>NC_084999.1:196167-546167 GCF_963854185.1 Sardina pilchardus | reverse complement strand
AGTGCTAGTAAACTATAACTTAAACTATATCATTATGGCACTGCTCCGCATACGTGTGTGTGAGGGGAAAAGACGCACAGGCTAGCTTCTAGAGGAGGGGGTGCCTTGCGCACACGCATGTTAGGCTACTTCAGAAGAACATGGTCATTCTTAAAAGTACCGTAAAGTACAGTAGGCTAACATTAGCCATTGTGACATTTTTAGTTTGTAGTATCGGTGAACCGTGCAACACTAATCTTTATGCCTACTTGAAAAAAGTTTAATTTGTTTACTATTAGCTGCGTTGATTTGCCGGGCCATCCCGAGTCAGAACATTCACGTTTACGTTGCCCACCACATGTGGGAAATGCTGAAATGAATGTGTAGCCTATGTACTGATAATACTCTATACCAAACAATGAAAATAATAATCAAACCACAGGAAAAATGGGGCAATGTTGTGGTTGCCACAGGGGCAACCAGGAGTGAGGAATTGGTTGCCACTTGTCATAATTTGGTTGCCCGGGGCTACTGGGCTACCGTTAATGTCGAGCCCTGCTTTTAACACACACACACACACTCCTCTAGTTTTTTAACACACACACACACACACACACACACACACACACACTCTAGTCTATTAAGGTCAATTTCACACCGGAATTCTCCTTTAAGACGTGTATTAATGACAGCTAACCTCTGCAACAACCGCCTATGGAACCAACGGGCTAATTTCTTAGCAGCCAGCCACGCAGTAATGGCGGCGCTGCTGTTACTTCCGTGTTTCGCTGGATTAGTGTATAGTCACAGTCTATCTTAGTGAAACCGGCCCCAGGGAGTGTTTCGCTGGATTAGTGTATAGTCACAGTCTATCTTAGTGAAACCGGCCCCAGGGAGTGTCATGTGACACGTGTTACTTGCGTGTTTCGCTGGATTAGTGTATAGTCACAGTCTATCTTAGTGAAACCGGCCCCAGGGAGTGTCATGTGAAGTCTCATGAAAAGGCACGGCAGACTGACCAATTGAGGAGTTTTGTAAAATATACACGCTAAAGCTGTAGGGGAAGCTCTGCAGAGAAATATGCATGCATAAAACGAGCGAAAACGAAAAGTGAAAGCGAAACCGGCGATGAAATCGCCAATCCTGCATGGTTTCCCTTTAAATTCCCAAGCAATGGACCATGGCTGAAGCGCCTTTGAGCACCCAACCCCTCACTGCTCCCCTGGCGCAGCTATTAGGCAGCCAACTATAGTGGGTTAGTGTGTGCTGTACCTCACTTGTGTATTCACTGTGAGCTGTGCTGTGTGAAATTCACTGATTCGTGATTGGGTTAAAGGCAGAGATTAAATGACCCTTACGGGATCCAGAGAGTATAGAGTAGGCCATTATTATGAGAAAAATATCCAACATGAAATGTACATTTGTTGTTCACATCTAATGTAGAATTTTCGTCAATTGGGCTTTAAGTTCGCTGGGCAGATAATTCAATTCAATTCAATTCAATTGTATTTATAGAGCGCCAAAACATTACACATGTCTCATGGCGCTTTACAGAGTGTTAAACCTTCAAAGAGAGCCCATGAGCAACAGGGGCAAGGAAAAACTCCCTAGAATTGGAGATACATATAGGAAGAAACCTCAGACAGATCCACGACTCAAGGGCCCAACCCATCTGCCTAGGGTCAGTTACAGTAAAGTGAAGTCATTTGTAGTATCAGAAGGTTCAAATAGTCCAGTATAGGGAATAAATAGTCCATCAGTAATCCATTAGTAATTTTGGAAGGTAATGGGTCGTTAGGATGCGTGGGTCGGGGATCCTGGCAGGGAACCACAGCAGGTAATGGTAGGGCAGTCATAGGGATGATGATGGCAATGGCACTCAGAGGGATGGGACTTCAGGTGTGATGAGGGCCAGGCACAAAGATGGCTGATGACTGGTAATGGTTCACCTCACAGGTGAGGTATAGGGGAAAGGGAAGAGAAATAAAGTGTGTTAGTATTACTATAAGTCATGATGGTTGGTATTGATAAGTATATCAATGGGTATATTAATTATTATACTATAGAGGGAAAAGGCAGAGGGGGAGAAGGAGTTGAATGACAGGACAGAGAGAGAGGGAGGAGGGAGAGTTGAGAGAGACAGAGGGAGAGGGGAGAGAGAGTTGTATGGCATGACACATGAGAAGTCCATGACCGCGCTATGCTAAAGCAGCATAGCTAAGGCATGGTGGAGGGTAGTCAGCACCAGCACAGGTGTGGTCGGTAGCCACCATGGGAGGCTTGACTGGAGCACCAGTCACACAAGCCCACAGCAGAGGTGGTCCGTTCCAATGAGACCCTGAAGTGGTTGCAGTTCCACACTGCACCATACCTAACTATAGGAAGCACTAAAGAGATATGTTTTAAGTCTAGACTTAAAAATAGGGAGGGTGTCTGCTAATCGAATTGAGGGAGGAAGATTATTCCAGAGGAGAGGTGCGCGGTAACAAAAAGCTCTGCCTCCTACTGTAGTTTTTGAAATCCTTGGAGTTACAAGAAGTCCAGTATTTTGTGATCGTAAGGGTCTAGGTGGATTATATGGGACTAGAAGATCTTTAATATTCGGGTGCCCTCCCATTTATGGCTTTGTATGCTAGAAGTAGAATTTTGAAGTCAATGCCAATGTAGAGATGCTAGGATGGGGGAAATATGTTCATATTTTTTGGTCCTAGTGAGTGTGCGAGCAGCTGCGTTTTGTATAAGCTGTAAGCTTTTTAGACAGGTATTATTGCAGCCGGCATATTACAATAGTCTAGCCTAGAAGTGACAAAAGCGTGGATTAATTTTTCCGAGGGATGACCGTCACCATCCCTTTTTAGACCGTAGTGACGGTCAGAGTGAGGTCGAAACAGATCTGCAGCGTGTTAGAGAGATGTAGGTTAACTGTTCAGTGATATCGGGCACTTCAAATACACGTAATACTTCCCTTGATCATCACTGACAAGTGCAGATTTTTTCCGCGATTGTTGTTCAAATAGCAGCTGTGACGGCAACATTACGGAAACATGACTAGGTCGGCAGCAGAAAAAATTCCGATTGTAGATATGCGGACATTCAGACAGCGCAACGAAAAAAATTCACGTCTGTCTGAAAGGGGCTGTTAGCTGCTGGAGGAAGGGCAGGCTGTTAGCTGCTGGACTCTGGAGGAAGGGCAGGCTCACGGAAGCTGAGCCATAAGGTTCAGTCACTCCTCTTTTCTTTCTTTTTTTTTAAAGCATATTTTTCTGCCTTTATTCGGATAGGACAGAGAAGATTCGACAGGAAGCGAGTGGGAATGACTCGAGGTTGAATTTGAACGTGTGTCGTGCGGCCCTGTGGACCCTTGATATGAGCACTGTAGCCTGTTGAGCCACAGCAAAGATCATTAAAGACCAATGTGCAGGTTGAAATCATACCTAGATTAATACATGATCTTGTCTAAAGTAGGGATGTTAACCGGTGACTGTTTGACCGATGGTTGACCGTATCCACGTTAGCCGATCAAAGTTGTCGCTAGTCGGTTAAAAAAAAATAAAAAAACGATCTCTAAATTAGGCTATTATTATAGACAGTGGACTAAACGCTACTACAGCTAGCCATCTCATTCCAAGGTCTTTTTTTGCGTGAAGTTAACAAATCATCCCTCACACTCAATTTGTAATAACTCGCCTGCTTGTAGGCTACTTAATAAACCAATAAAAACATTCGCACGCATGCCTTGGCCGGTGCGTCTTTTGCAATCTGGAGATGCCCGTTTTATCCATTGGTTTTATCATGTTGTAGCAACTTTCCGCATAAGATGGGTTTAGATTTGGAAACACATTACATCTACATTTCAGGAAGGGTCATCGATGGTAACAGATAAGGTAATAATGGTCATCTTTCTTTATTATTGTTAGTACTTCCTCAAACTAAGCTGCGTCTCTTCGGAGCTGTCATTTTCTTAAGTGAGCCGCGGCAATTTCAGTTTCAAATGAGCTTCTAACGCTAGACAAACGCAGTGGCGGTTCTAGACTGAATTACTCCCCAGGCGAGATCCTCCACGAGCGCCCCTATGAGTGTTTTTTGACGCACTTTGCATCAGTCGGGCTCATAGGGTTAAGCGCTCGTGCCGCCCCATACAAGATGCCGCCCCGGGCGACCGCCCGGTTCGCCCGTACCTAAAACCGCCACTGGACAAACGCCTTTATTTGCATCGCGATCACCTTGTACCCAAACCATTTCGAAACGAAGGAGCCATTTGTCCTCCACTTACTTACAAGCTCCTTGGTTTGCGGGACTCATGTTTCGCGCTGTAGGGGATTTTAAAAAAAGTGACGTGAGTGAAAGTGCGGCGCCGCCGCCGGGGCTGTGTGTGTGAGCGGGGGACAGAGAGATGCGACAGAGTTGCGAAATTGCGTGGCTGTTATTTCAAATAGCGTAGAATATTTTAAACGAATCGGTTAACCGGTTTCAACCGGCTAATGAGGCTCGGTGGTCGGTCAAGAAAATTTGTAGTTTTCGCCATCCCTAGTCTAAAGAGGTCTTATAAAATACATATGTAAAAATAACTACAGCGCCCTCCACAATTATTGGCACCCCTGGTTAAGATGTGTTCTTTAGCTTATAATAAATTCTTTTTTTTCCCCAAATAATATAGGACCACAATGAAAAAAAGCGTAAAATCCAACCTTTAATACAAGTGCATTTATTTACAAGGGAAAAAAATCCCACATTAAGAAATAATTATTTTACATCAAATCATGTGTGCCACAATTATTGGCACCCCTGATGTTAATGCTTTGTACAACCCCCTTTTGCTAATAAAACAGCACCTAATCTTGTCTTATAATGTTTCACAAGATTAGAGAAAACAGAAAGAGGGATCTTCGACCATTCCTCTTTGCACAAAATCTCCAAATCATCCAACAACCTGGGTTCTCTCCTCTTCAACTCACCCCACAGGTTTTCAATGGGGTTGAGGTCTGGGAACTGAGATGGCCATGGTAGGAGCTTGATACGGTGTCTGGTGAACCATTTCTGTGTAGACTTGGCCATATGTTTAGGGTCATTATCTTGCTGAAAGACCCAGTGACGATCCATCTTCAGCTTTCGGGCAGGGGCCATCAGATTTTGATTTAAAATGTCCTGGTATTTCAAAGCATTCATGATGCCATGCACCCTAACAAGGTTCCCAGGCCCTTTGGAAGAGAAACAGGCCCACAGCATCACCGATCCTCCCCCATACTTCACAGTGGGCATGAGGTGCTGTTCTGCATACTCATCTTTTTGTTACGCCAGACCCACTTAGAGTGTTTGTTGCCAAAAAGCTCTAACTTTGTCTCATCTGACCCAATCTGACCCAGTTGAAGGCCCAGTACCGCTCCAGACGTTTGTCCTTATGATTTTGAGTGAGAAAGGTTTTTTTCCGTGCATGCCTCCCAACAACTTGTTGGCATGTAGATAGCGCCTGATGGTTTTTTGGAGACTTTGTGACCCCAAGATGCAACCATTTGATGCAATTCTGTAACCAGGGGCGCCGCCAGGGGGGGAAAGGTTAGTACGATTCTAAGGGCCCAGCACTGACAGGGGGCCCTTTGAGGGCTATCAATAATATATTAATAGTTTTGTCATGTGTAGGATTTTTGAATAAATGTTTCATTTGATCTTTAAATAAGCATATTATATATGGTTTTACAAGTCAACTGCTATTTTCACTGTAGGAACATAATCTAAAGCGATTTCAAACACCCCTATTGTGGACCGTACCATTTTCAACCACCGTGACGCTAGAACGGAGATAGAAAACGATTTCAGAAGTGTCAACATTGAGTGACAAAACGCTAGGTAAATTCCTCCAGTTGGCTAAATTCGTTTTGCTGCTGCTGGGTAAATGTATCTTGCTAGCAGACGTCTAGCTCGTTGAAAATTTGTCATTACAACCGGCATTTATAAACGTGTTTACCCCCCACCCCCATGTATTTCGAACTATGAGCAGCAGGCTATCCTACCCCCAAATTCGCACTCTGCATAGGTGCGTGCATTTTAGAAGTTGCCAAGTAAACTATGAAGTCTGGATATCACAAACGCAAGCAGAAGCAGAGAGCTAAGAGGGAGAAAAAGGTCGACAATCAGTCACTGGGGTTTTCCAAAGGAAAGGTAATTCACTGACACTGGATGCCATGACACAACACACTAGCTAGCTAGCTGATAAAATAGATGATTTCGTTTAAACCTAATATGAAAACAACAATAGTCAGGGCCGGGTTTCCCAAAAGCATAGTTGCTAACCAAGTTAGCAACTTTGTTGGTTTCAATTAGGGCTGGGACAACGCATCGACTTAACCGACTAGTTCGACGCAAAAAATACGTCGGTTCAAAATATGCGAATCGACACGTCGTCAAAATCAAAACAAGGTTGGCGGCAACGTGAGTGACTCCTCAGAATTTCAAAAGTGCAAGGCACTGCAGCACGCACTCGTTCCTCTACTGCGTTTCTCTAACTATGGGCCGCGGACGGAGCTGCACCGGTCCGCAATGTAGAGAGACTGCTAGTCTGTGAGGCGGAGTGAAATTAGGCTCGGTGCTTCACCTGATAATTTGCTGCGCAATTGATGAAGCAACCGCGGCCCGACAGAAAAAGAAAACAAAAGTTTCAGCAATCAGGAGGAAATACTTGCTAATTCGATGTGAATAAACATACAGCAACACAATTAAGTGTTGGTATGAGCGTTCATTCGATGCATGCATGTGCGTGTTTGTGCGACAGAAACTGAAACTAATCGATAACGTTGGTGGCAAGTTCCGTTCAACCTGCTGTTTAATTATTTAACGACATTTAATAGAACAACGTGGATTCTTGATACAGAGCAGAGTATAGTTCAGTCAAATTTGAATATGGTCAAAAGATTGTAGCCTTAGTCTTTCATCTAAAAATCTCCAGATCAGTGATTTACGCCTATCTGCTCGGCCATAATACATAGACTAAAGTTGGTACGTGTTTCCTGAATCCTTACATTCAGAGATTCAAATGGAATTTCATTAAAAAAAACATGTCAATTTTGTCTCCATTTGCCTACCAGAGTTTGATGCTTGCACGAGGGAAACATCCCAAAACAATAGCACCCATATTATTGCTGTTGTTTTCAGAAGTACTGTATTTATCATGCAACCACGCAAAAGCTATTGTAATTATACTGTATCTTACATTACTAAAGCAGGTCTGATTTTTTCACAAACTTTTTGTGAACAATGTTAGCATTGAAAACATTGACTGCTTTGAAGTGAAAGTACACTTAATACAGCATAATAATAATTATAATAATGATCATCATAATGATGATTTGATGGGGGTATACATATGTGTAGGTGGGCCCTATGACCCCAAAGACTTAAAATAAGCCTACTTAACTTGTCATTTTATTGATGACAGTTCAATTTGACAACACTCCCAGTGTTTTCAAGGCATCAAGGTTTTATTGAATGCTACCTCTGACTTAGAATGCATTACTTTGCACTTGCATAGTCTTTCATTTAGGAATTTTAAGAGCAATAAACATACATTGCAATGTTTTATTTCATTCAGATATGTAAATCAACATGTATATATTGCAATTAGTCAATTAGTGGGGAGATAATCGATAATCGAATCGAATCGAAATCGAATCGAACTGAAAAAATGAATCGTTAGATTAATCGATGCATCGAAAAAATAATCGCTAGATTAATCGTTTAAAAAATAATCGTTTATCCCAGCCCTAGTTTCAATGCAGTTTCCCATTGCCAAACAACTAAGTTGCTAACAGGTTAGCAACTATGGTTTTGGGAAACGCACCCCAGTTCAGTAGTTCAGTAGGCTAAGAAGTGCAGTGTTATTTTATTTAAACACTCCACGTTTATTGCCATGGGAGAACAGATGAATGTAATGTAAAAGGTCTGTAAGTGTAATTTACAGTAGTCTGTAACTGGTTGAACTTGAGCAATAAACTAGGCTATTGTACTAGGCTATGCAAGATAAAATATTAGCCTACGACTGCTGCAGAGGCGATTGCTCATTGAGTGCAGGGGAGGCTCAGCCTCCTCTAAAATATCACGGAAAATTGCATGAAATAATGCCTATTATGAGCTACATTAGCAAGCCTAATATTTCAACTAGAACATGCTAAAAACGTGTTCAACTTCATGGCTATATCGTTATAGTTTCGTTTTGCAACAAGGTTTTGCCTGTCATCTATCGTGATTTCGCACGTCTAATGCATTGCTGTGACGACACGATCCATTAAAATCCCCAGAGAGGCTCGGCCTCACTGAACTTCGATGGCACTACGGAGTGGGCTGGTCTCAGTGCAGGAAAAGCTAGATTAATATTGGATAAACGCCGCAAAATCGTCATATCCAGGGAAGCCCGGCCTCTCTGGGGGTGAATGGGACAGTGGGATGGCTCGGATGCCGAGCTTCTGTATGATGATTGGAGGAACCGTCATTTTTTTTGATTGACAAGCATATTTCGCGATTGCACAGGAAGTTTCAATAGAGACGGGCTCTGGTTTCAAGTTCAGGGATGCGTGAAATTACGGAACCTTACAGGGTTGGCAGGTGAACTCGAGAGGCAAGGCTCAAATTTTAATAATTCTATTGCATGTTGTACACAACATACCCTATCAATAAAACCGTAATGTGGAGTTACAGAGTTCGTGATTTGCATTTGTTTCAGTTGTGTATTTAGGCTAAGTTGTAGGCTAGCCACATAGCTCGCTATAATAACTGTGTTGCTTGGCTAAATTGCTAATGTTTACTTGAATTTTATAAGCTATTTGATAGCATGTCCCACCATGGGAGATTCCAAATAAAACAGCAAGGCATATGAACGTAGAATAGTCACGTACTATAAAGGCTACCAAATAGCATATTTAACCCCCCAAAGTGAACTGGTAAAATGTAAGCTTAGTTCTAATCTAACCAAGCCAGCTCAGAACCTACGTATCTGACGAATCCAGCGCCGGATTCGTCTATAGGCTACTGTTTGGTCTATTCTGTTTTAGGATATATTTCCCCCTCAAATAACAATATAGCAGCAATAATATTAATTTAATAGTTGACCATTTTTATCAGAGCTTCCCCTGTTCCAATGAGCAGCAACCGCCACTGGACTCCTGGTGCTAAGAACTGGTTTCTTAACTAATGAGGTGCCCTCAACATACACGCTACAGATTCATCCTCAGGAATAGGACCCCAGCCCTCATATCAACCCAAATCCCAATTGAAGGAGGAGGTGAGCAATACAATACAATAATTAACTATCCTAGTTATTCATCAAGGCAAACATTTGATCACATACAGTAAGTCAATAAAGACAACAATTGCAATGCATGATTGACACCCTGATGATGTTTGCTGGAGAGCTCTGAAGTATCCCCAATGTGCATACAGAATGTTATAAATCCATATAAAGTGATGCATGAAGTTCTCTCAACACATGAACATTTGGCTTGAAAGAACTGCATAGTGGCCTAACAATATTTGCTCATATAAGAAAACCGATATATTCCATAATATGTAGCCTACCATGGCATTTCATTTGAAGGCAACAGTCTATTCAGTGTGATTCAAACAGTTGTGCATGTATTTTATTAATAAAAATAATAATTATATATATATATATATATATAATATATATACAATGGGGAGAACATGTATTTGATAGGCTACCATGCTAAAGTTGCCTAAAAAGAGGTATATAAAATCATCATTTGACAATTGATCTTAATGCCTTAATTAAAAAAATGAGTACGGCATTAAGATCAGTTGTCAAATGATGATTTTATATTCCTCTTTTTAGGCAACTTTAGCATGGTATCAAATACATGTTCTCCCCACTGTGTATATATATATATATATATATATATATATATATATATATATAATTTATTTATTTATTTATTTTATTTTTTTGAGGGGGAGGGGGGGCCCTAAATCGAAATCTTTCATGGGGCCCAGAATTTCTGGCGGCGCCCCTGTCTGTAACAGTGAGTTTTGGAGATTTTTTTATTTCTCTTACCATCCTCCTCACTGTGCGTGGTGGCAAAATAAACTTGCGTCCTCTTCCAGGCTTGTTTACCACTGTTCCAGTTGTTTTAAGCTTCTTAACGATTCCTCTGACCATAGATATGGGCAGGTGTGCGAGTGCCTATTTTCTTATAGCCATTGCCTTACTTGTGAAGGTCGACACACATCTGCCTTACTTGAACAGTGTGTTCCTTTGTCTTTCCCATGTTGAAGAGAAATGGCCTCTGTGTCACGTCATATTGATAGCCCAGGGAAACAGGATGTTAAGAATTACTACTTAAATGTTCCTACATACTCTGATTGACTTTGTAAACTACTGTAGAAATGACAGAAATGACAGAAATACTTTAATTACATTTATTTCCTAGGAATTGTTAGGGGTGCCAATAATTGTGGAACAGGTGATTTTATGAAGAATAATTATTTTTTAATGTGGGATTTTTTTCCTTCTAAATAAATGCACTTGTATTAAAGGTTGGATTTTACACTTTTTTTCATTGTGGTCCTATATTATTTGGAAAAAAAAATAATTTATTAGAAGCTAAAAAACACATCTTAACCAGGGGTGCCAATAATTGTGGAGGGCGCTGTATGTGGCACAAATTCTAAGACAGGAATTTTGACGAAAATAGGCATTTCTATCTAACCGCCTTTCCGCTAGCAATATGACGTATGGCGTATGACGTATGGCGAGGGACATAAGAACGCACGCCCAGTTCTGTCATTGTGGCTGTAGATGTAGTTAGACAGCAGTCGTGAGAGACAGAGCAAACGAGAGATAAAGTTTTCAATCGAGGTTAGAGATGGTGAATTACTGTGTTTGTGGTGGTTGCACTAGGTCCATCATTTTCCGAGCAAGAAAAGCAAGTCTTTTCGATCTTGGGTGCGTTTTGTGCAGGTGAAAAGAGGAGACTTCACTGCCGCATCAGTCAGCACACACTCGGTCGTTTGTGGCGCTCAATAGCCTATGCATCTATCTCTCGACAACAGACGCTGTCCACCGCCGCCGCCATAGCTTCAGTGTCTGCACAAGCACCTAGTCAACAAACGGTTTATCAGCCACCAGAGAAAGTCTTGCCTCCATTACTAATCTGCCCACTCTCCCTGCCACTTGTAGGCCAAACCGCGTAGCCTACGGATTTTTACACACATTGTGAGACATGACTGATAGACTGTTATTGTAGCTATGGCAAGGTCATTAACGGTAGGGCTGTCAATCTTCCTCCATTATCCCATTCGAATTTCATTCATTATTTTTTTTTTTTTTTATATTCAAATATTTAATGGTCAATTTTGACTCATTAATATTAACTGTATATCTATCTACTCGCACTGTAAAAACTGGCTTATGAATCGCCACTGCCTATGACATCGTAGTTGACTTGTTTTACGTGATAGCCGTCTACATTCACGTAACAGAAATAACAGGCTCAAGAGGATTTTTCGCTGTGTGAAAGGTAAGCTACTGTAGATGTGTTTTGGTCCTAGGTTGTCTGAAGCCGACTGCTGCCATTTCAGTTAGCTCGTTGGCTAGTTGCCTGCCCAGCAAGCAAATAACGTTCTGCTAACTTTAAGTAACGTTAGCTTTTGGTTCCCCTATGGTTCGTTTTTCAGCAACCTACTACTAACGTTTAGAGAACGTTATCTCCAGGTTGTCAAAACAAATAACGTTCCCCTAACGTTTTTACAACTAAAAAAAGGAACGTTATATTTTGGTTGAATCCCAGCAAGCAAATAACGTTAGCCATTGGTTCTCCTGTGGTTAGTTTATCAGTAACCTTCTAATACCCTGGAGAGAACGTTAGCTCCAGGTTATCAAAGTTACCCGAACTTTATTACAACTAAAGAAAAAAACTTTATATTCTGGTTGCATTTCTCTTTTCACACAACGTTGCTACTTAGTTGTTTTTTGGTATCTTATTTGTATAACCATATCGATATTTTCTGGCTATGTGCGTGGGGTTGATTATTGTTGATGAAAATCGCCCCAGAGTTTCTATGAGTTTCCAATTGAACACGGCCAGCAGCCACACTGCAACTTAGTCGGAATAATTTATTGCAAAATCGACATATAAGCCTATTCTATTCTTCCCCCCTCTGTTGGATTGATATTCGGCCGACCAGAGCCAGCCCGTCTATCTAAGAAGGGGCCAGCGCGAGAAGAAGCTAGGTTGAGAAAAGCTAGCCTACTTCCATCTCGGGTCCGTGAAAAAAAACAGCCAGCTCTGGTGTGTTGGTGTGTTGCAGAAAACCTCGCTAACACAGAGATAAAGTTACTCACGTAGGCTAATGGCTGTATATCGATCACATTCTTCACATCGTTCTCCATGCACTTGTTCCATTAAGTCCAACAGTCAACAGGCTTTTAAAAAACACTGTACAGGGTAAACCGGGTGGAAGAGCTAGCTAGCCATAGTCCCAGGCAGGCACACAACGATTTCATGCCAACTAATCTGACGAATAGTGTTGGATTAATCCATTATCAATTAGAGTGGCACCTGAAATGCATTCATGTTTTTAAAGCTTTATTTGTTATGAAAATATGATGAGGACTGAATTCTTGATGAATTCTTTCTCAAACGTTGAGACTGCATCTTAAACAGCACAATGTTCCCGGGGGAGAATTGTTTTATATTAACACGTAGTCCAAGTTATAGCCTATGTTTAGGCTACTGTGTTGTTCACTCAGCCTATCCCACAATTCCCAGTCCCAATTTAAAACAACATAAACCAAAATCAATCATAATTCTGAACCGAGGACTTTTAATGGCATACGATGCAATAAAAACAGCCAGTTTTGAATTTTGAAACAGTGTGTTAGGCTAGCGCCTGCTTTGCTGATGTTTTGATCTGATTAATCGTTTATAGGAAAAAAGACACCGTAGACAAGAAAGTATTAGACCTAACCGCATTTAAATATTTAGCTGACACATACGTTAATTAACTGGCCGTATTCGTCGCAGTTCAGCAAGCAGCTAATGGTAAGTGAAAGAACATACGTATAGTGAATTGTCATTTCCTTAATCATCAGAGACGTTCGCTCTCCCAGTTCACAGACAGCCTGCCGTCGCAGACGGCGAGTGTACAGCGGAGCCATGTCTGGATGTCACGATAAATCTACATATTTTTTCCCCTTTACACTTTGTTGCTAGGAGGTTAGGGGAACGTTAATGCAACCAAATATTGTTAAGTTCCCTAAAGGGTAGGAGAACGTTCTGCTAACCAAAATAAATAACCAGAAAAAAACGTTGTATTTTCGTCAAGAAAACTTTCCTGGGGAACCATGGGGCAACTTTCAGGCAATGTTCCCCTAACCAAGAAAAAAAACGTTCTAAAAACGTTCTCCTAACCAGAAATTGTTAGCTGGGTGGCTAGTTACCTAGCATTAGGCAAACGTTCCAAAAAGACGTGCTGGCCTTACTGTCAGACGGTTTTGGTAACATAGCAACAATAAACAGTTGACCAAAGCATCGAGAAAAGGAGGAGGGCGCTCTCAGCAGCACTTAAAGCTGTCATTCGCTAAATATAGTCAAAGATTGTATAGTTACTTTATAAACCGTCTCTGATAGTCAACACTTTACATTTTTCATAATCATAATTATAGACATGATCACATCGATGTCGGTTTCATCGTCCACATCCATAGCTACTTGAGTTCGAACTTCACCGGACTCCCTCGGGAGTCGTCACGTCCGGTCAGGGCTATTATGCGGAAGTTATTTGATCACAACGTTATCTACAAATATCGTTGTTATATATTTCTCCGGTTCTGAAATTCTAGTTGTTTGGTCATTAGTATACACGATGCTGTATAGGGGTATCCAACCTGCACGCTGCTCTTTAAGGGACGGAGCAAGATACTTCATGAGAAGCCACGTCCTGGAACCCGAATCGCAAGAGGGGGGGTCAAAATCCCACTTTATGCAGAGCAGAGGCAGCAACTGTTCCATTGAAGTCTATGGACATCGATCAGAATTTCATGTATATGCTAAAATCTTGGTTCTCTAGAGTTAGGAATGTGAATTTTGGGCACGGTTTCATGACCCTCAACCCCTTCTGACCACTTCGGGTACATTTTTAGCATTTTTGAGAATTCCAGTCAGTTCCGACTTTATATCAGGTGTGCCCCCTCTTGTTTATTCTGCTGATGTTGGCCGGTTGCTACGTACGCTCTACCTTGACAACACATTAGCCAGCCAGCTGAACCAAATCCTGATTTGTGCTAACGACTATCAGATGGCGCTGAGCAGCGACATATTTCCATTATTTATTAAATTCCTTGAAAGTGTACATGCTTTGTGTGTGTTATTTTCCATATTAGAATTAATAAATTTAGAAAGCTTGAAAGGACAGAAAGATTATTTTGGAGCATCATCAAGCAACTGATAGCAATTGCATTGAAAATCGAGTACTTGATTTTACACACCTGTGGAAAGGGACCTGATGAAACCCATTGACCTCTGAAGTTCGCCTACAAAAAGGATCCAAAGCTGCCATCTTTGCCCATATAAGGAGATCCGGGAGTTAATTGAAGCTAACTGCCTATGGCAAGTTGCATTGTAAGTTAGCTCTGCACTCAAAAAAAGGATTAGTTGAATTTACTTAAAAAAATCATGGAAAGTATTTCCACATGATTAAATAACTTACTTTCAACATTAAGCAATATCTTTGGTCCAACTTAAGGTACTTTGGTTAGTTCAACTTTATTTGTTAGGGTCCATTAAACTTGTTTGCAAGGTTTGGAGCCCACATAATTTACTTAGGTTGGGTTAACACAATCTATTTAAGTTGATTTACCTTATTGAAAACTACTTCAAATTAAGTTGCACAAACCCAAGTAAATCAAGTTGGTTCAAATTAATTACTTCATGCTGAAAGAGAGCAATTGAATCACATGGAAATACTTTCCATGATTTAATTAACTCTGTTCAAAGTATTACATTTAAGTTAACACCAAAAGGGGTAAACATTTTGCAATGACAGGCCTAAAAGATAAAACAAATAACAGACAAAGATGTTTTTTGATATACAAACTGTATTTCAAGCCTTATATTCACATTACGGTTTAAGTGCACAACATTCAACTTTTATATTGAAAGAGCCTAACATACAAAAAAACCCATCACAATATTGTAAAGCTATATTGCATGTTAAGGGTTCAAGTGCACATTTAAATGCTCACTGAAGTGCATATCGTGTGTTTTCACATAACAGATACAATTAAACATTGTTTAGAAAGTAGAAACTGTAGCTGCTCATATAAGTAAACACAGTCCAAAAGCAAATGGTACGTTACGTAGCTCCTATGGCCTCAAGAACGATCCAAACGTCCTCGGGGGGGGGGGGGGATATGCCATCTGATGCCATATATGGTCTCTACCGTGTGACTACGAACACCTGGCTGTAACAAAACAAGAGATTTTTTAAAGTGCTCATTATCTGTTATACACTATATTGCCAAAAGTATTGGGTCACCTGCCTTGACCCCCACATGAACTTCAGTCACATCCTATTCTTAATCCATAGGGCTCAATATGACATAGGTCCACCCTTTGCAGCTATAACAGCTTCAACTCCTCTGGGAAGGCTTTCCACAAGGTTTAGGAGTGTTTATGGGACTTTTTGCCCATTCTTTCAGCATATTTGTGAAGTCATACACTGATGTTGGACGAGGAGACTGGCTCTCAGTCTCTGCTTTAATTCATCCCAAAGGTGTTCTATTGGGTTGAGGTCAGGACTCTGTGAAGGCCAGTCAAGTTCATCCACCCCAAACTCTGTCATCCATGTCTGTATGGACCTTGCTTGGTGCACTGGTACACAGTCATGTTGGAACAGGAAGTGGCCATCCCCAAACTGTTCCACAAAGTTGGGAGCATGGAATTGTCTAAAATCTCTTGGTTAATGCTGAAGCATTCAGAGTTTTCACTGGAACTTAGAGGCCAAGCCCAGCTCGGGGATGGCCTGTTCCTGGATGACAGAGTTTGGTGTGGATGAACTTGACTGGCCTGCACAGAGTCCTGACCTCAACCCAACAGAACACCTTTGAGATGAATTAGAGCGCAGACTGAGAACCAGTCTCCTCATCCAACATCAGTGTGACCTCACATGCGCTTCTGGGAGAATGCTCAAAATTCTCTTCAACACACTCCTAAACCTTGTGGAAAGCCTTCCCAGAAGAGTTGAAGCTGTTATAGCTGCAAAGGGTGGACCGACATCATATTAAACCCTATGGATTAAGGATAGGATGTGACTGAAGTTCATATGGGGGTCAAGGCAGGTGACCCAATACTTTTAGCAATATAGTAATAAACACATTCTATACTATTAAAAGACATTCTGTACTATTACAATTTGATTAGTAAAATAAATCAAATTAACTTGTGGAATACATACCATGTATTCCTTCACGACGCTCTAAGGGTCTTCATTCATATAGGCACAGTCCCTTGAGAGGAGAGCACATTCGTGGCAGACATCAATGCCAGAATCCTGTATATCAGAGAATAAAACAAACACACCTTGCAACAACCACACCATGGTACCTCATGCTGGCTATGGCAATTATTGATAGCACTTTTAATTTGCAAAAAATAAATGATCAAAACATTATCTCCCCATTGAAAGTACGAAGAATTTATCTGACCATGTTCCAAATCTCTAATGCCTGGTTGAACACTCATTTACAAGGTTATCATACTTCAGTCATAGGTACTAAATGCCTTCATCAGGTTTGCAGATGGAGCATCCATCCAGTGATCCCTTGAATTCCGCACACAGCTATGGAAAAAAAAAAAAAAACAACAAAAGTCATGTCATCAATTTTTATGTAAAACAGTTCAGGATTTTGCTTCACTTACCTCACGCACATTGAAAATGCTGGCCACCTTGTCTTAATTCAGCCGTCATGGGTGCATCTCAGACTACTTCTTGATGTCGGTGGGCAAAAATCTGATCAACAACAACACCTGATCCTCATTATTCATTTTCTCCACCTCTGATAGGAGCACTATTTGTTTATTAACTTGCACTTTTCTTGACTTTTAGGCTAGGTAATGAAAAAGTTCAAATCACAAGAGTGCACCTTTAACTTGTGGTCACTGGTAGCCTGGCACGCCCTCCCAGTGACGTAACACCTTCGGCGTTGCTGTCGCTGGTCTGGTCAACTGCTAATCGGGAAGGATTTCTGAATTCCTGAAATCTGCGGAACTGCCCCCTTTGGTCGAGAACCAATCAACTTTGAGCAGCTCCAACGGCTCTGGGCAGAGGCATGTTCAAGGCAGAGGAAAGAGTGTTGTTATTGGTTTAAACTCGGCAAACCGCTTTCTGACATCGACCGGTAGCAAATCGAGGCACTTAAATGAGGCGGGTCAACCAGCGCTGGGAGAAACCATGTTAGCACAGGCTCTTGGTCAGACTGAAGTCTCGCAGAGCCTTTCAAGTCGATGGCAATCAGGCTAGGTCACTGGTACAGCTCTACTTCAGATAGGTGCAGTTGGAGGAACACTTGCAGTCGGACAGCAGATCAGCATACCTTGGCAGTGACCTTGATGTAATGGAGAAAGATGAATTAAAATCATGAAAACTGATATCTTGAATGATCTCATAATTAGACTCAACATAGAGAGAGGTGGATAGCCTTCATCCTAGCTTAATAGGTCAGCCTCTAAACAAGAATGAATCTCAATCAGTGATACACATGGTTTGGGCGAGAAGCATTTTTAAGGTACCATTTTTCCACTCTTTATTGTGCTACAGCTTAATTTTCGTGGTCAAAACACTTACTTTTAATTCCTCTTGTTTGCATCTAAGTGCCCAACAATGCACTACATTGTTTGATACAATCAACAAGCAGAGACTCACATGTATCCACTTCAGCAATGTTAGTTAGTACATTGAACATTCCGAGGCTGCATCTATATTTTTATCAGGGGTTTACCTTCACTGTGGCGCACACACATCCACTCACACCCACACAACCAAACCAACCTTAGGTAAACCTAAAACCTTTCACACTTCTTGACTTGTCACCACGCCACCTCTAATTACGTTCCACTAACTTGTGAAAAAATAAATAATTGCTACTCATGGATTTTCTCAAACACAACCAGAGAACTAAGCTTCAGAAAATGTCTAAAAAACGCATTAGCATAGATACTGCTAGACTAGAGCAACGTTTTTTGATAGCTAGCTGCTAACTTTAAAGCCGTTTGGTTTAGCTGTTGGTTGAAAAAAATATTTATCAACACCTAATAGAATACACACTGTATAAAAACTAAGAGTGGAATTCCCGTCTTATATAACATGAACACACACAGTTGATATACTTACCTTTTAGAGCTTAAAAAGCAGACCCTTCATCGGTTACCAGCACAGCACAGCCAGGACATCCAAAAGATGCAACGGCATTTCTTCGTGTATTTCAGGTGTTGGCATCCAGCCCAATCGCACACTCACGCCATCTAATGGTCAGGAGCAGGCTAAACTACATTCTTATTTTTTAAATCGATTGTTTCATGTTATTCTAACTTAATTGAATCGATTAAAATCTATACAGTTGAACTAAAGGCAAATGTAACATGATTTATTTAAGTAAATGTTGTAACACAAAATTATTTAGTAGGAAATGCATGTTATACTTAAGTAAATGTTACAATCAGCTAATTTCCTTTTTTTGAGTGTGGGGTAGCGAAGATCAGTGGGTGCGTTTCATGCAGCGTTTATACGTCCTCCCTCGCTCCTCGATGCCTTGATCCTCACTGATCTACATAAAGAATGATGGGGGGGAAACAATGAGATAGTCTATCCAGTGTTAGTTATAGATCACTGGGAACGCCCCTCGAGGATCGAGCATCGAGGATCGAGGAGGCATGATGAGAGGCACCCAAAGTGTGCCATCTTCACCTACCGAAGATCACAGTATGGACTTGAGGACAAAACTTTGTAGCGCAAAACGTCTGCATTTCCAATTTCTTCGTCCCCGAGAGAGTTTAACAGGTGCGATAATTCAAAATCCCCATGTTATTTTCCCATAGAAAAAATCTTGAGATACCGGATCTCCTTATTTGGGCAAAGATGGTGGCTTTTTTGTAGGCGAACTTCAAAGGTCTATTGGTGCCTTCATGTGCTATGGTAATTATGGTAAATACCAAAAGCCGAGGTCAAAAATGCACATGAACACCATCTCATGTGGTATTTTCCACTGGGCAACTCGTAGAATATTTTGATGGACGAGTTGCCGAGATGAGATAACCTTTGACATTTTCAACATGGCGGAGAGCAACGGAAGAGTTGTGAATGATAGCATTGTTTACTACTAAACATTTTTTGCTACTGTTAGCAGATATTTTTTGCAGTCTATAAAATGTTGTGTCATTGACAATTGTAATATAATGCTTTGACACTCAGTGTGAATTTTTAAAAAGTTGTTATGGTTTGGTGAGGTATATGCTAGCTAGTGATGAGTGACAGGTAATTTACTCATTTCCTAACAGTACGTCAACAAAGCACTTGAACACAACACACTGGTAACTACCAGTGGGGTGTCCTACGAAGCTCGATTAGTGGCTTAGCGAGGTATGTTGCGCTCAAAACCAGGGTATGCTGTCATACGAAAGTGGATTTGTTTTAGCGTCGCTGTATCACCATGGTATCTTATGCTCGCAACCAAACCTGGTCGGGAGCGGGTTATGTGCTTAGTTATAGCTCAAATCGTGACATATCACCGCCCTCTGACCAATTCTAACCAATCCATTATCTTGAAAAACGAAGTTGTCTCACGTGTGCTAATCGTCATACTTTGAATAAGTCCAGCCCCGCCTCTGCAAACATTTTGAATCTCGAAGGCGCTTTTAACTATGTTGTGCGTGCAAATATGTCACTACTATGGACATGCATGCCATAAAATATCTGATGACCATCGACTTTTTGATGTTATAGGTTAGACACTAAAAAAAAACACCCTAGATTTCGCTACCGCTCATAAATGCGGAAGTAATCGTTTTTAAACCTAGGCTGTCTTCTGCGTCTCCACGTTTCCCGATTGGTCAAAATCACCCCAACCACGAGAACGCGCACAGATCTGAGCTGAAAGCCTAGTTTGACAAATTTATCACATACCTGCTGTCGTAGGATCACTTAACTTAATACCCGAGTTGAGCTTTGTGCAGCCTCGATATGTCTAGATAACCTAGATTTGTCTAACTTGCTTCGTAGGACACCCCACTGGTCACAAATGGAAAATATATCTTTTCCATAGCACGTGAATGCAGCATATGAATACGTCAATGACACGCCTCTTTAAGCCGAGGAAGTGATCCCCATTTTGTGCCCTGTTAGCAAAGGTCTTTAATTTGTGAATGATACCGAAAGCTTTAAATGATTGCCTGGCTGGCAAGTCCCTATAGCTGAAACGACTAGCTTAATTGCTAACAAACAAACGTGAAAAAGATAGCAATGCAGTTTGTACTACAAACTACTGTGAGAAGAAGGCTTGAACCTAAATGGTGCAACTAGGTAGGCCTATGTCTATCAGGTTGGACTTCACTTAAAACGCTGGGTGAAGATCGATGTCGTGTAGGCTGCTCTGTCGAGATGGCTAAAAGCCCTTGTGTAAGCCCTGTTGGCTGCAGCCTACCCCGAGTCCCCGACGTTAAACGTTACTCTGGAGCAAGTTTGGTTGTCGTTAGCTAAATACAGTGTTTACGTTGACGTTAGGTTAGATTGTCTTTAGCTGTTGATAACGTTACCGAGAGCAAACCGGTTACTGTAACGATATAAACAAATCAAGTAAAGCCTACCTTACATTGACAGACTTTGCAAAGATTTCAAAAAGATTTTTGAAAGACTACCGTCTCACATCTAAAGACAATTCATTGAGTTTTTAGTCACAGTCTAGTCACATACCAGTCTCAGATTAGGATTTTGCAAAGACTGTGGGTCACTATTTGCAGGACTGCTGCTAGATTCCTTCAAATTATTTCCATCGTGCAATAGGCTACACGTCATCATCACCAGGAACTCACATGATAGCCTTTGCGTTTCTGCAGCATTGTTTCATGTGTGACATCCCTAACAGATATAGAGCTGTTCTGTCACGTAGAATAATTAGACTTATCATTTATAAGAAATGAAATAACAAAAAATCATATAAGCTACAGCTGTTGCCTATTTTGCCCCTTCCTGTTTCGTGTTGGACCGAGGTCACTATTGGTTTTTAATGTTCACGTCACTATTTGCATGAGCCACGACTGAAAAGACTTCCGATAATATCAAACATGTTTGATATTGTCGTAACGGCAAAACTAGAAAAAGACTGACTCCGACGGACTTAAAACCGCTAAGATTGGCACCTTACACTAAACGATTTAGATTTTGGAAATTTAGTCGCCGACTGTTAAAACAGACCAAAATCGTGCAATGTAAGCCAGCCTTAAGGAGTAGCCTAACAGGAGACAAGACGATAATGTCCTGATTTACAGCAGCTGTGGCATGGTAGAATGCTTTCATAGCTGTTACATCTTAATGAGTAGACATAACATTCAGGTTTACCCCGCGTACACACTGTCTCCGTCCGTCAACGGATCACGGAGGTTGGATCTGCCGTATGTGTATTTGCATACACGTGATCTGATTGGCTGACGGATCCGTCGCTGCCTGAAAAGTTGAACATTTCTCAACTTTCTTGACGGAGGCAACGGAGCTGAAGCGACGGACGGACCCACAATGCATTTCGAGTCCGCCCCATGCAAAGTGAATGAGATCCGTTGACGGACGGAGACAGTGTGAATCAGTGGCGGCTGGTCATCAAAAATTTTGGTGAAGCAAACCCAGAGCAAACCCCGTCGACCGAAGCGGTTGCAGCGTCGGGACCTTATTACCACTTCAAACGTGCATTATTTTCCTATAGACGCACGGCGCGTCGTTGATTATCCCTTACATAACGGTATATCGTTCAGCCTTACTCACGGTTCTTCCTCACATTCTACAATTGAAATGTCTCCTTACCGTAGCATCAACGAGCTGTGTAATTTCCACAGAAAGCTTTGGTCTGCCCTCTGCTTCCACTCGTAATTTGTCCTCATATTATGACTGGAAACGAAGCTAGCTACCCTCCTAGCAATACCCTCCTAGCTTGTAAGGGCTCTTGCTAAACAAATTATATTAGGAAACAAAAAAGATATTCACTAACCCTAAGTAACAAAATCCTCATCTACACGGAAAAATAAAGATATGTCTTATGAAATGACTGTTCAACAAATTATGTGTTGTTATTGCTGATTATGAAGCTCTCCTAAATCGTCGCTGTCAAAGTCAGTTAACGATAGTTGCCTTATGAAGGCGTTGACTGGCCAGAGTATTGTGTCAATCATATTCAAGTGACGGAAGTGCAAAATTCTACCCTATCGGTCACTGCTTCACGGGTGGGACTTATCTGCCATAAGGATCCATTGAAACGGGAAAAATCCACGAGCCGCGGGGGGTTTCACTTGATTTACATTGAAGTCAATGGGAAAAGATATCGATGGTAGTGAAGCAAGAAAATCGTCTGATTCACTGCAATTGTCTGTTTCACCGCGGGTGTGGGGATGGCGCTGTTGTCACTCACAGAATTGAATTCAGGAAAACAACTCGTCTTAATGACTGTCTTTCTGTTTCAAAACAGTGAAAATGGGATTATTGTAAGGTTTTTTTTTATTTTTTATGTTTACTTTTTTTTTGGTGAAGCACTGCTTCACCTGTAGTCTTATAGAAGCCTCCTCGCGGGGTTATGTTCTATACACCGGAAAGACATGGAAGCCTTCCGGTGAACGTCCCTTTCTATATAAATGCAGAGAAGTGATTCTCCGCCCAGTAGGACAAGTCAGATCATTGGCATAGGTTATTTTACACCAAAGAGGATCTATTTATGAATGCAGACGTTGACTTGAGGTACTAAAACACTTAAAATCCTACATAATGTACCTTTAATGAATATTGATGTCTGTGGACAACATGCCAAAAACAGCGGGAAAGACAAAAAACGCAACTTCATTGACTGTTTGTGGGTTCATAAATGGCGTGAGCAGCCACCGTTTCAGCGGATATCCACGGTCACCTACAACATAACTTGAATGAGTAAAGGGTGAATGTTTAGAAATGGTCGAAAAATGAATGAAAAGACTTACACGCCCGCACCTACAGTAGAAGCCACCATTGCGCACAGCTCCAGCATTCAGTCTGCGCCCAACACTGCTACAGTATGTCTCAATGTGAATCAGGCCACCGGGCGACAACATTTGTGAGCAACATGTCCGTGTCACATATATAACTTGGACATTGAGGGAATGAAAATGCTTACTGTTAACAAAGGCACATTTATTTTCACTCGGTGCTCTTATAGCAATATGATTGCAGTCAATAGCACGGATCACATTTGGGAAATTAGATTTTGCTGCGTTTTTATTTGCCTGTTCACCGTGTAAGGAAAGTTGATGTAGTTTGGTGATGAAGCAGGTACACCTCCTAACAGCCTCCAGTGGCAAGAAAGCCGATGCAAGTCAGCACTTGCAGCGAGACTGGGATGGCATGATTCGGGCGGGTACCTCTTGGCAAATCCCTACTGTATATAGCCTTCCATTTGCAAGCTAACAAGCAACGTGTTTTAGCCTTGATGTATTATTGACAAATAACACAACATGCATGAAAGCCATACGTGGATAATTAACAAAACATACCTATCAACATGTCTTTCTCGCATTAAATAAGATGGAATTTTTGACGGGCGCACGAAACAACAATCAACCACGTTTTAGATTTTAAACAGGATTAGGTTAAGGCATGTCATTGATGCGCGTCATTGCGCGATGTTATGTTTGTTAAACTTCGATTATTGAACCAATTTCGGGTCGTTTCCTCCTGAGGTCACACTTTCTGCTTTTCCCTTTTTTTGTGCGTACGCATGGGTCAGACCTTGCGTGGAGGTGCGCACATTTTACCGTCAAGTTCACTTTTTGTAAATACCAAAGCTTGCGTAGAACGAGGCGTATGCATCGTTTATAAATGAGGCCCCAGGTGAGAACAGAAAATGGAGGGAACAGGCAGAGGCAGGAAGCAAAGACCAAATAAGGAGAAGGGTGGAGACAACACTTAGGCTGTGTTCAGACTGCCAGCCAAAATCCGATTTTTAGCCCATTCAGATTTGTATCGGATGTCACTTTTGACAGTCTGAACAGTGACAGGTCACATGAAATCCGATTTTTGCGAAGGTAGTTTCATATTGCATTCGTATCGGATATGGACAGATGCGTCTCAGTCTGAACAGCTCCCAACACTCAGATCGGATTTGACTGTCCGTGACGTGACTTTACGTGCGTGACCGCCCACCTATTTCGAGTTGTGGAGCAACGTTACGGCTATGTCTGACCATGTTATATTAACTGTTAAAGTCTGGCAAGCGCTACAGGGTCCCATTGGCTAAAGGCATTTTTAAAAAATCCTTTATCCCAAACGCCATTAATATTATCAACTCAAAGTGAATCCCCTGACAGCAAGAACTGCTCCTATTTATTTCATTTTATATTGTTTTTATAACCATTGATGTTTGTCCTGTATGTCCAGTTGCTGTATGTTCAGCTGCCATATGTTGCTTATGTTGCTGTATGTTCAGTCGCTGTATGTCCAGTCGCTGTATGTTCAGTTGCTATATGTTGCTGTATGTCCAGTTGCTGTATGTCCAATCAATGTGTCTGTGAAACATGTCTGTTTATCCTGTGTTTTGGGTGAGCCTAAGACAATTTTCCACCTTGGTGGACAATTAAAGACTTATTCTATTCTATTCTATTCTATTCTATTAAACGTGACAATAGTCAATGCTAAATAGAGCATTATACAGTCTCTGCTCTGTTTCTATGGAAGTTGCAAGAATCCACATTGTTCTATTAAATGCCGTTAAATAATTAAATAGCCTTCCAACAGTTTGAAGCGGAGCTTGCCACTGATTAGTTTCGGTTTCTGTCACGCAAATGCGCACATGTATGCATGCATTCAATGATCACTCACCTAGTTGTATTGTTCTATGTTAAATCACACCAAATTAGCAAGTACTTCCTCCTGACGGCAGAAATGTTTGTTTTCGTTGCTACAGCAACCTGTCAGATCTGTTACTAATGTGACCCAGTCTGAACAGAGCCATATCCGATTTGGACACTTGCTAAAGGCAGTGTGAACAGTCAGCCCTAAAAATCGGATATGAGAAGGAATCAGATTTGAATCAGATCCGTCTGCAGTCTGAACGCAGCCATAGTGCATTCGTTTATGCTCTCCGAGCTGCTTCGGATCTCGGGTGTGATGTCACGTCTGCGCTTCAACCGTTTTTTTCATAGACGTCACGTTTTGCGGAAGCACTGGCCAAGTTCCAGGCGTGTTTAGCTTCTGTTAGCAACGCTAGCTACATTTACCAACACCAGTTAAACAAGTCTTCATTCAATATAGCACTCACAACAACGCCTATTTCCATTCCCATAGGCAGTGATACAGACGCAGTAAGGCATTGTAGTGATTGAAATCGTCATTTAAACCACCAAAGCGGTCCAAACACAATGAAACCCGTTAACATATACAAATGAATATGGGCGCAGCCATCTTGGAATCTGTCTCGGAAACTTCCCTCAGTCTCCTCTGAGTTTGACGAGCAGACGAGGTCGCCTTCCGAGGAAAGGGGGCGTGCTCGTGCGTGTCACTAGGCAATGTCCTCGGATCTCGTCCTCGGAAGGTTAATCGAACGCACTAAAAGAGTCACTTCACCCCATAACTCCACCCACTTCACATTTTTGAAAAAGGATTTCAAAATGGGTTAGACCATGGAGGTATTATAATAACTGGAGAAAGTGAACAAGTCCCGCCCCCATTCATTTCAATGGGAATGCTAGGCTAGTGAAAATTGATTTTTCCAGGCTTCAACATGGCGTTTCAAGGGACTTGTTTCCGGTGCCGTTTTACTTAGCCAATTAAGTGCCAGGTTACTGATTGACGTAAGGTACAGAACGAGAGCTCGTGCATGAGCTGAGAGTGGAACAGCCACCAATCAGCATGAGGAAAACAATGGGAAAACGGCACCGGACATGATGTATTTCTGGAAAATGGCAACGAGGAAGTGCCTTGCTAATCGGCGAAGCTAATCAGTCAAATCCTGACCCCCTGGGTGAGACGTTCTGAAATTTGGAGAGGGAGTGCAGCACTGCTGCAACCAATCAACCATGGTGATTTCGTGTCAATCTGGGAATGAGTGTTGCAGACATGGCTTATCACAGGTAGGCTAATCAGGGCAGCAGGTGTTGGGGCGTTTCAGTCCTAATTTGTAACGACCCGGTGACGTAGTACTTCGTCAGCATTCCAATAGCATTTTGGACCAACATGCCATGGCATGTTTCAACCTGTAGAATGCGCGGAGAGCAATATCTCCAATACAAAATCAGATGAAATGTTACTTTTGGCGAAACACGATTTTTCTCAATATTAACCCTGGTAATAGTACAGTTCACCACTTATGAGTATTTTCAATCAATCAATCAACAGCTCAAAAAACATATTTTATGGTGCAGTGACTCTTTAAATGTCACACGCCACTCAGTTCAGAGCCTAGGCTCACTCGACTTGTCAAGTCGACTGCAGTCGAATGCAAACAGAAACGTAATTTGCGTAATATGCAGTGCATGCTGGTTAGACGTGTTGTTCGACTTGAAGAAATGTTGTGATCATGTCACGTCACGTCACGTCACTCAAAACTCGCGGGATGAAGACGTCTGCAGTCAAATTTCGCAGCTCTCTACATTTGCTTTCAAAAGCCTGCAACCGGCTGGATCCCGCCCCATGACGTCAGTTCAAGGACGTGATAGGGCCGTTTGGAAGGAATCTCCCCATGACGATTATGACAGGGGTCTCGTTCTGCCTCCTTACCAAAGATTCCATAGCGAAGCAAGATGGATCAGCTAACATTTTACGATCAGCACTGTAGCCAGCGTCTGGGACGACACCTGAGCTTGTCAAAAGTGATCCATCTTGCTCTGTTCTGGAGTCCTTGCTCCTTATGTTAGAATGTACTAAAATGAACAGATATCGAAGGGATACCTTAATTAAACTTGTTATTTAATTAATGTGCTACAATACAGGCCTGTTAACTGTATGACAACAGTGGTTTATTTAAACTACATCATATCAGTTTATTTCGTCAGTCATCATGAAAATAAATAATTAATGTTGTTTTTTATCGGAAAAAAATAATAGCGGCTTACCATTTACGGCATCCACTATACAAATGAGGAATACTGTAAACATTGGTTGCTTAGCAACATCGCGCACCACTAATGAAATAATGATATAGACATTTCTATGTATATAATTATAGTTATATAAGATTTTCTGAAATTCATCACAAAAAAATAAAGAAAATAATAGATAAAATATTTCACTGTTACACCTACATGACCACCGCGCTGTCCTGCCTCTTCACCCTCTTGTTGTGCCTGAACTGCCCGCATATGGAACTATTTTTTTCTCATGTCCTCCAGCCACTGTTCTTTTGTTAAAGTCTCAACAGAGGGGCAGTACACAGTCCCCTTGTACTGGCTGTGACCAGTTTCCGCCGTCCTGAACTGCCCGCATTTCTTGCACGTATTGTGCAGTATTCTGCCACTGACCTATAAAGAAGTATTCTTTATAGATCAGTGGACGTGGCGTTGCTGCACACGCCAGATGTGCTCCATGCGCACCTGGTCCAGCAGTGGCACCCCCATGAGGTCTCTGCCGTTGGGCCCTCCCAGCTCCTGCAGCAGCCGCTCAATAGACCTCTGACCTCTAACCTCTAACCCTAACCCTAACCCTCCCAGCTCCTGCAGCAGCCGCTCAATAGACCTCTGACCTCTAACCCTAACCCTCCCAGCTCCTGCAGCAGCCGCTCAATGAGACCTCTGACCTCTAACCCTAACCCTCCCAGCTCCTGCAGCAGCCGCTCAATAGACCTCTGACCTCTAACCCTAACCCTCCCAGCTCCTGCAGCAGCCGCTCAATAGACCTCTGACCTCTAACCCTCCCAGCTCCTGCAGCAGCCGCTCAATAGACCTCTGACCTCTAACCCTAACCCTCCCAGCTCCTGCAGCAGCCGCTCAATAGACCTCTAACCCTAACCCTCCCAGCTCCTGCAGCAGCCGCTCAATAGACCTCTGACCTCTAACCTCTAACCCTAACCCTCCCAGCTCCTGTACAGAGCCCCTTTAGGGAGAGCCGGTCCACTTCCTATTAACTCCATTGTACCGGATTGTTCATGCAATCTGTTGAATTTCCGCTAGGGGCGTTGCCGAGCAAGTGATACATGAATTGTGGTCTATGGGGCTAAGCGGCTAGAACTCGTTTTTTTCACAGTTGACAACTTCATTTCTTAATGTACATTGTCGTAGTAGCTACCTGAGTATAGGTTTTCCACTGGAAATGAAATAAAAAGTCACTCATGTCCTTTCTGCTTTTCATAGGATGGGCCGTTTTCCCTGTAACATGCTAGCATTTAGCTCATGGATGCTCGCGACAATCGCGACCGATTACGACCGTCGTGAAGCTGAACCTTCTTTTAGGTGTATGGCCGTAAAGTGGTTCGCTTGTGTCACGTGACATGAAAACTTTGAAAGGGTTTTTAGGAATAACAACACATATTGAAAATTGTATTGGTCAGCTGATTGTCAAGTCAAGTTATCCTGCATCGCATGCATTAATGCAATTTCAGGAGAAAAAATTATATAACGAGAAATGTGGTACTGGGGGGTTCAGCTCCATTGCTACCCCTTCATTCATCACTTGCTCGCGATCGCCCTCTAGTTGCAGTACCATGCGGAAGTATTTCGCTAGTGGTCCTTCTCCCCTTATTAGACATTCTCTGTCCTGTAGCAGCCGCTCAATAGACCTCTGACCTCTAACCTCTAACCCTAACCCTCCCAGCTCCTGCAGCAGCCGCTCAATAGACCTCTGACCTCTAACCCTAACCCTCCCAGCTCCTGCAGCAGCCGCTCAATAGACCTCTGACCTCTAACCCTAACCCTCCCAGCTCCTGCAGCAGCAGCTCAATAGACCTCTGACCTCTAACCCTAACCCTCCCAGCTCCTGCAGCAGCCGCTCAATGGACCTCTGACCTCTAACCCTAACCCTCCCAGCTCCTGCAGCAGCCGCTCAATGGACCTCTGAAGTTCGCCTACAAAAAGGATCCAAAGCTGCCATCTTTGCCCATATAAGGAGATCCGGGAGTTAATTGAAGCTAACTGCCTATGGCAAGTTGCATTGTAAGTTAGCTCTGGGGTAGCAAAGATCAAAGTGTGCCATCTTCACCTACCGAAGATCACAGTATCCACTAGACGGCAGTGGAGAAAACTGTGTAGTGAAAAACGTCTGCATTTCCAATGTCATCATCCCCGCGAGAGTTTAACAGGTGCGATAATTCAAAATCCCCATGTTATTTTCCCATAGAAAAAATCTCAAGATACCGGATCTCCTTATTTGGGCAAAGATGGTGGCTTTTTTGTAGGCGAACTTCAGAGGTCAATGAGGCTGATGGTGGCGTCGTCCTGCGGCAGTACTGGCTCAGCTCCTTCTTACTGATCCTGGCATCCACTGCATGATCAGTAATGGCTGGCACACCTTCCTGCCTGAGCTGCTCTCTCTTTGCCCGACGCAACAGCGAGAGGTCCCCTGCATCCCACTCAAAATATGCAGGCAGAGAGACAGCTCATAAAGGTGGGGTAGAGGGGATGAGCGTCTGTGGTACACCCGACAGCCAGCCTCCGCATGAAATGCCAGATGTCCAGCCGTATCTGGAGGTCTGGCCACTCCCCAAACCTGGTCTGCAGCTTGCTGGACCCCTCACTGATGCAGCAGCCACAGTCCACATACAGCAGCAGTGGGGGTGCGATGGCTGCAAGGCGGTACCGCTCCATAACTCCTGCCACCATCCTGTCCAGTCCTGGCCCCTCCTGCACGGTCACCACACTGCTCACGATCTGGCCAACCTCGTTCCCAATGGAGGTGACCCAGAGACCAGTCCCCTTGGCATGGCCAGCCAGCTTCTTTGTGATCTGGAATTTCACAATAGCGATGTTAAAAAAATCTGTACAATTTGATCAAATCTACAGCAGCAAGTGTATATAGATTAATTACACTACACATTTGTTATGATTACCTGTTTGGTTGAGTCCATCTTTAAGATGGAGCCAAACGTCGATGTAATGCTGGCCTTAATATGGTCAAGGCGAGAGAGGATGTCCCTGCCATAGACGGTCAGCAGCCAGCGACTGGTGGGCACATCAATGGGCTCTGGGGGATCCTGGCACACCACTGGGAAGAGGCTTGGCCGGCCAACAAAGACAGCACACTCCCCAAGATAGTGTGACAACCTGTTCAGCCATTCCTCCCCATGGTTCTCCTTCAGTTGCTTCACCAGACATGCTGGACTGTTCCCCAGAGTCCGGTCTCGCAGCAGGCGAATGTCACAGGCATACCTGAAATGGACACGTAGCTGTGATTAGTTACGCATTAATGGGAGGGTCATTACAGTCATGCAAAGGATATCACATGCAGCCGGAAAAGCAACAGTTGAATGTGACAGCGGAATTCCGTTTACTCACTTGCGAGTCAGGATCAGCCGGAACATTTTCTGGTGAGGCAGGTCCAGCTGTTTCAGAACTGTCTGTGAGGTCGACAGGTAGTTCAGAGAACACACAGTGCACCTGAGTGTCTCTGTCACCATCAGGTAATACCTGTCGATGTCCAGCACCTTCCGAGCCCTCTTGTGCACACCATACCCCGTCAGCTGCTTCCCACACTCAGGGCAGGTTACCCTCACCTTCTACAGGTGGTAGGGCATCCACACCATCAGCCTGTGGGTGAAGAACCGGTCTGGTGTTGGTGTGGGTGGTAGATGAGGGATGGGACAGGGGGCTCGTACCACAACTTCAGGTCTTGCCGCAGTCTGCCAGAGTGGAAGATGGCATTTGAAATCCACCTCTGGTCTAGGGCAGGGATGTTTGAAATCCACCTCTGGTCCTGGGCAGGGATGTTTTTACGCATCTCTGCTGGCAACCACATTGAAGCTGCAGCCCCTGCAGTGGCCAGCTGAACTCCTACAGGTTCATCCTGTTTAGAAGACGACAATAATGTGTTAATGTATGGCATACATAAAGGCTACATTAAGCATAACCTACACAACAGCCCACTTCTGTACTTACACAGACTTCTGCCATGCTGGTGCTCACAGCAGGGCTGGGGGTCCTCACAGAGGATGGAGCAGGGCTTCGGGTCCTCACAAGTGACTTGAAGAGACAAACAATTAATTTTATGATGTAACAAATACAAAACCACTATGAATGACATTAGTTATTTAATATGATATTCACCATTGACAAAGTTGGAGGGGGACTGTGATAGTGGCACAGCAGCCGTTGCACCAGGGACCGAAACCTGACAGGGAGCAGACTAGGCTGGGAGGTGAAGTCTGTACAGGCACCAAGGTACCGGCACAGACGCTTCAGCCACTCCTCACTGTGGTTTTCCCGCAGCTGCCTCACTAACCGCGAAGGACTGTTGCCCAGGGTCCTCTCCCTCAGGAACCTGATGACCCGCATGTTACAGGCATATCTGCATAAAACAAAGGGAGAGAGAGACAGAAAGATACAAACATTAAAACCAGCTAATTTCAATTGTGTTTTACATGACAAACACTTGTTACACAAGCTATCTCAGTATTCTCACCTTCGAGTTAGTATCAGCCTAAATTCGAGCCTGTGGGCTAAGTCCAGCTGGTCCAGGATGGTATCGCTTGTGGAGAGGTAGGTCGCCTTACACCCACTGTACCAGACAGTCTCCGTGATCATGAGGTAGTAACGATCAACATCCAGAACCTGGCGGGCTCTCTTGTGTGCCCCATAGCCTGTGATCTGCTTCCCACACATAGGACAGGTCAGCCTGACCTTCCAATCCAGAGGTGGTATGGCATCCACAGTAGAAGCCTGTGTGAAAAGAAGCGCTCTGGAGCCGGGCCTTGATGGTAGATAAGCGCCGGCTCTGCCAGATAGTACCAGAGCTTCAGGTCAGTTTCGAAGGCGTTGTTGCTTCCACAAAGCTGCTGAAATCCACTTGTGATCTTGTGGTGGAATCGTTTGCATCAGCTTTACGGGAAGCCATCCAGACTCTGAGCCTGGAGCCGGATCCTGGGCTGGTTGGACAGAGGATTCAGCCGAAGATGGAGCAGCAGAGGGAACACGGGCGGAGCTGAACGCAGGGGTGAGAGGAGCAGCAGATGATGTCCCAGAGGAGGCAGTGGCCGACACCTCCTAATGTGTTAAAACATACCGGTAGATATGATTACAAGCCACTTATGAGGAATGTTTGTTAAAAAAGTAGCATATCTATGTGATCCAACAATATTAGTGTGAAGGAAACAGTTTCATTAAAGAGCTTCTCACAACTCGAGAAGTAGCTCCTGGAGCACAGGAAGCAGAAGTGGCTTCAGACACAGGAGAGGGAGGAAGAGACAGGGGGGAGACGGTCTGGATGTATAGCCTGGGACTGCGGGCAGGCGATGCAGACGCTGAAGAGGCAGGTACATCCAGCCTGGGACTGCGGACAGGCGATGCAGACGCAGGAGAGGCAGGTACATCCAGCCTGGGACTGCGGACAGGCGATGGTGTCCTTGCCACACCAAGGTTTGGCTTTAAAGCTGCACCATGGGACCCACCATACCGCGGCTTTGTAAACTGACAAAAATAAGTAACATAATGTGAAGCGTTTTAAAATGTTAAAACAGTTATGAGTAAGAACAATTATTATGAACATAAATATCTGCAAAGAAGTGCATGTACCGATGCTAAAGTCAAACCAGGCTTTGAAGGTGCCTTCCCAGACGTGGATGGTGTTGCAGGTGCTGGAGTGGATGACACCGGGGCCACCGGAGCCAAACTGGAAGGCTACAGTTTCACAGACAGAAAAGCAAATGCATTTTTTTTAAAAATACACAATACATCATCAACACATTAGTTTTATGAAACACTTCTTATACCTTTTTTGTATGGAAACCACAGTCACATGTCTGTGTCCCCCCGAACAGAGACATCTGCCCCCTTTGTTGGAGTGGACACTTCTCAATCTGTAACATGACAGTGAATCATAACTAGCTGTTCCCTCTAAATACTATATGACAGGGCTCTTCAATTAGCGGCCCGCAGGCCGGATCCGGCCCCCAAGATACTTTGTAGTGGCCCTTGAAGTGTTGGCTGATGTTATATGAGCAAATCCTTATGATCGGTAGAGACGTAAATAGCTGGTGGAAAACTCGATAATGGAGGTGCAGTGATAGGCTACACTGCGAGTAGCGCCTATAAATAATGTTCTGTGTGGTGCGTTGCCGTTGTAGGCTACTTTGTTACTGGATATTATACAAAGAGGTGTCTTGCTTCGTTTTTACGCAGCGTCACCAACATGTTGACGTGCGCCAAATCCAAGCTGTTTTCCTCAAAACATGAAGCATTTTTGGTGCATGAAATCTCACTGGTAGTGTGCCTCTCCAGTCCAAGCAGATCCTCGCGAAAACATTCGCCACTCGTAATGTAGCTACTGGAACAAATAGGAGTCGGTTTAAAAGTTTAACTTTGGTGGCATCAGTTCTGTTGCATGCTCTCACTCGCTCTGAAGTCCTGCAGCCACTGCACCTCAGCCAATTGCACATAACGTTTTGACCGAGTTGAACATAAGTTCCATCTTAGCTTAGTTTCAACGTAAATTGCCACTACGTTGGAGTATTATAAGCTACTAACATTTTAATGGGTTGCACCACGCAAATAGTTTCAGTGTGAAACTAATACATCCATCGCCTTGATGTCAAGTCCACTGTAAGTAACATTGATTTGTGAACACGTTCATCCAATTTAAATGGTGGGAACGTTAAATGTATGTTGAGATGAGTTACATATGCGAACGATTATGCACATTTAATTCATTTAAACACTGTTTGAGCCCATTGGAAATTGTATGGACCTAGCAGTTACTGCGCAAAGCTCATTCCATTGCTGTTAATGTTATCACAGATTTCATATTAGCCATAGCAATGCAGATCCAGTGTCACCTTCCCAATGCCTACCACTGTGGTAGTCTGGGCCTGTGGCAGAAATATTCCCAAAACACAAATACAACAAAATAACCACAAAATAATTATGCTTTTACAAAATGCAACATATTGGCAATATAGATCCAGTGTCACCTTCCCAATGTTGGCCTATCACTGTGGTAGTCTGGGCCTGTGGCAGAAATATTCCCAAAACACAAATAACCACCAAAAAACGATATTATCAGAGAATCTAATAAGGGACGGGCTCTGATATTATGCATTTACAAAATGCAACATTTGAACACCCATATTGGTGCTGTTGTAGTTTATTGTATCTACATTTGTACGTAATTACTCATATTTCAAGCGGTATTTCTCCGGCCCCTCAGTTGTGATACTTTTCATGAACTGGCCCCTATTACAAACTAATTGAATAGCCCTGCTATATGACATGGCTTTCCTGTGTTTAAATAGTAGATGTCCATACCTTTTGGTACAGGTCATGCCATTTCCTTTGGCGTGGTGCCGGTCTGTTTCCCGCATCAGATGGCCAGACCCCCTGTGTGGCAAACCTGCGCAGGCGGGCCATCCATTCTAGCCTGGCACGCCCTCCCAGTGACGTAACACCTTCGGCTTTTGCTGACGCTGGTCTGGTCAACTGCTAATCGGGAAGGATTTCTGAGTTCCCGAAATCTGCGGAACTGCCCCCTTTGGTCGAGAACCAATCAACTTTGAGCAGCTCCAACGGCTCTGGGAGAGGCGTGTTCAAGGCAGAGGAAAGAGTGTTGTTATTGGTTTAAACTCGGCAAACCGCTTTCTGACATCGACCAGTAGCAAATCGAGGCACTTAAAGGAGGCGGGTCAACCAGCGCTTGGAGAAACCGTGTTAGCACAGGCTCTTGGTCAGACTAAAGTCTCGCAGAGCCTTTTAAAGTCGATGGTAATCAGGCTACATCCATTCCCCATCACTCATAGCCCTGTGCTTCTTCTGCTTGGAGGCCATCTTGTAATAGATTATTTCATCTTGATTCAAAAGAGCAACGGCCCTTGGTGAGATTTGATTAGATAAACAGTTTCTGCTGTGAAGCCGTCTCCCGCAGCCTGAAATAAACATAAAAGTGGAACACAGTGCATTGCACAGAGAAACATTAACAGTGGAAAATGTTCATTAAAATATAATAACAATAAAATAGCAAAGACAAGGTGGTATATTCTGCTGTGGCGAACCTGGAATAAATCTGGCCAGGTGGCAGTGGAAGGACTCAAGCGATGTGGAACCCCTGGCACACCTGTAGGCCTTCAAAGCAATTCCGCCCTTGGTGAGTGTCCCTGTTTCTGTGTAGAGCTGCACATGTGGGGGGTCTTGAATACAGCCAACATGACGCTTCTGGACCTGCCACAAGTGCTGCATCCGCACAGCGTCCAACAGTGGAACACCCATGGCGTCTTTGCCTGTGCCGCTCAGCTCTTCAATCAGCATCTCCAGGAGGCGGATGGTGTTGTCTGTCCCGCGTGTCCTCCTCCTACAGTGGAGTGCCCACCCCCCCCGACCCCCCCAGGCCCGACTGCGCCACGGTGAGCGAGGGCCGCGGCTGCGTGATGGTGAGCGTGGTGCGGTTGACCTGCTGGGCCTGCAGCGCCGCCTGTGCCCGCGCCTTCACCACGTGGGAGCACGGCGCCCAGGTGTGCTCTGGAGACTGGCACAGCCTGGTGGTGCCCGCCGGTGGTATCGCTGCCTTGGCAGCACTCGCTCGGCCTTCGAGATGCGCTTGTCCACCTCCGTATCGGTCAGCGTGGGCCAGCCTTCTTGTGTCAGCTGCTCCCTCTTGGCCCTTCGCAGTTCTGCTAGGTCCCTGGCATCCCACTCAAAGATGCACGCTGACAGCCTCGCCATGAAGATGGGATAAAGCTGATGGGCATCCGTTGTGACCCCACCAGCCAGACGGCGCATGAAGTGCCAGATGTCCAGGCGGATGGTGATATCTGGCCAACCACTGAAACGCTGTTTAAGTTTAGTGTCTCCTGCCTCCTTGCAACAGTGGCAGTCAACATAGAGCATAGTCGGAGGAGCAACACCTGCCCTCCTGTATCGCTCCACCAACCCTGCTGCCATCTTGTCGATTCCACTGCCTTCATCCGCAGTCAGGACACTCATCAGCACCTGCCCAATTTCATTGCCCACAGACGTCATCCACTGTGCCGTCCCCTTTGCAGGCCCACTCAATTTCTTTGTGATCTGAAATAAAGAAGTCATAACTCATATAACCAATTGTTACTATAATTTTCAAAATAATGCCTGAAGCATGGTAATTAATTAAATATATGTATTAATATATATTTTAATATATTTTATATATATATTAAATATTAACAATTATTTTGATGATACTTTAAATTAGGGTGCAATTATTTAACAGCTCTGACCTTCTTGGTGGAGTCCATTTTTAAAATGGACCCATTAGTGGAGGTGATGGATGCCCTGATGTCATCGAGCCGGCTGAGAATGTCCTTACTGTACACAGTAAGGAGCCACTTGTAGCTCGGCACTTCCACAGGTTCAGGAGGTTTCTGGAAAGTCAGCTGTTGAAGGCCAGGCTTGTTCAGGAACCCCATGGACTCTGAGGTGTACCGTCCCACCCGCTGAAGCCACTCCTCACTGTGGTTCTCCCTCAGTTGGCCAATGAGCCGCACTGGTCCATTCCCCAGGGTCCTCTCACGCAACAACCGAATGACACGAATGTCACAGGCATGTCTTAGGAGGAAAAAAAATCATAAATTCAAGCATGCTTTTCAGATCAACTTGTTGAGGGAAAATCAAAGTTATTAAAAATTCCATACACACATTACAGTAGGAGAATATCAGTTCAAAATAATTACTTGCGTGTGAGAATGACCCTGAACTCAGATCGATGGGCGAGGTCCAACTGCTGCAGCACAGCATGACCCCAGGACAGGTAGCTCGTCCTGCACTTGGAGCAGATGAGGGTCTCTGTCACCATGTTGAAGTAGCTGTCCATGTCCAGCACCTGCCGCACCCTCCTGTGCAGTCCACCACCGCACAGCTGGTATCCCCCACATGATGGGTTGGTGCCCTGAAGGTGCACCTTCCACAGCCTGTAGGGCATCCAGACCAGGAGCCGGTGGGAGAAAAAACCTGTCCGGTGAGGGTGCCTGATTGTATAGGGTACTTGGAGATGGGGGGTTGTACCACAGCTGGAGATTGTCCTTAAGTTCCAGCTTTCCTTTGATATTCACACGAAACAGGGCTTCAGCCACCCACTTCCTGTCCTCCTGCGGCATGGTCTGCGGCCATAGCAGTGGCAGTTCCATAGGGCCTGCAGGCTAGGTTGAAACAAAACAAAATTACACAACATGTCACAGCTTTGAACGATGGAGACGTGTACATGATGCAGACGTGCACATTTTGATTGATATCTTACTGTGCTCTCTGTTGCTGGTGGAAGGAAGAAGGAAGAGGGGGGCTGGATGATGAGCGGGGGGGGCTGGAGAGGGCTTCAGGTTTATGGCTGTGGCGGGACTGATCTGTGGAGTCTGTGGAATCTATTGAGGGGTTGTGAAAAGTTTTAATGCAATAAATATGTGTAAATAGGTGTCATTATGTACTTTTAATGAAATTAAGTGATATTTTTACCTGAGAGGCTTTACGCTGCACGTTGACATTAGGCCTGGCTGCAGCTGCATGAGACCCTCCAAACCTTGACTTTTCAAACTGTTAACAAAAGTTAGTAATTGGTTGTCATAAGGTTGTTAATAAATGGATTAGTCAGTGAAAAATATAAAATCTGTCTGGTTGTAAAACCTGCACCAGAAACCAGAAATATATGTATGTATGTAATAATATGCTGCTAACCATGGATAATGTCAGCCTGGGCCTTTTGGCAGGACTGGACAGCTCACTGTTCCTTGGGGTGGAGGGTGTGGGAATGGGGGTATCTGCCGGGCTCGTGGAGGAAGATGGTGGTGTGGGTGTAGCAGGGGTGGAGGGTGTGGGAATGGGGGTATCTGCCGGGCTCGTGGAGGAAGATGGTGGTGTGGGTGTAGCAGGGGTGGAGGGTGTGGGAATGGGGGTATCTGCCGGGCTCGTGGAGGAAGATGGTGGTGTGGGTGTAGCAGGGGTGGAGGGTGTGGGAATGGGGGTATCTGCCGGGCTCGTGGAGGAAGATGGTGGTGTGGGTGTAGCAGGGGTGGAGGGTGTGGGAATGGGGGTATCTGCCGGGCTCGTGGAGGAAGATGGTGGTGTGGGTGTAGCAGGGGTGGAGGGTGTGGGAGTATCTGCCGGACTGCTAGCACATTGCTAGTACAATGCCTTCCTCTCCAAGCGTATCGACGAATCCCTCATCCTGCTCCCCTTGATCCTCCTCTGTGATCTCCTCCAACAACTGTGTGGTCCTGTCCGATTCTGGAGCCATGTCCTCCAGGACCTCGTTGTTTTGCCTGTATAGGTAATTCACTCCAATCAACTCCCCTGAAGAGATATTGAAATAGGAGACAAATTGAAGGATGATAAAAATATGTCAAATCTGTGTTCTTTGAAATAAAAAACAACTGTGAACAATGCAACGTAATCAACTTTTCATTAATATCATGACATTTAATTGACACTTTAAAGAACCATCTACTCTACCTGTGTAGGTTCCTGGTGGAGTGAATCCAGGCACCAGTTTTGTGCCGAACAACTTCCCGTAGTTGTCATTGACTGCATGCACCAGCTCCCCAGAGTAGGCACGCAGGAATGGACTACGGTCCCTCACTGCAGCTTTAGCCCGGTCTTTGTTCCAGCGAAACAGACCTTCCAGCAGATAGAGCTGGAAGTTGAGGCTGTTTGCGCTGTTGCCTGAGAAAACAAAGAAAACAAACAAAAAACAATACATTTTATTTAGAAATGTCCAATAACAATAAAATAAAGACCTAAACAAATTATAACCATACAGTATTCTGCAAAGACAAACCTGGAATAAATCTGTGCAGGTGACAATGAAATGATTCCAAAGATGTGGAACCTCGGGCACACCTGTAGGTCTTTAGAACCATGCCACCCTTGTGGAGCTCTCCAGTTTCGGTGTAAAGCTGGATATTTGGAGGGTCTTGAATGCACGAGACATGCCTCTTCTGGATCTGCCAAATGCCTGGCATCCGCACAGGATCAAGCAGTGGCACTCCAAGAGCATCAGTCCCCTTGCCACTCAAGAGCTCTCCAAGCAGTCCACCAATGAGGTTGACCGTCGTCTCTGTCCCCCGTGTTCTCCTCCGGCAATGTAAGGCCAGCTCCGTCTTTGTGATGTGATGGTCCACCTCTTGATCTGGCATTGTAGGCCATCCTTGGCTGATCAACTCCGCCCTCTTTGCTCTTCTTAGCAGGCAAAGGTCTCCTGCATCCCACTCAAATATGCACGAGGACAGCCTTGACATGAAGATGGGGTACAGTTGGCGTGCATCAGTGGTACACCCACCTGCCAGACGTTGAATGTAATGCCAGATCCTTACAGCAGTGGCAGTCCACGTACAAGACGGCAGGAGGAGCAACACCTGCCCGCCGATATCTCTCCACCAGTCCTGCAGCCATTTGGTCCAGCCCAGCGCCTTCATCCGCGGTCAGAACACTGATAAGTATTTGACCTATCTCATTTCCAACGGATGTCAGCCACTGTGCAGTGCCCCTGGCAGGCCCACTCAGTTTCTTTGTGATCTGAAAGAGATCGTACAGTACATAAATAATTAACATTGTAAAATTCTACATAACATTTTCTTGGTTCAACAATACATGACAAATAACAGCAACAAAAACAACTCTGACCTTCTTAGTGGAGTCCATTTTAAGAATGGAGCCATAGGTGCAGGGCTGTACACTGCGAGCACCTCGTCGCAAATGCGAGGAAATATATATTTGTGCTACTTGAAAATATGAAATGGGAGCACAGGTGCGAGTACTGAATTCAACCCTTTTATTCGCATTTTGCTCCTAAAAATCCACACCAAGTGGATCAAAGTATAGGCTAGTACAATTTTCGCGCATCTGTATACAAATTTCATGACAACTCTAACGCTCCTGGCTGGAAACTCACGCTTTCAGCATCAACCTCGCTGTCTCTCACACACGCAAGAAATGTCACTCCAAAACCATTCTTCTTTTTCTTCAATCTGTTCGTTATCAGTTGGTGACTTTGTAGCGATTAGCCTACCGTTGAAACGGCAAACCATGATAAGAATGTTGACTATATAGCCTACAATTACCGTGTTCATTTCAAATATTATTATTATCACGGTTGATAAACACGGTGTGGAAACCGTGTTAGCTTCACCCCAGCCTGCATTTGACATAGCCCTGGTTGACTTTTATGAGAGAAATCCGACTGATTCTGTTGTCTAAATGATGGATTTAACCACGATTTGGTGTAGGCTACACCTGCTTTAAAAAGGCGGAACATGTTAATTGCAAATGTGCGCATCATATAGCCACTCTGCGTCTTTGTATGGAGGTTACATTCACATTAATTCCATTCCACTAACGTTATCAGGAGAATACCGTAACGTTTTATTTTGAGCTCTGGTTGTCACTCATTGGATATAACAGATATAGCCTACCAAACTCCAAGACGAGTCATGGTAGAGTAAGTTAAGCACGCAGACAATTAAACATGCAAGGAAAAAGTGACAACTCAGGATGCCATGCCATGGTAGGCTACCTAAATCATAGAAGTTAACGTTACTGGACAGTGGACACTCATCTTTTCTATTACACCAGAAATATTTGTCTTTACCTTTGTTCGTTTTTTGAACATTTAAGTTATTTAATGAAAACATGATGTATCCTTGAACTATGCTTGACTCTTTTCCTAAAACCGAATGAAACCTAATTATGTTCACGTACATCTTAAAGTGACAGGCACTCAATTAGACCTACACACTACCCCTGTAATGTCATTACAGTGTAATCAATATGAAGTATTCAGTTTACTGAATATTTTAAGCTATAAGTAATTATGCAGATCCTAAAATGCTATAAATTGATAACAAAATGTATACAAATTCTGAATTCAAAATATGAAATAGAAACAAGACAAGCCATTTTCTGTGTGTGTAGGGTTTGAGCAGAGACTATGATTGCCACTGCTGTGAATGATCTGTATCTTGCTTAAGGCAAGAAGGTTTTCAAGGAAATTTCATAGTGCTCCTAAATTTCTTTCTGTGCTCCTAAACTTTTTCATTTAGGAGCACCTGTGCTCCTAGTGAAAAAGCTTAGCGTACAGCCCTGCATAGGTGGATGTCAGGGAAGCTTTGATGTCTTCCAGCCTGGCAAGAATATCTTGGCTGTAAACAGTGAGGAGCCATTTGTAGGTTGGTACTGGCACAAGTGGTGGAGGATTTTGCCAGGTCACTGGTTGCAGGCCAAGGTTGTTCAGGAACGCAGCACCCTCTGAAGTAAAGCGGTTCATACGCTCCAGATACTCCTCACTATGACTCTCCTCCAGCTGATTCATTACCCTAACAGGTCCATTCCCTTGGCCCCTCTCACGCAGCAAGCGGATGACCCTGATGTCACAGGCATGCCTTAGAAAAAACAATTGAAAAAAAACATATTTTCTAATATTTATATTTTCTAATACACCAAATCCCAACGAAAGCCTGCAAAAGTATTTCCTCAGACATAAGTGGATAGAATGGCAAAGACTATTACTTGCGTGTCAGGATGATTCTGAACTCAGAACGATGGGCCCGGTCCAATTGCTGCAGCACAGCATGACCCCAGGACAAGTAGCTGGTTCGACACTTACTACAAATCAAGGTTTCAGTAACCATATTGTAGTAGCTGTCGATATCCAGCACCTGACGAACTCTCCTGTGCAGACCGCCGCCACACAGCTGATGCCCAGTGCAATTAGGGTTAGTACACTGCAGCCGTACTCTCCAGATCCTGTAGGGCATCCAAACCAGCAGCCTTTGGGCAAAGAATCGGTCAGGTGTTGGAGCCTGATGGTACAGGGTAGCTGGTCGAGGTGGATGGTACCACAGGTCCAGGTGGTCTCTCAGCTCCAGTTTCCCCTTTGCACCCACCCTAAAAAGTGCATCTGCTACCCACTTGCGGTCCTGTTGGGGCATGGTCTGTGGCCATAGTAATGGCAGGTCCGCTGGTTCTGGCTAAATTGAGAAAACAAGTTTAAGAAACAGAGAAAGCATTGATTGATAATGCCATGTGTACATTTTTCATGGCATCTTACTGTGGTCCGTGTTGCTGGTGGAAGGAAGAATGAGGTCGGCTCGATGATGGGCCGATGGGCAGTTTGAGGAACAGCGGGTGGGCATGAGAATGTGGGACTTGTGTTGTGGGACTGTGTCTGTGGAACCTGTGGAGTCTATAAATGAAATAATATTACTGTGTAGAATTTGAATGAAATAGAGTTGTGTACTACATGTCTATTTAATTTACATATATTTATTTTTCAATTAAATAAAGCTAGTTTATTACCTGACGGATTTTCCTCTGCACAGACAAATTTGGTATGGCAACATGTGATCCCCCAAATCTCTGCTTTTCAAACTGTTAACAAAGGGTTGGTCATCGTCAACCTCATGTAGAATGTCTGGTTGTAAAACCTGCACCACTTAACCAGAAATATATGTATGTATGTATGTAACAATATGCTGCTAACCATGGATAATGTCAGCCTCGGCCTTTTGGCAGGACTGGACAGCTCACTGTTCCTTGGGGTGGAGGGTGTGGGAATGGGCTATCTGCCGGGCTCGTGGAGGAAGATGGTGGTGTGGGTGTAGCAGGGGTAGAGGGTGTGGGTGTGGGCTTGCCCTGGCCAGGGGGGGCATCCACTTTTGGAGGATGACTCTGTTATATGTGTATTGAGACATACCAGACAGACAAACAAAAAGAATAGTTAACACTAGTATTTTCTCCATCCTGTCTAATGCTTTTTTAGAACTGTTGGATAATTGATGGTGCCACCGCACCTTATGAAATCCACACGAGCATGCGTGTGTGCTCCAAAGCGTGGCCTGTCCCTTGGAAAGCCGAGGGCACTTTTCTATCTGTAAGCATAACAACAATATTATGCATGCCTATGACTATTTGTACACACAAATAACATGGAATACCATAAACAATTTTATTTTATATACAATGAAGCTGTATCATTTACCTTCTGGTACATGACATGCCATCTTTTTTGTCGGGGAGCAGGTCTATTTCCCCCACCAGATGGCCACACTCCTGAGGTGGCAAATAGCTCCAGGCGATCAAGCCAGTCCCTGTCACTCATGGCTTTGTGTGACTTGTGTGGCTTTCCTGATGCCATGTTGGTCTGCTGAATGACATGATGCAGAGTACCATAGCCTGTGTCACTCTTATTGTTATAAACAACAGGAACAATCAACACAATTCTCCTGTTTATTCAACAGTGATCATCATCTCTGCCCTCCTACCCTCTGTTACCTAGGGTATAGTATCCCCAGGGAGAGATGAGAGAAATTTTAAAAACTGAAGGCTGCACTACAATTAATTGAGGGGAATCTAACCCAATAAATACGTTGGAGAAACTCTCACTATATCTTAATGAACCCTCTCGGTTTGCGGTTGATGTAGGAGCACTTGTCAATAACCTCTGACCCTGGACTAGCCACTCTGAACGGACACTTCCCATTAGCTACAAGTGTTTGTGTTTACAGAAACCATACATCTAGCCATTCTGACCGGCCACTTCCTATTAGCTACAAGTGTTTATAGAATGCATCACATCTCAGATATTGCACGTTTATCCTAAAATATTCAAATGTATGTGATTTCAAGTGACGCTGTCATAACTAATAGCGCTAAAAATGTTTTCACCGCCAGCAGTGGTGGCTAGCGTCTATGCTAACTGGCTTCTTTGACAAAATAAGAGATATATCTGAATAATACCACCTATTAACTACAAGTGTGTATAGAAAGCATCACATCTCATACATATTATCTTAAACTAATCGAATTTGTGTGATTTCAAGTGACATATCGGTAAAAATATTTTTTCACCGCCAATTTTTCACCGCCAACAGTGGTGGCTAGCTAGCGTTTATGCTAGCGTTTATGCTAACTTAGCTCCTACCTCTAACAGTGGTGGCTAGCTAGCGTTTATGCTAGCGTTTATGCTAACTTACCTCTTTGACAAAATAAGAGGTCTACCTCAATATTTACTGTCCGTTAGCTATTGAAACATTCGAACTATCTGCATTTGATAAAAAAAAGATGTACAACACCTGATGTATCAATTCTCCTGACGTTAGCCAACTTTCCGCAACTGGTGTTGACATTGACACATGAACTTTTGACCCTGAGAGGACTGAGGCAACATGGGATTGTCAACGGTGGATGACGTAGAGCAGAGCGACGAAGGCCGCGAGGGAAAGATTGAAAATGCTCATGTTTGATTGGATTGCAAAACATTGTTCTCGCAATTTAATTGGCTGGCGGGTAGCGAAAAGATGGATTACGCACATCGATTGATTGGATGGCAGTAGAGTGACGAGGGAAAGATTGACGAAGGACATCGATTGGATGCCAAAACCTTGAACTTGACATTTGATTGGGCTTGAAAGATGGAGCGAAAGATTGAGCTAGACACGCCGTTGGACGCCAGATACAGATCTTCCGCCTGCGGGTACCGCCATCGAAGGCCCTGGCGCTGTCATGGGACGCGAAAGCTGGTGGACACGAGAGAGCCGCATGGAAAAGGCCCCTGAAAAGAAATGTGCTCGTTTTGGCGATGAGACGTCTTCAAATAACTCAAACTCTCATCAAAATCAGTCAAATGAATACGACGAGAAAGCACTAGGTAGGTGTCTTTGTTCTGAAAACAATGGCAACTAGACTATTTCATCTTGATTCAAAAGAGCAACGGCCCTTGGTGAGATTTGATTAGATAAACAGTTTCTGCTGTGAAGCCGTCTCCCGCAGCCTGCCCCGCACAGAGCAAGAGCTCAGGTGCACTCGTGTACAGCTCAAGCCCCATGTCTCCCTGGTGGTCTAGTGGTTAGGATTCGGCGCTCTCACCGCCGCGGCCCGGGTTCGATTCCCGGTCAGGGAAAGCTGATTTTTGCCCGGCGTCGGCCTGGACACGGACAAAGACACCACCAAAAAGCATGGCTTCCTTCGAGCCGGAGTCGAACCAGCGACCTAAGGATGGCCGGTTGTTCACCTACAGTCCTCCGCTCTACCAACTGAGCTATCGAAGGCCCTGGCGCTGTCATGGGACGCGAAAGCTGGTGGACACGAGAGAGCCGCATGGAAAAGGCCCCTGAAAAGAAATGTGCTCGTTTTGGCGATGAGACGTCTTCAAATAACTCAAACTCTCATCAAAATCAGTCAAATGAATACGACGAGAAAGCACTAGGTAGGTGTCTTTGTTCTGAAAACAATGGCAACTAGACTATTTCATCTTGATTCAAAAGAGCAACGGCCCTTGGTGAGATTTGATTAGATAAACAGTTTCTGCTGTGAAGCCGTCTCCCGCAGCCTGCCCCGCACAGAGCAAGAGCTCAGGTGCACTCGTGTACAGCTCAAGCCCCATGTCTCCCTGGTGGTCTAGTGGTTAGGATTCGGCGCTCTCACCGCCGCGGCCCGGGTTCGATTCCCGGTCAGGGAAAGCTGATTTTTGCCCGGCGTCGGCCTGGACACGGACAAAGACACCACCAAAAAGCATGGCTTCCTTCGAGCCGGAGTCGAACCAGCGACCTAAGGATGGCCGGTTGTTCACCTACAGTCCTCCGCTCTACCAACTGAGCTAAAGCTGGGGAACATTTGTCCGTATAAGAAGGGGAAGAAGGGGAAGAAAGGGGAAGAAAGGGGGAAGAAAAGGGAAGAAACTCCAGTGAATCGCAGGTTCGAATCCAGCTCAAAGCAGAAAAAATAAAACAGATTTCTTTTTCAAATGTGCTTGTTTTACAACCGATTCCTTATCTTTTCATAAAGTTTTGATATTTTTGAAGTAAATTATTAAAAACTCTGTCCAAAATTAAAATATATGTACATTTAAAGGCATTTACTTATGCAATTGTGTCCTATATGTTAATTTTGGGGTATTATTCATACCATATTGTACCATATTGTAATTGTAATGTCTCATTTGTCAATTTAAAGGCATTTACTTATGCAATTGTGTCCTTTATGTTAATATGGGGATATGATTCACACCGTACTGTAATTGTAATGTATCATTCAAACTACAAGCAGCTTCTTGACATCATAAGTGCTTCTAGAACATACTGTAAATGAATACAACACAGCGTAATCAATTCCACAAGGAAATATATTTATTCACACAACATCATGACCAACATTTCACATTTTCTAGGCAAAAAGGCAATTAGGTCAGGTCATTTGGTCAGTGATTACTTTCTGATCGACTGACTGACTGACTGAAAAGGTACCAGAATAATAAATTTAGATTATTAAACATATTATAAAGATATTAAATATGAGACCAACAATAACCACAGATAAATAGGACTATACTGTACAGTCAAGTGGATCCCATAGCTTCTGATTGACTGACTGAAAAGGTACCAAAATAATAAAAGATTTTAGATTTATAAAGATATAAAGATTTATACTGTACAGTCAAGTTGGTCCCATCGCTTTTTGCGCATCATCAATCTAGGCAAAACTATTACCACTGGATGGTAATAAAACAAAACATTTATTAATATTAACGTAATAAGTTACTTCAATATCCTCATACGTTGTAGCCACTCCTCTTTTGTAACTGGCTCAGTGTTTGGGCAATATATTTTGCCTTTATACTGACTGTGGCCAGTTTCCACAGTGCGAAACTGGCCACATTTACGACATGCATTTGAGGTCACAGTCCGTGTATACTGGCGTTTTGTGTCAGCAGGTGGAAGGGTGGGTGTTTGCTGAGTGCATGCAGGTGGGTGGGCCAATGGGGCAGCAGAGGGCAGCGAAAAAATGGGTGTCCCACAAACTGGCTGGGCTGGCTTGGGCTGTAGACAAGGCAACTGATGGACAAAGGTGGCAGAGGTAGTTGAGGCAGAGGTAGCTGAGGGCAGAATCTTTTTAAATTTAGTCTTTGCCTGACCTGCTGTGTTGAGTGGCAATTGGTAAGTGTGCAGCTGGTGGCCGTAAGTTGGAGCCACGACAGACTGCTCTTTTGCAGGTGCGAGAGCCTGCCCTGCAACAGGTCTTGCCACAGGTAGCTGCAGTCCTTGTACGAGAACTGACAACTCCTGACCCTTTAATCGCTGATTGTGCCACGTTATCAGGGTCCGCTTGTTGACTTCAACCAGCTGCAGAGTTGTGTCCTTCATGATTTGACTACTGCCAAGAATCAGTTGCCTGATTCGCCTGTAGTCTCTCAGGATCAGATCCCATCTTGAAAGTGAAACGGTGCCCTGTTTTTTAGGAGATCGGTAGAGGTCACACAGCCGTATAAATATCAACTCTACAAGCCGGCAACAGTCGGGCCATTGTGATGGAGACCCTGTGGAGCCGAGCACACACCTTTTCGTGCTGTCTACGCCTGGTGTGAAGACACCCTTCTTTTTAGGTGACCTATAACGGCCAGTGACTAGTCGGTCTTGATGCCGTGCTGCATATACCACCCTGTCCTTGTCGAAGCTTTCCAGGTTGTCCCACAGACCATGGATGGTGGCCACTTGCTGGCTGTTGAGTGTTAAACCTGTCTGACTGCGCAGTTCCACCAAGTACTCTGCCAACGCGTCCACCTTGTCCATACCAGGAACAGACTGGGCACTGGCTGCAGAGGAGGGCACGGAGGATGCAGCTGGCGGCAGCAGGTGAGTGGAGAGGAGTGCAGACTGAGACGCACTGGCTGCAGAGGAGGGCACGGAGGATGCAGCTGGCGGCAGCAGGTGAGTGGAGAGGAGTGCAGACTGATACGACTGGGCACTGGCTGCAGAGGAGGGCACGGAGGATGCAGCTGGCGACAGCAGGTGAGTGGAGAGGAGTGCAGACTGATACGACTGGGCACTGGCTGCAGAGGAGGGCACGGAGGATGCAGCTGGCGACAGCAGGTGAGTGGAGAGGAGTGCAGACTGAGACGACTGGGCACTGGCTGCAGAGGAGGGCACGGAGGATGCAGCTGGCGACAGCAGGTGAGTGGAGAGGAGTGCAGACTGAGACGACTGGGCACTGGCTGCAGAGGAGGGCACGGAGGATGCAGCTGGCGACAGCAGGTGAGTGGAGAGGAGTGCAGACTGAGACGCACTGGCTGCAGAGGAGGGCACGGAGGATGCAGCTGACGGCAGCAGGTGAGTGGAGAGGAGTGCAGACTGAGACGCACTGGCTGCAGAGGAGGGCACGGAGGATGCAGCTGGCGGCAGCAGGTGAGTGGAGAGGAGTGCAGACTGATACGACTGGGCACTGGCTGCAGAGGAGGGCACGGAGGATGCAGCTGGCGACAGCAGGTGAGTGGAGAGGAGTGCAGACTGAGACGCACTGGCTGCAGAGGAGGGCACGGAGGATGCAGCTGGCGGCAGCAGGTGAGTGGAGAGGAGTGCAGACTGATACGACTGGGCACTGGCTGCAGAGGAGGGCACGGAGGATGCAGCTGGCGACAGCAGGTGAGTGGAGAGGAGTGCAGACTGAGACGACTGGGCACTGGCTGCAGAGGAGGGCACGGAGGATGCAGCTGGCGACAGCAGGTGAGTGGAGAGGAGTGCAGACTGAGACGACTGGGCACTGGCTGCAGAGGAGGGCACGGAGGATGCAGCTGGCGACAGCAGGTGAGTGGAGAGGAGTGCAGACTGATACGACTGGGCACTGGCTGCAGAGGAGGGCACGGAGGATGCAGCTGGCGACAGCAGGTGAGTGGAGAGGAGTGCAGACTGAGACGACTGGGCACTGGCTGCAGAGGAGGGCACGGAGGATGCAGCTGGCGACAGCAGGTGAGTGGAGAGGAGTGCAGACTGAGACGACTGGGCACTGGCTGCAGAGGAGGGCACGGAGGATGCAGCTGGCGACAGCAGGTGAGTGGAGAGGAGTGCAGACTGAGACGCACTGGCTGCAGAGGAGGGCACGGAGGATGCAGCTGACGGCAGCAGGTGAGTGGAGAGGAGTGCAGACTGAGACGCACTGGCTGCAGAGGAGGGCACGGAGGATGCAGCTGACAACAGCTGGTGAGCGGGCAGGTGAGTGGACAGGAGTGCCCCAGAAGAAGGTATGGCACTGGCCGTTGTTGAAGGCTCCACTAGATTTTGTACAATGCCTTCCTCTCCAAGCGTATCGACGAATCCCTCATCCTGCTCCCCTTGATCCTCCTCTGTGATCTCCTCCAACAACTGTGTGGTCCTGTCCGATTCTGGAGCCATGTCCTCCAGGACCTCGTTGTTTTGCCTGTATAAGTAATTCACTCCAATCAACTCCCCTGAAGAGATATTGAAATAGGAGACAAATTGAAGGATGATAAAAATATGTAAAATCTGTGTTCTTTGAAATAAAAAACAACTGTCAACAATGCAACGTAATCAACTTTTCATTAATATCATGACATTTAATTGACACTTTAAAGAACCATCTACTTTACCTGTGTAGGTTCCTGGTGGAGTGAATCCAGGCACCAGTTTTGTGCCGAACAACTTCCCGTAGTTGTCATTGACTGCATGCACCAGCTCCCCAGAGTAGGCACGCAGGAATGGACTACGGTCCCTCACTGCAGCTTTAGCCCGGTCTTTGTTCCAGCGAAACAGACCTTCCAGCAGATAGAGCTGGAAGTTGAGGCTGTTTGCGCTGTTGCCTGAGAAAACAAAGAAAACAAACAAAAAACAATACATTTTATTTATAAATGTCCAATAACAATAAAATAAAGACCTAAACAAATTATAACCATACAGTATTCTGCAAAGACAAACCTGGAATAAATCTGTGCAGGTGACAATGAAATGATTCCAAAGATGTGGAACCTCGGGCACACCTGTAGGTCTTTAGAACCATGCCACCCTTGTGGAGCTCTCCAGTTTCGGTGTAAAGCTGGATATTTGGAGGGTCTTGAATGCACGAGACATGCCTCTTCTGGATCTGCCAAATGCCTGGCATCCGCACAGGATCAAGCAGTGGCACTCCAAGAGCATCAGTCCCCTTGCCACTCAAGAGCTCTCCAAGCAGTCCACCAATGAGGTTGACCGTCGTCTCTGTCCCCCGTGTTCTCCTCCGGCAATGTAAGGCCAGCTCCGTCTTTGTGATGTGATGGTCCACCTCTTGATCTGGCATTGTAGGCCATCCTTGGCTGATCAACTCCGCCCTCTTTGCTCTTCTTAGCAGGCAAAGGTCTCCTGCATCCCACTCAAATATGCACGAGGACAGCCTTGACATGAAGATGGGGTACAGTTGGTGTGCATCAGTGGTACACCCACCTGCCAGACGTCGAATGTAATGCCAGATGTCAAGGCGAACCATCACATCTGGCCAGCCACTGAACCGCTGTTTCAGCTTGGTATCTCCTGCTTCCTTACAGCAGTGGCAGTCCACGTACAAGACGGCAGGAGGAGCAACACCTGCCCGCCGATATCTCTCCACCAGTCCTGCAGCCATTTGGTCCAGCCCAGCGCCTTCATCCGCGGTCAGAACACTGATAAGTATTTGACCTATCTCATTTCCAACGGATGTCAGCCACTGTGCTGTGCCCTTGGCAGGCCCACTCAGTTTCTTTGTGATCTGAAAGAGATCGTACAGTACATAAATAATTAACATTGTAAAATTCTACATAACATTTTCTTGGTTCAACAATACATGACAAATAACAGCAACAAAAACAACTCTGACCTTCTTAGTGGAGTCCATTTTAAGAATGGAGCCATAGGTGGATGTCAGGGAAGCTTTGATGTCTTCCAGCCTGGCAAGAATATCTTGGCTGTAAACAGTGAGGAGCCATTTGTAGGTTGGTACTGGCACAAGTGGTGGAGGATTTTGCCAGGTCACTGGTTGCAGGCCAAGGTTGTTCAGGAACGCAGCACCCTCTGAAGTAAAGCGGTTCATGCGCTCCAGATACTCCTCACTATGACTCTCCTCCAGCTGATTCACTACCCTAACAGGTCCATTCCCTTGGCCCCTCTCACGCAGCAAGCGGATGACCCTGATGTCACAGGCATGCCTTAGAAAAAACAATTGAAAAAAAACATATTTTCTAATATTTATATTTTCTAATACACCAAATCCCAACGAAAGCCTGCAAAAGTATTTCCTCAGACATAAGTGGATAGAATGGCAAAGACTATTACTTGCGTGTCAGGATGATTCTGAACTCAGAACGATGGGCCCGGTCCAATTGCTGCAGCACAGCATGACCCCAGGACAAGTAGCTGGTTCGACACTTACTACAAATCAAGGTTTCAGTAACCATATTGTAGTAGCTGTCGATATCCAGCACCTGACGAACTCTCCTGTGCAGACCGCCGCCACACAGCTGATGCCCAGTGCAGTTAGGGTTAGTACACTGCAGCCGTACTCTCCAGATCCTGTAGGGCATCCAAACCAGCAGCCTTTGGGCAAAGAATCGGTCAGGTGTTGGAGCCTGATGGTACAGGGTAGCTGGTCGAGGTGGATGGTACCACAGGTCCAGGTGGTCTCTCAGCTCCAGTTTCCCCTTTGCACCCACCCTAAAAAGTGCATCTGCTACCCACTTGCGGTCCTGTTGGGGCATGGTCTGTGGCCATAGTAATGGCAGGTCCGCTGGTTCTGGCTAAATTGAGAAAACAAGTTTAAGAAACAGAGAAAGCATTGATTGATAATGCCATGTGTACATTTTTCATGGCATCTTACTGTGGTCCGTGTTGCTGGTGGAAGGAAGAATGAGGTCGGCTCGATGATGGGCCGATGGGCAGTTTGAGGAGCAGCGGGTGGGCATGAGACTGTGGGACTTGTGTTGTGGGACTGTGTCTGTGGAACCTGTGGAGTCTATAAATGAAATAATATTACTGTGTAGAATTTGAATGAAATAGAGTTGTGTACTACATGTCTATTTAATTTACATATATTTATTTTTCAATTAAATAAAGCTAGTTTATTACCTGACGGATTTTCCTCTGCACAGACAAATTTGGTATGGCAACATGTGATCCCCCAAATCTCTGCTTTTCAAACTGTTAACAAAGGGTTGGTCATCGTCAACCTCATGTAGAATGTCTGGTTGTAAAACCTGCACCACTTAACCAGAAATATATGTATGTATGTATGTATGTATGTAACAATATGCTGCTAACCATGGATAATGTCAGCCTCGGCCTTTTGGCAGGACTGGACAGCTCACTGTTCCTTGGGGTGGAGGGTGTGGGAATGGGGGTATCTGCCGGGCTCGTGGAGGAAGATGGTGGTGTGGGTGTAGCAGGGGTAGAGGGTGTGGGTGTGGGCTTGCCCTGGCCAGGGGGGGCATCCACTTTTGGAGGATGACTCTGTTATATGTGTATTGAGACATACCAGACAGACAAACAAAAAGAATAGTTAACACTAGTATTTTCTCCATCCTGTCTAATGCTTTTTTAGAACTGTTGGATAATTGATGGTGCCACCGCACCTTATGAAATCCACACGAGCATGCGTGTGTGCTCCAAAGCGTGGCCTGTCCCTTGGAAAGCCGAGGGCACTTTTCTATCTGTAAGCATAACAACAATATTATGCATGCCTATGACTATTTGTACACACAAATAACATGGAATACCATAAACAATTTTATTTTATATACAATGAAGCTGTATCATTTACCTTCTGGTACATGACATGCCATCTTTTTTGTCGGGGAGCAGGTCTATTTCCCCCACCAGATGGCCACACTCCTGAGGTGGCAAATAGCTCCAGGCGATCAAGCCAGTCCCTGTCACTCATGGCTTTGTGTGACTTGAGTGGCTTTCCTGATGCCATGTTGGTCTGCTGAATGACATGATGCAGAGTACCATAGCCTGTGTCACTCTTATTGTTATAAACAACAGGAACAATCAACACAATTCTCCTGTTTATTCAACAGTGATCATCATCTCTGCCCTCCTACCCTCTGTTACCTAGGGTATAGTATCCCCAGGGAGAGATGAGAGAAATTTTAAAAACTGAAGGCTGCACTACAATTAATTGAGGGGAATCTAACCCAATAAATACGTTGGAGAAACTCTCACTATATCTTAATGAACCCTCTCGGTTTGCGGTTGATGTAGGAGCACTTGTCAATAACCTCTGACCCTGGACTAGCCACTCTGAACGGACACTTCCCATTAGCTACAAGTGTTTGTGTTTACAGAAACCATACATCTAGCCATTCTGACCGGCCACTTCCTATTAGCTACAAGTGTTTATAGAATGCATCACATCTCAGATATTGCACGTTTATCCTAAAATATTCAAATGTATGTGATTTCAAGTGACGCTGTCATAACTAATAGCGCTAAAAATGTTTTCACCGCCAGCAGTGGTGGCTAGCGTCTATGCTAACTGGCTTCTTTGACAAAATAAGAGATATATCTGAATAATACCACCTATTAACTACAAGTGTGTATAGAAAGCATCACATCTCATACATATTATCTTAAACTAATCGAATTTGTGTGATTTCAAGTGACATATCGGTAAAAATATTTTTTCACCGCCAATTTTTCACCGCCAACAGTGGTGGCTAGCTAGCGTTTATGCTAGCGTTTATGCTAACTTAGCTCCTACCTCTAACAGTGGTGGCTAGCTAGCGTTTATGCTAGCGTTTATGCTAACTTACCTCTTTGACAAAATAAGAGGTCTACCTCAATATTTACTGTCCGTTAGCTATTGAAACATTCGAACTATCTGCATTTGATAAAAAAAAGATGTACAACACCTGATGTATCAATTCTCCTGACGTTAGCCAACTTTCCGCAACTGGTGTTGACATTGACACATGAACTTTTGACCCTGAGAGGACTGAGGCAACATGGGATTGTCAACGGTGGATGACGTAGAGCAGAGCGACGAAGGCCGCGAGGGAAAGATTGAAAATGCTCATGTTTGATTGGATTGCAAAACATTGTTCTCGCAATTTAATTGGCTGGCGGGTAGCGAAAAGATGGATTACGCACATCGATTGATTGGATGGCAGTAGAGTGACGAGGGAAAGATTGACGAAGGACATCGATTGGATGCCAAAACCTTGAACTTGACATTTGATTGGGCTTGAAAGATGGAGCGAAAGATTGAGCTAGACACGCCGTTGGACGCCAGATACAGATCTTCCGCCTGCGGGTACCGCCATCGAAGGCCCTGGCGCTGTCATGGGACGCGAAAGCTGGTGGACACGAGAGAGCCGCATGGAAAAGGCCCCTGAAAAGAAATGTGCTCGTTTTGGCGATGAGACGTCTTCAAATAACTCAAACTCTCATCAAAATCAGTCAAATGAATACGACGAGAAAGCACTAGGTAGGTGTCTTTGTTCTGAAAACAATGGCAACTAGATTATTTCATCTTGATTCAAAAGAGCAACGGCCCTTGGTGAGATTTGATTAGATAAACAGTTTCTGCTGTGAAGCCGTCTCCCGCAGCCTGCCCCGCACAGAGCAAGAGCTCAGGTTCACCCGTGTACAGCTCAAGCCCCATGTCTCCCTGGTGGTCTAGTGGTTAGGATTCGGCGCTCTCACCGCCGCGGCCCGGGTTCGATTCCCGGTCAGGGAAAGCTGATTTTTGCCCGGCGTCGGCCTGGACACGGACAAAGACACCACCAAAAAGCATGGCTTCCTTCGAGCCGGAGTCGAACCAGCGACCTAAGGATGGCCGGTTGTTCACCTACAGGCCTCCGCTCTACCAACTGAGCTATCGAAGGCCCTGGCGCTGTCATGGGACGCGAAAGCTGGTGGACACGAGAGAGCCGCATGGAAAAGGCCCCTGAAAAGAAATGTGCTCGTTTTGGCGATGAGACGTCTTCAAATAACTCAAACTCTCATCAAAATCAGTCAAATGAATACGACGAGAAAGCACTAGGTAGGTGTCTTTGTTCTGAAAACAATGGCAACTAGACTATTTCATCTTGATTCAAAAGAGCAACGGCCCTTGGTGAGATTTGATTAGATAAACAGTTTCTGCTGTGAAGCCGTCTCCCGCAGCCTGCCCCGCACAGAGCAAGAGCTCAGGTTCACCCGTGTACAGCTCAAGCCCCATGTCTCCCTGGTGGTCTAGTGGTTAGGATTCGGCGCTCTCACCGCCGCGGCCCGGGTTCGATTCCCGGTCAGGGAAAGCTGATTTTTGCCCGGCGTCGGCCTGGACACGGACAAAGACACCACCAAAAAGCATGGCTTCCTTCGAGCCGGAGTCGAACCAGCGACCTAAGGATGGCCGGTTGTTCACCTACAGTCCTCCGCTCTACCAACTGAGCTATCGAAGGCCCTGGCGCTGTCATGGGACGCGAAAGCTGGTGGACACGAGAGAGCCGCATGGAAAAGGCCCCTGAAAAGAAATGTGCTCGTTTTGGCGATGAGACGTCTTCAAATAACTCAAACTCTCATCAAAATCAGTCAAATGAATACGACGAGAAAGCACTAGGTAGGTGTCTTTGTTCTGAAAACAATGGCAACTAGATTATTTCATCTTGATTCAAAAGAGCAACGGCCCTTGGTGAGATTTGATTAGATAAACAGTTTCTGCTGTGAAGCCGTCTCCCGCAGCCTGCCCCGCACAGAGCAAGAGCTCAGGTGCACCCGTGTACAGCTCAAGCCCCATGTCTCCCTGGTGGTCTAGTGGTTAGGATTCGGCGCTCTCACCGCCGCGGCCCGGGTTCGATTCCCGGTCAGGGAAAGCTGATTTTTGCCCGGCGTCGGCCTGGACACGGACAAAGACACCACCAAAAAGCATGGCTTCCTTCGAGCCGGAGTCGAACCAGCGACCTAAGGATGGCCGGTTGTTCACCTACAGTCCTCCGCTCTACCAACTGAGCTATCGAAGGCCCTGGCGCTGTCATGGGACGCGAAAGCTGGTGGACACGAGAGAGCCGCATGGAAAAGGCCCCTGAAAAGAAATGTGCTCGTTTTGGCGATGAGACGTCTTCAAATAACTCAAACTCTCATCAAAATCAGTCAAATGAATACGACGAGAAAGCACTAGGTAGGTGTCTTTGTTCTGAAAACATTGGCAACTAGATTATTTCATCTTGATTCAAAAGAGCAACGGCCCTTGGTGAGATTTGATTAGATAAACAGTTTCTGCTGTGAAGCCGTCTCCCGCAGCCTGCCCCGCACAGAGCAAGAGCTCAGGTGCACTCGTGTACAGCTCAAGCCCCATGTCTCCCTGGTGGTCTAGTGGTTAGGATTCGGCGCTCTCACCGCCGCGGCCCGGGTTCGATTCCCGGTCAGGGAAAGCTGATTTTTGCCCGGAGTCGGCCTGGACACGGACAAAGACACCACCAAAAAGCATGGCTTCCTTCGAGCCGGAGTCGAACCAGCGACCTAAGGATGGCCGGTTGTTCACCTACAGTCCTCCGCTCTACCAACTGAGCTATCGAAGGCCCTGGCGCTGTCATGGGACGCGAAAGCTGGTGGACACGAGAGAGCCGCATGGAAAAGGCCCCTGAAAAGAAATGTGCTCGTTTTGGCGATGAGACGTCTTCAAATAACTCAAACTCTCATCAAAATCAGTCAAATGAATACGACGAGAAAGCACTAGGTAGGTGTCTTTGTTCTGAAAACAATGGCAACTAGATTATTTCATCTTGATTCAAAAGAGCAACGGCCCTTGGTGAGATTTGATTAGATAAACAGTTTCTGCTGTGAAGCCGTCTCCCGCAGCCTGCCCCGCACAGAGCAAGAGCTCAGGTGCACTCGTGTACAGCTCAAGCCCCATGTCTCCCTGGTGGTCTAGTGGTTAGGATTCGGCGCTCTCACCGCCGCGGCCCGGGTTCGATTCCCGGTCAGGGAAAGCTGATTTTTGCCCGGCGTCGGCCTGGACACGGACAAAGACACCACCAAAAAGCATGGCTTCCTTCGAGCCGGAGTCGAACCAGCGACCTAAGGATGGCCGGTTGTTCACCTACAGTCCTCCGCTCTACCAACTGAGCTATCGAAGGCCCTGGCGCTGTCATGGGACGCGAAAGCTGGTGGACACGAGAGAGCCGCATGGAAAAGGCCCCTGAAAAGAAATGTGCTCGTTTTGGCGATGAGACGTCTTCAAATAACTCAAACTCTCATCAAAATCAGTCAAATGAATACGACGAGAAAGCACTAGGTAGGTGTCTTTGTTCTGAAAACAATGGCAACTAGATTATTTCATCTTGATTCAAAAGAGCAACGGCCCTTGGTGAGATTTGATTAGATAAACAGTTTCTGCTGTGAAGCCGTCTCCCGCAGCCTGCCCCGCACAGAGCAAGAGCTCAGGTGCACTCGTGTACAGCTCAAGCCCCATGTCTCCCTGGTGGTCTAGTGGTTAGGATTCGGCGCTCTCACCGCCGCGGCCCGGATTCGATTCCCGGTCAGGGAAAGCTGATTTTTGCCCGGCGTCGGCCTGGACACGGACAAAGACACCACCAAAAAGCATGGCTTCCTTCGAGCCGGAGTCGAACCAGCGACCTAAGGATGGCCGGTTGTTCACCTACAGTCGTCCGCTCTACCAACTGAGCTATCGAAGGCCCTGGCGCTGTCATGGGACGCGAAAGCTGGTGGACACGAGAGAGCCGCATGGAAAAGGCCCCTGAAAAGAAATGTGCTCGTTTTGGCGATGAGACGTCTTCAAATAACTCAAACTCTCATCAAAATCAGTCAAATGAATACGACGAGAAAGCACTAGGTAGGTGTCTTTGTTCTGAAAACAATGGCAACTAGATTATTTCATCTTGATTCAAAAGAGCAACGGCCCTTGGTGAGATTTGATTAGATAAACAGTTTCTGCTGTGAAGCCGTCTCCCGCAGCCTGCCCCGCACAGAGCAAGAGCTCAGGTTCACCCGTGTACAGCTCAAGCCCCATGTCTCCCTGGTGGTCTAGTGGTTAGGATTCGGCGCTCTCACCGCCGCGGCCCGGGTTCGATTCCCGGTCAGGGAAAGCTGATTTTTGCCCGGCGTGGGCCTGGACACGGACAAAGACACCACCAAAAAGCATGGCTTCCTTCGAGCCGGAGTCGAACCAGCGACCTAAGGATGGCCGGTTGTTCACCTACAGTCCTCCGCTCTACCAACTGAGCTATCGAAGGCCCTGGCGCTGTCATGGGACGCGAAAGCTGGTGGACACGAGAGAGCCGCATGGAAAAGGCCCCTGAAAAGAAATGTGCTCGTTTTGGCGATGAGACGTCTTCAAATAACTCAAACTCTCATCAAAATCAGTCAAATGAATACGACGAGAAAGCACTAGGTAGGTGTCTTTGTTCTGAAAACAATGGCAACTAGATTATTTCATCTTGATTCAAAAGAGCAACGGCCCTTGGTGAGATTTGATTAGATAAACAGTTTCTGCTGTGAAGCCGTCTCCCGCAGCCTGCCCCGCACAGAGCAAGAGCTCAGGTGCACCCGTGTACAGCTCAAGCCCCATGTCTCCCTGGTGGTCTAGTGGTTAGGATTCGGCGCTCTCACCGCCGCGGCCCGGGTTCGATTCCCGGTCAGGGAAAGCTGATTTTTGCCCGGCGTCGGCCTGGACACGGACAAAGACACCACCAAAAAGCATGGCTTCCTTCGAGCCGGAGTCGAACCAGCGACCTAAGGATGGCCGGTTGTTCACCTACAGTCCTCCGCTCTACCAACTGAGCTATCGAAGGCCCTGGCGCTGTCATGGGACGCGAAAGCTGGTGGACACGAGAGAGCCGCATGGAAAAGGCCCCTGAAAAGAAATGTGCTCGTTTTGGCGATGAGACGTCTTCAAATAACTCAAACTCTCATCAAAATCAGTCAAATGAATACGACGAGAAAGCACTAGGTAGGTGTCTTTGTTCTGAAAACAATGGCAACTAGATTATTTCATCTTGATTCAAAAGAGCAACGGCCCTTGGTGAGATTTGATTAGATAAACAGTTTCTGCTGTGAAGCCGTCTCCCGCAGCCTGCCCCGCACAGAGCAAGGGCTCAGGTGCACTCGTGTACAGCTCAAGCCCCATGTCTCCCTGGTGGTCTAGTGGTTAGGATTCGGCGCTCTCACCGCCGCGGCCCGGGTTCGATTCCCGGTCAGGGAAAGCTGATTTTTGCCCGGCGTCGGCCTGGACACGGACAAAGACACCACCAAAAAGCATGGCTTCCTTCGAGCCGGAGTCGAACCAGCGACCTAAGGATGGCCGGTTGTTCACCTACAGTCCTCCGCTCTACCAACTGAGCTATCGAAGGCCCTGGCGCTGTCATGGGACGCGAAAGCTGGTGGACACGAGAGAGCCGCATGGAAAAGGCCCCTGAACAGAAATGTGCTCGTTTTGGCGATGAGACGTCTTCAAATAACTCAAACTCTCATCAAAATCAGTCAAATGAATACGACGAGAAAGCACTAGGTAGGTGTCTTTGTTCTGAAAACAATGGCAACTAGATTATTTCATCTTGATTCAAAAGAGCAACGGCCCTTGGTGAGATTTGATTAGATAAACAGTTTCTGCTGTGAAGCCGTCTCCCGCAGCCTGCCCCGCACAGAGCAAGAGCTCAGGTGCACCCGTGTACAGCTCAAGCCCCATGTCTCCCTGGTGGTCTAGTGGTTAGGATTCGGCGCTCTCACCGCCGCGGCCCGGGTTCGATTCCCGGTCAGGGAAAGCTGATTTTTGCCCGGCGTCGGCCTGGACACGGACAAAGACACCACCAAAAAGCATGGCTTCCTTCGAGCCGGAGTCGAACCAGCGACCTAAGGATGGCCGGTTGTTCACCTACAGTCCTCCGCTCTACCAACTGAGCTATCGAAGGCCCTGGCGCTGTCATGGGACGCGAAAGCTGGTGGACACGAGACAGCCGCATGGAAAAGGCCCCTGAAAAGAAATGTGCTCGTTTTGGCGATGAGACGTCTTCAAATAACTCAAACTCTCATCAAAATCAGTCAAATGAATACGACGAGAAAGCACTAGGTAGGTGTCTTTGTTCTGAAAACAATGGCAACTAGATTATTTCATCTTGATTCAAAAGAGCAACGGCCCTTGGTGAGATTTGATTAGATAAACAGTTTCTGCTGTGAAGCCGTCTCCCGCAGCCTGCCCCGCACAGAGCAAGAGCTCAGGTTCACCCGTGTACAGCTCAAGCCCCATGTCTCCCTGGTGGTCTAGTGGTTAGGATTCGGCGCTCTCACCGCCGCGGCCCGGGTTCGATTCCCGGTCAGGGAAAGCTGATTTTTGCCCGGCGTCGGCCTGGACACGGACAAAGACACCACCAAAAAGCATGGCTTCCTTCGAGCCGGAGTCGAACCAGCGACCTAAGGATGGCCGGTTGTTCACCTACAGTCCTCCGCTCTACCAACTGAGCTATCGAAGGCCCTGGCGCTGTCATGGGACGCGAAAGCTGGTGGACACGAGAGAGCCGCATGGAAAAGGCCCCTGAAAAGAAATGTGCTCGTTTTGGCGATGAGACGTCTTCAAATAACTCAAACTCTCATCAAAATCAGTCAAATGAATACGACGAGAAAGCACTAGGTAGGTGTCTTTGTTCTGAAAACAATGGCAACTAGATTATTTCATCTTGATTCAAAAGAGCAACGGCCCTTGGTGAGATTTGATTAGATAAACAGTTTCTGCTGTGAAGCCGTCTCCCGCAGCCTGCCCCGCACAGAGCAAGGGCTCAGGTGCACTCGTGTACAGCTCAAGCCCCATGTCTCCCTGGTGGTCTAGTGGTTAGGATTCGGCGCTCTCACCGCCGCGGCCCGGGTTCGATTCCCGGTCAGGGAAAGCTGATTTTTGCCCGGCGTCGGCCTGGACACGGACAAAGACACCACCAAAAAGCATGGCTTCCTTCGAGCCGGAGTCGAACCAGCGACCTAAGGATGGCCGGTTGTTCACCTACAGTCCTCCGCTCTACCAACTGAGCTATCGAAGGCCCTGGCGCTGTCATGGGACGCGAAAGCTGGTGGACACGAGAGAGCCGCATGGAAAAGGCCCCTGAACAGAAATGTGCTCGTTTTGGCGATGAGACGTCTTCAAATAACTCAAACTCTCATCAAAATCAGTCAAATGAATACGACGAGAAAGCACTAGGTAGGTGTCTTTGTTCTGAAAACAATGGCAACTAGATTATTTCATCTTGATTCAAAAGAGCAACGGCCCTTGGTGAGATTTGATTAGATAAACAGTTTCTGCTGTGAAGCCGTCTCCCGCAGCCTGCCCCGCACAGAGCAAGAGCTCAGGTGCACCCGTGTACAGCTCAAGCCCCATGTCTCCCTGGTGGTCTAGTGGTTAGGATTCGGCGCTCTCACCGCCGCGGCCCGGGTTCGATTCCCGGTCAGGGAAAGCTGATTTTTGCCCGGCGTCGGCCTGGACACGGACAAAGACACCACCAAAAAGCATGGCTTCCTTCGAGCCGGAGTCGAACCAGCGACCTAAGGATGGCCGGTTGTTCACCTACAGTCCTCCGCTCTACCAACTGAGCTATCGAAGGCCCTGGCGCTGTCATGGGACGCGAAAGCTGGTGGACACGAGACAGCCGCATGGAAAAGGCCCCTGAAAAGAAATGTGCTCGTTTTGGCGATGAGACGTCTTCAAATAACTCAAACTCTCATCAAAATCAGTCAAATGAATACGACGAGAAAGCACTAGGTAGGTGTCTTTGTTCTGAAAACAATGGCAACTAGATTATTTCATCTTGATTCAAAAGAGCAACGGCCCTTGGTGAGATTTGATTAGATAAACAGTTTCTGCTGTGAAGCCGTCTCCCGCAGCCTGCCCCGCACAGAGCAAGAGCTCAGGTTCACCCGTGTACAGCTCAAGCCCCATGTCTCCCTGGTGGTCTAGTGGTTAGGATTCGGCGCTCTCACCGCCGCGGCCCGGGTTCGATTCCCGGTCAGGGAAAGCTGATTTTTGCCCGGCGTCGGCCTGGACACGGACAAAGACACCACCAAAAAGCATGGCTTCCTTCGAGCCGGAGTCGAACCAGCGACCTAAGGATGGCCGGTTGTTCACCTACAGTCCTCCGCTCTACCAACTGAGCTATCGAAGGCCCTGGCGCTGTCATGGGACGCGAAAGCTGGTGGACACGAGAGAGCCGCATGGAAAAGGCCCCTGAAAAGAAATGTGCTCGTTTTGGCGATGAGACGTCTTCAAATAACTCAAACTCTCATCAAAATCAGTCAAATGAATACGACGAGAAAGCACTAGGTAGGTGTCTTTGTTCTGAAAACAATGGCAACTAGATTATTTCATCTTGATTCAAAAGAGCAACGGCCCTTGGTGAGATTTGATTAGATAAACAGTTTCTGCTGTGAAGCCGTCTCCCGCAGCCTGCCCCGCACAGAGCAAGAGCTCAGGTTCACCCGTGTACAGCTCAAGCCCCATGTCTCCCTGGTGGTCTAGTGGTTAGGATTCGGCGCTCTCACCGCCGCGGCCCGGGTTCGATTCCCGGTCAGGGAAAGCTGATTTTTGCCCGGCGTCGGCCTGGACACGGACAAAGACACCACCAAAAAGCATGGCTTCCTTCGAGCCGGAGTCGAACCAGCGACCTAAGGATGGCCGGTTGTTCACCTACAGTCCTCCGCTCTACCAACTGAGCTATCGAAGGCACTGGCGCTGTCATGGGACGCGAAAGCTGGTGGACACGAGAGAGCCGCATGGAAAAGGCCCCTGAAAAGAAATGTGCTCGTTTTGGCGATGAGACGTCTTCAAATAACTCAAACTCTCATCAAAATCAGTCAAATGAATACGACGAGAAAGCACTAGGTAGGTGTCTTTGTTCTGAAAACAATGGCAACTAGATTATTTCATCTTGATTCAAAAGAGCAACGGCCCTTGGTGAGATTTGATTAGATAAACAGTTTCTGCTGTGAAGCCGTCTCCCGCAGCCTGCCCCGCACAGAGCAAGAGCTCAGGTGCACTCGTGTACAGCTCAAGCCCCATGTCTCCCTGGTGGTCTAGTGGTTAGGATTCGGCGCTCTCACCGCCGCGGCCCGGGTTCGATTCCCGGTCAGGGAAAGCTGATTTTTGCCCGGCGTCGGCCTGGACACGGACAAAGACACCACCAAAAAGCATGGCTTCCTCCGAGCCGGAGTCGAACCAGCGACCTAAGGATGGCCGGTTGTTCACCTACAGTCCTCCGCTCTACCAACTGAGCTATCGAAGGCCCTGGCGCTGTCATGGGACGCGAAAGCTGGTGGACACGAGAGAGCCGCATGGAAAAGGCCCCTGAAAAGAAATGTGCTCGTTTTGGCGATGAGACGTCTTCAAATAACTCAAACTCTCATCAAAATCAGTCAAATGAATACGACGAGAAAGCACTAGGTAGGTGTCTTTGTTCTGAAAACAATGGCAACTAGATTATTTCATCTTGATTCAAAAGAGCAACGGCCCTTGGTGAGATTTGATTAGATAAACAGTTTCTGCTGTGAAGCCGTCTCCCGCAGCCTGCCCCGCACAGAGCAAGAGCTCAGGTTCACCCGTGTACAGCTCAAGCCCCATGTCTCCCTGGTGGTCTAGTGGTTAGGATTCGGCGCTCTCACCGCCGCGGCCCGGGTTCGATTCCCGGTCAGGGAAAGCTGATTTTTGCCCGGCGTCGGCCTGGACACGGACAAAGACACCACCAAAAAGCATGGCTTCCTCCGAGCCGGAGTCGAACCAGCGACCTAAGGATGGCCGGTTGTTCACCTACAGTCCTCCGCTCTACCAACTGAGCTATCGAAGGCCCTGGCGCTGTCATGGGACGCGAAAGCTGGTGGACACGAGAGAGCCGCATGGAAAAGGCCCCTGAAAAGAAATGTGCTCGTTTTGGCGATGAGACGTCTTCAAATAACTCAAACTCTCATCAAAATCAGTCAAATGAATACGACGAGAAAGCACTAGGTAGGTGTCTTTGTTCTGAAAACAATGGCAACTAGATTATTTCATCTTGATTCAAAAGAGCAACGGCCCTTGGTGAGATTTGATTAGATAAACAGTTTCTGCTGTGAAGCCGTCTCCCGCAGCCTGCCCCGCACAGAGCAAGAGCTCAGGTTCACCCGTGTACAGCTCAAGCCCCATGTCTCCCTGGTGGTCTAGTGGTTAGGATTCGGCGCTCTCACCGCCGCGGCCCGGGTTCGATTCCCGGTCAGGGAAAGCTGATTTTTGCCCGGCGTCGGCCTGGACACGGACAAAGACACCACCAAAAAGCATGGCTTCCTTCGAGCCGGAGTCGAACCAGCGACCTAAGGATGGCCGGTTGTTCACCTACAGTCCTCCGCTCTACCAACTGAGCTATCGAAGGCACTGGCGCTGTCATGGGACGCGAAAGCTGGTGGACACGAGAGAGCCGCATGGAAAAGGCCCCTGAAAAGAAATGTGCTCGTTTTGGCGATGAGACGTCTTCAAATAACTCAAACTCTCATCAAAATCAGTCAAATGAATACGACGAGAAAGCACTAGGTAGGTGTCTTTGTTCTGAAAACAATGGCAACTAGATTATTTCATCTTGATTCAAAAGAGCAACGGCCCTTGGTGAGATTTGATTAGATAAACAGTTTCTGCTGTGAAGCCGTCTCCCGCAGCCTGCCCCGCACAGAGCAAGAGCTCAGGTTCACCCGTGTACAGCTCAAGCCCCATGTCTCCCTGGTGGTCTAGTGGTTAGGATTCGGCGCTCTCACCGCCGCGGCCCGGGTTCGATTCCCGGTCAGGGAAAGCTGATTTTTGCCCGGCGTCGGCCTGGACACGGACAAAGACACCACCAAAAAGCATGGCTTCCTTCGAGCCGGAGTCGAACCAGCGACCTAAGGATGGCCGGTTGTTCACCTACAGTCCTCCGCTCTACCAACTGAGCTATCGAAGGCCCTGGCGCTGTCATGGGACGCGAAAGCTGGTGGACACGAGAGAGCCGCATGGAAAAGGCCGCTGAAAAGAAATGTGCTCGTTTTGGCGATGAGACGTCTTCAAATAACTCAAACTCTCATCAAAATCAGTCAAATGAATACGACGAGAAAGCACTAGGTAGGTGTCTTTGTTCTGAAAACAATGGCAACTAGATTATTTCATCTTGATTCAAAAGAGCAACGGCCCTTGGTGAGATTTGATTAGATAAACAGTTTCTGCTGTGAAGCCGTCTCCCGCAGCCTGCCCCGCACAGAGCAAGAGCTCAGGTGCACTCGTGTACAGCTCAAGCCCCATGTCTCCCTGGTGGTCTAGTGGTTAGGATTCGGCGCTCTCACCGCCGCGGCCCGGGTTCGATTCCCGGTCAGGGAAAGCTGATTTTTGCCCGGCGTCGGCCTGGACACGGACAAAGACACCACCAAAAAGCATGGCTTCCTCCGAGCCGGAGTCGAACCAGCGACCTAAGGATGGCCGGTTGTTCACCTACAGTCCTCCGCTCTACCAACTGAGCTATCGAAGGCCCTGGCGCTGTCATGGGACGCGAAAGCTGGTGGACACGAGAGAGCCGCATGGAAAAGGCCCCTGAAAAGAAATGTGCTCGTTTTGGCGATGAGACGTCTTCAAATAACTCAAACTCTCATCAAAATCAGTCAAATGAATACGACGAGAAAGCACTAGGTAGGTGTCTTTGTTCTGAAAACAATGGCAACTAGATTATTTCATCTTGATTCAAAAGAGCAACGGCCCTTGGTGAGATTTGATTAGATAAACAGTTTCTGCTGTGAAGCCGTCTCCCGCAGCCTGCCCCGCACAGAGCAAGAGCTCAGGTTCACCCGTGTACAGCTCAAGCCCCATGTCTCCCTGGTGGTCTAGTGGTTAGGATTCGGCGCTCTCACCGCCGCGGCCCGGGTTCGATTCCCGGTCAGGGAAAGCTGATTTTTGCCCGGCGTCGGCCTGGACACGGACAAAGACACCACCAAAAAGCATGGCTTCCTTCGAGCCGGAGTCGAACCAGCGACCTAAGGATGGCCGGTTGTTCACCTACAGTCCTCCGCTCTACCAACTGAGCTATCGAAGGCCCTGGCGCTGTCATGGGACGCGAAAGCTGGTGGACACGAGAGAGCCGCATGGAAAAGGCCCCTGAAAAGAAATGTGCTCGTTTTGGCGATGAGACGTCTTCAAATAACTCAAACTCTCATCAAAATCAGTCAAATGAATACGACGAGAAAGCACTAGGTAGGTGTCTTTGTTCTGAAAACAATGGCAACTAGATTATTTCATCTTGATTCAAAAGAGCAACGGCCCTTGGTGAGATTTGATTAGATAAACAGTTTCTGCTGTGAAGCCGTCTCCCGCAGCCTGCCCCGCACAGAGCAAGAGCTCAGGTGCACTCGTGTACAGCTCAAGCCCCATGTCTCCCTGGTGGTCTAGTGGTTAGGATTCGGCGCTCTCACCGCCGCGGCCCGGGTTCGATTCCCGGTCAGGGAAAGCTGATTTTTGCCCGGCGTCGGCCTGGACACGGACAAAGACACCACCAAAAAGCATGGCTTCCTTCGAGCCGGAGTCGAACCAGCGACCTAAGGATGGCCGGTTGTTCACCTACAGTCCTCCGCTCTACCAACTGAGCTATCGAAGGCCCTGGCGCTGTCATGGGACGCGAAAGCTGGTGGACACGAGAGAGCCGCATGGAAAAGGCCCCTGAAAAGAAATGTGCTCGTTTTGGCGATGAGACGTCTTCAAATAACTCAAACTCTCATCAAAATCAGTCAAATGAATACGACGAGAAAGCACTAGGTAGGTGTCTTTGTTCTGAAAACAATGGCAACTAGATTATTTCATCTTGATTCAAAAGAGCAACGGCCCTTGGTGAGATTTGATTAGATAAACAGTTTCTGCTGTGAAGCCGTCTCCCGCAGCCTGCCCCGCACAGAGCAAGGGCTCAGGTGCACTCGTGTACAGCTCAAGCCCCATGTCTCCCTGGTGGTCTAGTGGTTAGGATTCGGCGCTCTCACCGCCGCGGCCCGGGTTCGATTCCCGGTCAGGGAAAGCTGATTTTTGCCCGGCGTCGGCCTGGACACGGACAAAGACACCACCAAAAAGCATGGCTTCCTTCGAGCCGGAGTCGAACCAGCGACCTAAGGATGGCCGGTTGTTCACCTACAGTCCTCCGCTCTACCAACTGAGCTATCGAAGGCCCTGGCGCTGTCATGGGACGCGAAAGCTGGTGGACACGAGAGAGCCGCATGGAAAAGGCCCCTGAACAGAAATGTGCTCGTTTTGGCGATGAGACGTCTTCAAATAACTCAAACTCTCATCAAAATCAGTCAAATGAATACGACGAGAAAGCACTAGGTAGGTGTCTTTGTTCTGAAAACAATGGCAACTAGATTATTTCATCTTGATTCAAAAGAGCAACGGCCCTTGGTGAGATTTGATTAGATAAACAGTTTCTGCTGTGAAGCCGTCTCCCGCAGCCTGCCCCGCACAGAGCAAGAGCTCAGGTTCACCCGTGTACAGCTCAAGCCCCATGTCTCCCTGGTGGTCTAGTGGTTAGGATTCGGCGCTCTCACCGCCGCGGCCCGGGTTCGATTCCCGGTCAGGGAAAGCTGATTTTTGCCCGGCGTCGGCCTGGACACGGACAAAGACACCACCAAAAAGCATGGCTTCCTTCGAGCCGGAGTCGAACCAGCGACCTAAGGATGGCCGGTTGTTCACCTACAGTCGTCCGCTCTACCAACTGAGCTATCGAAGGCCCTGGCGCTGTCATGGGACGCGAAAGCTGGTGGACACGAGAGAGCCGCATGGAAAAGGCCCCTGAAAAGAAATGTGCTCGTTTTGGCGATGAGACGTCTTCAAATAACTCAAACTCTCATCAAAATCAGTCAAATGAATACGACGAGAAAGCACTAGGTAGGTGTCTTTGTTCTGAAAACAATGGCAACTAGATTATTTCATCTTGATTCAAAAGAGCAACGGCCCTTGGTGAGATTTGATTAGATAAACAGTTTCTGCTGTGAAGCCGTCTCCCGCAGCCTGCCCCGCACAGAGCAAGAGCTCAGGTTCACCCGTGTACAGCTCAAGCCCCATGTCTCCCTGGTGGTCTAGTGGTTAGGATTCGGCGCTCTCACCGCCGCGGCCCGGGTTCGATTCCCGGTCAGGGAAAGCTGATTTTTGCCCGGCGTGGGCCTGGACACGGACAAAGACACCACCAAAAAGCATGGCTTCCTTCGAGCCGGAGTCGAACCAGCGACCTAAGGATGGCCGGTTGTTCACCTACAGTCCTCCGCTCTACCAACTGAGCTATCGAAGGCCCTGGCGCTGTCATGGGACGCGAAAGCTGGTGGACACGAGAGAGCCGCATGGAAAAGGCCCCTGAAAAGAAATGTGCTCGTTTTGGCGATGAGACGTCTTCAAATAACTCAAACTCTCATCAAAATCAGTCAAATGAATACGACGAGAAAGCACTAGGTAGGTGTCTTTGTTCTGAAAACAATGGCAACTAGATTATTTCATCTTGATTCGAAAGAGCAACGGCCCTTGGTGAGATTTGATTAGATAAACAGTTTCTGCTGTGAAGCCGTCTCCCGCAGCCTGCCCCGCACAGAGCAAGAGCTCAGGTGCACTCGTGTACAGCTCAAGCCCCATGTTTCCCTGGTGGTCTAGTGGTTAGGATTCGGCGCTCTCACCGCCGCGGCCCGGGTTCGATTCCCGGTCAGGGAAAGCTGATTTTTGCCCGGCGTCGGCCTGGACACGGACAAAGACACCACCAAAAAGCATGGCTTCCTTCGAGCCGGAGTCGAACCAGCGACCTAAGGATGGCCGGTTGTTCACCTACAGTCCTCCGCTCTACCAACTGAGCTATCGAAGGCCCTGGCGCTGTCATGGGACGCGAAAGCTGGTGGACACGAGAGAGCCGCATGGAAAAGGCCCCTGAAAAGAAATGTGCTCGTTTTGGCGATGAGACGTCTTCAAATAACTCAAACTCTCATCAAAATCAGTCAAATGAATACGACGAGAAAGCACTAGGTAGGTGTCTTTGTTCTGAAAACAATGGCAACTAGATTATTTCATCTTGATTCAAAAGAGCAACGGCCCTTGGTGAGATTTGATTAGATAAACAGTTTCTGCTGTGAAGCCGTCTCCCGCAGCCTGCCCCGCACAGAGCAAGAGCTCAGGTGCACTCGTGTACAGCTCAAGCCCCATGTCTCCCTGGTGGTCTAGTGGTTAGGATTCGGCGCTCTCACCGCCGCGGCCCGGGTTCGATTCCCGGTCAGGGAAAGCTGATTTTTGCCCGGCGTCGGCCTGGACACGGACAAAGACACCACCAAAAAGCATGGCTTCCTCCGAGCCGGAGTCGAACCAGCGACCTAAGGATGGCCGGTTGTTCACCTACAGTCCTCCGCTCTACCAACTGAGCTATCGAAGGCCCTGGCGCTGTCATGGGACGCGAAAGCTGGTGGACACGAGAGAGCCGCATGGAAAAGGCCCCTGAAAAGAAATGTGCTCGTTTTGGCGATGAGACGTCTTCAAATAACTCAAACTCTCATCAAAATCAGTCAAATGAATACGACGAGAAAGCACTAGGTAGGTGTCTTTGTTCTGAAAACAATGGCAACTAGATTATTTCATCTTGATTCAAAAGAGCAACGGCCCTTGGTGAGATTTGATTAGATAAACAGTTTCTGCTGTGAAGCCGTCTCCCGCAGCCTGCCCCGCACAGAGCAAGAGCTCAGGTTCACCCGTGTACAGCTCAAGCCCCATGTCTCCCTGGTGGTCTAGTGGTTAGGATTCGGCGCTCTCACCGCCGCGGCCCGGGTTCGATTCCCGGTCAGGGAAAGCTGATTTTTGCCCGGCGTCGGCCTGGACACGGACAAAGACACCACCAAAAAGCATGGCTTCCTTCGAGCCGGAGTCGAACCAGCGACCTAAGGATGGCCGGTTGTTCACCTACAGTCCTCCGCTCTACCAACTGAGCTATCGAAGGCCCTGGCGCTGTCATGGGACGCGAAAGCTGGTGGACACGAGAGAGCCGCATGGAAAAGGCCCCTGAAAAGAAATGTGCTCGTTTTGGCGATGAGACGTCTTCAAATAACTCAAACTCTCATCAAAATCAGTCAAATGAATACGACGAGAAAGCACTAGGTAGGTGTCTTTGTTCTGAAAACAATGGCAACTAGATTATTTCATCTTGATTCGAAAGAGCAACGGCCCTTGGTGAGATTTGATTAGATAAACAGTTTCTGCTGTGAAGCCGTCTCCCGCAGCCTGCCCCGCACAGAGCAAGAGCTCAGGTGCACTCGTGTACAGCTCAAGCCCCATGTTTCCCTGGTGGTCTAGTGGTTAGGATTCGGCGCTCTCACCGCCGCGGCCCGGGTTCGATTCCCGGTCAGGGAAAGCTGATTTTTGCCCGGCGTCGGCCTGGACACGGACAAAGACACCACCAAAAAGCATGGCTTCCTTCGAGCCGGAGTCGAACCAGCGACCTAAGGATGGCCGGTTGTTCACCTACAGTCCTCCGCTCTACCAACTGAGCTATCGAAGGCCCTGGCGCTGTCATGGGACGCGAAAGCTGGTGGACACGAGAGAGCCGCATGGAAAAGGCCCCTGAAAAGAAATGTGCTCGTTTTGGCGATGAGACGTCTTCAAATAACTCAAACTCTCATCAAAATCAGTCAAATGAATACGACGAGAAAGCACTAGGTAGGTGTCTTTGTTCTGAAAACAATGGCAACTAGATTATTTCATCTTGATTCAAAAGAGCAACGGCCCTTGGTGAGATTTGATTAGATAAACAGTTTCTGCTGTGAAGCCGTCTCCCGCAGCCTGCCCCGCACAGAGCAAGAGCTCAGGTGCACTCGTGTACAGCTCAAGCCCCATGTCTCCCTGGTGGTCTAGTGGTTAGGATTCGGCGCTCTCACCGCCGCGGCCCGGGTTCGATTCCCGGTCAGGGAAAGCTGATTTTTGCCCGGCGTCGGCCTGGACACGGACAAAGACACCACCAAAAAGCATGGCTTCCTCCGAGCCGGAGTCGAACCAGCGACCTAAGGATGGCCGGTTGTTCACCTACAGTCCTCCGCTCTACCAACTGAGCTATCGAAGGCCCTGGCGCTGTCATGGGACGCGAAAGCTGGTGGACACGAGAGAGCCGCATGGAAAAGGCCCCTGAAAAGAAATGTGCTCGTTTTGGCGATGAGACGTCTTCAAATAACTCAAACTCTCATCAAAATCAGTCAAATGAATACGACGAGAAAGCACTAGGTAGGTGTCTTTGTTCTGAAAACAATGGCAACTAGATTATTTCATCTTGATTCAAAAGAGCAACGGCCCTTGGTGAGATTTGATTAGATAAACAGTTTCTGCTGTGAAGCCGTCTCCCGCAGCCTGCCCCGCACAGAGCAAGAGCTCAGGTTCACCCGTGTACAGCTCAAGCCCCATGTCTCCCTGGTGGTCTAGTGGTTAGGATTCGGCGCTCTCACCGCCGCGGCCCGGGTTCGATTCCCGGTCAGGGAAAGCTGATTTTTGCCCGGCGTCGGCCTGGACACGGACAAAGACACCACCAAAAAGCATGGCTTCCTTCGAGCCGGAGTCGAACCAGCGACCTAAGGATGGCCGGTTGTTCACCTACAGTCCTCCGCTCTACCAACTGAGCTATCGAAGGCCCTGGCGCTGTCATGGGACGCGAAAGCTGGTGGACACGAGAGAGCCGCATGGAAAAGGCCCCTGAAAAGAAATGTGCTCGTTTTGGCGATGAGACGTCTTCAAATAACTCAAACTCTCATCAAAATCAGTCAAATGAATACGACGAGAAAGCACTAGGTAGGTGTCTTTGTTCTGAAAACAATGGCAACTAGATTATTTCATCTTGATTCAAAAGAGCAACGGCCCTTGGTGAGATTTGATTAGATAAACAGTTTCTGCTGTGAAGCCGTCTCCCGCAGCCTGCCCCGCACAGAGCAAGAGCTCAGGTTCACCCGTGTACAGCTCAAGCCCCATGTCTCCCTGGTGGTCTAGTGGTTAGGATTCGGCGCTCTCACCGCCGCGGCCCGCGTTCGATTCCCGGTCAGGGAAAGCTGATTTTTGCCCGGCGTCGGCCTGGACACGGACAAAGACACCACCAAAAAGCATGGCTTCCTTCGAGCCGGAGTCGAACCAGCGACCTAAGGATGGCCGGTTGTTCACCTACAGTCCTCCGCTCTACCAACTGAGCTATCGAAGGCCCTGGCGCTGTCATGGGACGCGAAAGCTGGTGGACACGAGAGAGCCGCATGGAAAAGGCCCCTGAAAAGAAATGTGCTCGTTTTGGCGATGAGACGTCTTCAAATAACTCAAACTCTCATCAAAATCAGTCAAATGAATACGACGAGAAAGCACTAGGTAGGTGTCTTTGTTCTGAAAACAATGGCAACTAGATTATTTCATCTTGATTCAAAAGAGCAACGGCCCTTGGTGAGATTTGATTAGATAAACAGTTTCTGCTGTGAAGCCGTCTCCCGCAGCCTGCCCCGCACAGAGCAAGAGCTCAGGTGCACCCGTGTACAGCTCAAGCCCCATGTCTCCCTGGTGGTCTAGTGGTTAGGATTCGGCGCTCTCACCGCCGCGGCCCGGGTTCGATTCCCGGTCAGGGAAAGCTGATTTTTGCCCGGCGTCGGCCTGGACACGGACAAAGACACCACCAAAAAGCATGGCTTCCTTCGAGCCGGAGTCGAACCAGCGACCTAAGGATGGCCGGTTGTTCACCTACAGTCCTCCGCTCTACCAACTGAGCTATCGAAGGCCCTGGCGCTGTCATGGGACGCGAAAGCTGGTGGACACGAGAGAGCCGCATGGAAAAGGCCCCTGAAAAGAAATGTGCTCGTTTTGGCGATGAGACGTCTTCAAATAACTCAAACTCTCATCAAAATCAGTCAAATGAATACGACGAGAAAGCACTAGGTAGGTGTCTTTGTTCTGAAAACAATGGCAACTAGATTATTTCATCTTGATTCAAAAGAGCAACGGCCCTTGGTGAGATTTGATTAGATAAACAGTTTCTGCTGTGAAGCCGTCTCCCGCAGCCTGCCCCGCACAGAGCAAGAGCTCAGGTTCACCCGTGTACAGCTCAAGCCCCATGTCTCCCTGGTGGTCTAGTGGTTAGGATTCGGCGCTCTCACCGCCGCGGCCCGGGTTCGATTCCCGGTCAGGGAAAGCTGATTTTTGCCCGGCGTCGGCCTGGACACGGACAAAGACACCACCAAAAAGCATGGCTTCCTTCGAGCCGGAGTCGAACCAGCGACCTAAGGATGGCCGGTTGTTCACCTACAGTCGTCCGCTCTACCAACTGAGCTATCGAAGGCCCTGGCGCTGTCATGGGACGCGAAAGCTGGTGGACACGAGAGAGCCGCATGGAAAAGGCCCCTGAAAAGAAATGTGCTCGTTTTGGCGATGAGACGTCTTCAAATAACTCAAACTCTCATCAAAATCAGTCAAATGAATACGACGAGAAAGCACTAGGTAGGTGTCTTTGTTCTGAAAACAATGGCAACTAGATTATTTCATCTTGATTCAAAAGAGCAACGGCCCTTGGTGAGATTTGATTAGATAAACAGTTTCTGCTGTGAAGCCGTCTCCCGCAGCCTGCCCCGCACAGAGCAAGAGCTCAGGTTCACCCGTGTACAGCTCAAGCCCCATGTCTCCCTGGTGGTCTAGTGGTTAGGATTCGGCGCTCTCACCGCCGCGGCCCGGGTTCGATTCCCGGTCAGGGAAAGCTGATTTTTGCCCGGCGTCGGCCTGGACACGGACAAAGACACCACCAAAAAGCATGGCTTCCTTCGAGCCGGAGTCGAACCAGCGACCTAAGGATGGCCGGTTGTTCACCTACAGTCCTCCGCTCTACCAACTGAGCTATCGAAGGCCCTGGCGCTGTCATGGGACGCGAAAGCTGGTGGACACGAGAGAGCCGCATGGAAAAGGCCCCTGAAAAGAAATGTGCTCGTTTTGGCGATGAGACGTCTTCAAATAACTCAAACTCTCATCAAAATCAGTCAAATGAATACGACGAGAAAGCACTAGGTAGGTGTCTTTGTTCTGAAAACAATGGCAACTAGATTATTTCATCTTGATTCGAAAGAGCAACGGCCCTTGGTGAGATTTGATTAGATAAACAGTTTCTGCTGTGAAGCCGTCTCCCGCAGCCTGCCCCGCACAGAGCAAGAGCTCAGGTTCACCCGTGTACAGCTCAAGCCCCATGTCTCCCTGGTGGTCTAGTGGTTAGGATTCGGCGCTCTCACCGCCGCGGCCCGGGTTCGATTCCCGGTCAGGGAAAGCTGATTTTTGCCCGGCGTCGGCCTGGACACGGACAAAGACACCACCAAAAAGCATGGCTTCCTTCGAGCCGGAGTCGAACCAGCGACCTAAGGATGGCCGGTTGTTCACCTACAGTCGTCCGCTCTACCAACTGAGCTATCGAAGGCCCTGGCGCTGTCATGGGACGCGAAAGCTGGTGGACACGAGAGAGCCGCATGGAAAAGGCCCCTGAAAAGAAATGTGCTCGTTTTGGCGATGAGACGTCTTCAAATAACTCAAACTCTCATCAAAATCAGTCAAATGAATACGACGAGAAAGCACTAGGTAGGTGTCTTTGTTCTGAAAACAATGGCAACTAGATTATTTCATCTTGATTCAAAAGAGCAACGGCCCTTGGTGAGATTTGATTAGATAAACAGTTTCTGCTGTGAAGCCGTCTCCCGCAGCCTGCCCCGCACAGAGCAAGAGCTCAGGTTCACCCGTGTACAGCTCAAGCCCCATGTCTCCCTGGTGGTCTAGTGGTTAGGATTCGGCGCTCTCACCGCCGCGGCCCGGGTTCGATTCCCGGTCAGGGAAAGCTGATTTTTCCCGGCGTGGGCCTGGACACGGACAAAGACACCACCAAAAAGCATGGCTTCCTTCGAGCCGGAGTCGAACCAGCGACCTAAGGATGGCCGGTTGTTCACCTACAGTCCTCCGCTCTACCAACTGAGCTATCGAAGGCCCTGGCGCTGTCATGGGACGCGAAAGCTGGTGGACACGAGAGAGCCGCATGGAAAAGGCCCCTGAAAAGAAATGTGCTCGTTTTGGCGATGAGACGTCTTCAAATAACTCAAACTCTCATCAAAATCAGTCAAATGAATACGACGAGAAAGCACTAGGTAGGTGTCTTTGTTCTGAAAACAATGGCAACTAGATTATTTCATCTTGATTCGAAAGAGCAACGGCCCTTGGTGAGATTTGATTAGATAAACAGTTTCTGCTGTGAAGCCGTCTCCCGCAGCCTGCCCCGCACAGAGCAAGAGCTCAGGTGCACTCGTGTACAGCTCAAGCCCCATGTTTCCCTGGTGGTCTAGTGGTTAGGATTCGGCGCTCTCACCGCCGCGGCCCGGGTTCGATTCCCGGTCAGGGAAAGCTGATTTTTGCCCGGCGTCGGCCTGGACACGGACAAAGACACCACCAAAAAGCATGGCTTCCTTCGAGCCGGAGTCGAACCAGCGACCTAAGGATGGCCGGTTGTTCACCTACAGTCCTCCGCTCTACCAACTGAGCTATCGAAGGCCCTGGCGCTGTCATGGGACGCGAAAGCTGGTGGACACGAGAGAGCCGCATGGAAAAGGCCCCTGAAAAGAAATGTGCTCGTTTTGGCGATGAGACGTCTTCAAATAACTCAAACTCTCATCAAAATCAGTCAAATGAATACGACGAGAAAGCACTAGGTAGGTGTCTTTGTTCTGAAAACAATGGCAACTAGATTATTTCATCTTGATTCAAAAGAGCAACGGCCCTTGGTGAGATTTGATTAGATAAACAGTTTCTGCTGTGAAGCCGTCTCCCGCAGCCTGCCCCGCACAGAGCAAGAGCTCAGGTGCACTCGTGTACAGCTCAAGCCCCATGTCTCCCTGGTGGTCTAGTGGTTAGGATTCGGCGCTCTCACCGCCGCGGCCCGGGTTCGATTCCCGGTCAGGGAAAGCTGATTTTTGCCCGGCGTCGGCCTGGACACGGACAAAGACACCACCAAAAAGCATGGCTTCCTCCGAGCCGGAGTCGAACCAGCGACCTAAGGATGGCCGGTTGTTCACCTACAGTCCTCCGCTCTACCAACTGAGCTATCGAAGGCCCTGGCGCTGTCATGGGACGCGAAAGCTGGTGGACACGAGAGAGCCGCATGGAAAAGGCCCCTGAAAAGAAATGTGCTCGTTTTGGCGATGAGACGTCTTCAAATAACTCAAACTCTCATCAAAATCAGTCAAATGAATACGACGAGAAAGCACTAGGTAGGTGTCTTTGTTCTGAAAACAATGGCAACTAGATTATTTCATCTTGATTCAAAAGAGCAACGGCCCTTGGTGAGATTTGATTAGATAAACAGTTTCTGCTGTGAAGCCGTCTCCCGCAGCCTGCCCCGCACAGAGCAAGAGCTCAGGTTCACCCGTGTACAGCTCAAGCCCCATGTCTCCCTGGTGGTCTAGTGGTTAGGATTCGGCGCTCTCACCGCCGCGGCCCGGGTTCGATTCCCGGTCAGGGAAAGCTGATTTTTGCCCGGCGTCGGCCTGGACACGGACAAAGACACCACCAAAAAGCATGGCTTCCTTCGAGCCGGAGTCGAACCAGCGACCTAAGGATGGCCGGTTGTTCACCTACAGTCCTCCGCTCTACCAACTGAGCTATCGAAGGCCCTGGCGCTGTCATGGGACGCGAAAGCTGGTGGACACGAGAGAGCCGCATGGAAAAGGCCCCTGAAAAGAAATGTGCTCGTTTTGGCGATGAGACGTCTTCAAATAACTCAAACTCTCATCAAAATCAGTCAAATGAATACGACGAGAAAGCACTAGGTAGGTGTCTTTGTTCTGAAAACAATGGCAACTAGATTATTTCATCTTGATTCAAAAGAGCAACGGCCCTTGGTGAGATTTGATTAGATAAACAGTTTCTGCTGTGAAGCCGTCTCCCGCAGCCTGCCCCGCACAGAGCAAGAGCTCAGGTTCACCCGTGTACAGCTCAAGCCCCATGTCTCCCTGGTGGTCTAGTGGTTAGGATTCGGCGCTCTCACCGCCGCGGCCCGGGTTCGATTCCCGGTCAGGGAAAGCTGATTTTTGCCCGGCGTCGGCCTGGACACGGACAAAGACACCACCAAAAAGCATGGCTTCCTTCGAGCCGGAGTCGAACCAGCGACCTAAGGATGGTCGGTTGTTCACCTACAGTCCTCCGCTCTACCAACTGAGCTATCGAAGGCCCTGGCGCTGTCATGGGACGCGAAAGCTGGTGGACACGAGAGAGCCGCATGGAAAAGGCCCCTGAAAAGAAATGTGCTCGTTTTGGCGATGAGACGTCTTCAAATAACTCAAACTCTCATCAAAATCAGTCAAATGAATACGACGAGAAAGCACTAGGTAGGTGTCTTTGTTCTGAAAACAATGGCAACTAGATTATTTCATCTTGATTCAAAAGAGCAACGGCCCTTGGTGAGATTTGATTAGATAAACAGTTTCTGCTGTGAAGCCGTCTCCCGCAGCCTGCCCCGCACAGAGCAAGAGCTCAGGTTCACCCGTGTACAGCTCAAGCCCCATGTCTCCCTGGTGGTCTAGTGGTTAGGATTCGGCGCTCTCACCGCCGCGGCCCGGGTTCGATTCCCGGTCAGGGAAAGCTGATTTTTGCCCGGCGTCGGCCTGGACACGGACAAAGACACCACCAAAAAGCATGGCTTCCTTCGAGCCGGAGTCGAACCAGCGACCTAAGGATGGCCGGTTGTTCACCTACAGTCCTCCGCTCTACCAACTGAGCTATCGAAGGCCCTGGCGCTGTCATGGGACGCGAAAGCTGGTGGACACGAGAGAGCCGCATGGAAAAGGCCCCTGAAAAGAAATGTGCTCGTTTTGGCGATGAGACGTCTTCAAATAACTCAAACTCTCATCAAAATCAGTCAAATGAATACGACGAGAAAGCACTAGGTAGGTGTCTTTGTTCTGAAAACAATGGCAACTAGATTATTTCATCTTGATTCAAAAGAGCAACGGCCCTTGGTGAGATTTGATTAGATAAACAGTTTCTGCTGTGAAGCCGTCTCCCGCAGCCTGCCCCGCACAGAGCAAGAGCTCAGGTTCACCCGTGTACAGCTCAAGCCCCATGTCTCCCTGGTGGTCTAGTGGTTAGGATTCGGCGCTCTCACCGCCGCGGCCCGGGTTCGATTCCCGGTCAGGGAAAGCTGATTTTTGCCCGGCGTCGGCCTGGACACGGACAAAGACACCACCAAAAAGCATGGCTTCCTTCGAGCCGGAGTCGAACCAGCGACCTAAGGATGGTCGGTTGTTCACCTACAGTCCTCCGCTCTACCAACTGAGCTATCGAAGGCCCTGGCGCTGTCATGGGACGCGAAAGCTGGTGGACACGAGAGAGCCGCATGGAAAAGGCCCCTGAAAAGAAATGTGCTCGTTTTGGCGATGAGACGTCTTCAAATAACTCAAACTCTCATCAAAATCAGTCAAATGAATACGACGAGAAAGCACTAGGTAGGTGTCTTTGTTCTGAAAACAATGGCAACTAGATTATTTCATCTTGATTCAAAAGAGCAACGGCCCTTGGTGAGATTTGATTAGATAAACAGTTTCTGCTGTGAAGCCGTCTCCCGCAGCCTGCCCCGCACAGAGCAAGAGCTCAGGTTCACCCGTGTACAGCTCAAGCCCCATGTCTCCCTGGTGGTCTAGTGGTTAGGATTCGGCGCTCTCACCGCCGCGGCCCGGGTTCGATTCCCGGTCAGGGAAAGCTGATTTTTGCCCGGCGTCGGCCTGGACACGGACAAAGACACCACCAAAAAGCATGGCTTCCTTCGAGCCGGAGTCGAACCAGCGACCTAAGGATGGCCGGTTGTTCACCTACAGTCCTCCGCTCTACCAACTGAGCTATCGAAGGCCCTGGCGCTGTCATGGGACGCGAAAGCTGGTGGACACGAGAGAGCCGCATGGAAAAGGCCCCTGAAAAGAAATGTGCTCGTTTTGGCGATGAGACGTCTTCAAATAACTCAAACTCTCATCAAAATCAGTCAAATGAATACGACGAGAAAGCACTAGGTAGGTGTCTTTGTTCTGAAAACAATGGCAACTAGATTATTTCATCTTGATTCAAAAGAGCAACGGCCCTTGGTGAGATTTGATTAGATAAACAGTTTCTGCTGTGAAGCCGTCTCCCGCAGCCTGCCCCGCACAGAGCAAGAGCTCAGGTGCACTCGTGTACAGCTCAAGCCCCATGTCTCCCTGGTGGTCTAGTGGTTAGGATTCGGCGCTCTCACCGCCGCGGCCCGGGTTCGATTCCCGGTCAGGGAAAGCTGATTTTTGCCCGGCGTCGGCCTGGACACGGACAAAGACACCACCAAAAAGCATGGCTTCCTTCGAGCCGGAGTCGAACCAGCGACCTAAGGATGGCCGGTTGTTCACCTACAGTCCTCCGCTCTACCAACTGAGCTATCGAAGGCCCTGGCGCTGTCATGGGACGCGAAAGCTGGTGGACACGAGAGAGCCGCATGGAAAAGGCCCCTGAAAAGAAATGTGCTCGTTTTGGCGATGAGACGTCTTCAAATAACTCAAACTCTCATCAAAATCAGTCAAATGAATACGACGAGAAAGCACTAGGTAGGTGTCTTTGTTCTGAAAACAATGGCAACTAGATTATTTCATCTTGATTCAAAAGAGCAACGGCCCTTGGTGAGATTTGATTAGATAAACAGTTTCTGCTGTGAAGCCGTCTCCCGCAGCCTGCCCCGCACAGAGCAAGAGCTCAGGTGCACTCGTGTACAGCTCAAGCCCCATGTCTCCCTGGTGGTCTAGTGGTTAGGATTCGGCGCTCTCACCGCCGCGGCCCGGGTTCGATTCCCGGTCAGGGAAAGCTGATTTTTGCCCGGCGTCGGCCTGGACACGGACAAAGACACCACCAAAAAGCATGGCTTCCTTCGAGCCGGAGTCGAACCAGCGACCTAAGGATGGCCGGTTGTTCACCTACAGTCCTCCGCTCTACCAACTGAGCTATCGAAGGCCCTGGCGCTGTCATGGGACGCGAAAGCTGGTGGACACGAGAGAGCCGCATGGAAAAGGCCCCTGAACAGAAATGTGCTCGTTTTGGCGATGAGACGTCTTCAAATAACTCAAACTCTCATCAAAATCAGTCAAATGAATACGACGAGAAAGCACTAGGTAGGTGTCTTTGTTCTGAAAACAATGGCAACTAGATTATTTCATCTTGATTCAAAAGAGCAACGGCCCTTGGTGAGATTTGATTAGATAAACAGTTTCTGCTGTGAAGCCGTCTCCCGCAGCCTGCCCCGCACAGAGCAAGAGCTCAGGTGCACCCGTGTACAGCTCAAGCCCCATGTCTCCCTGGTGGTCTAGTGGTTAGGATTCGGCGCTCTCACCGCCGCGGCCCGGGTTCGATTCCCGGTCAGGGAAAGCTGATTTTTGCCCGGCGTCGGCCTGGACACGGACAAAGACACCACCAAAAAGCATGGCTTCCTTCGAGCCGGAGTCGAACCAGCGACCTAAGGATGGCCGGTTGTTCACCTACAGTCCTCCGCTCTACCAACTGAGCTATCGAAGGCCCTGGCGCTGTCATGGGACGCGAAAGCTGGTGGACACGAGACAGCCGCATGGAAAAGGCCCCTGAAAAGAAATGTGCTCGTTTTGGCGATGAGACGTCTTCAAATAACTCAAACTCTCATCAAAATCAGTCAAATGAATACGACGAGAAAGCACTAGGTAGGTGTCTTTGTTCTGAAAACAATGGCAACTAGATTATTTCATCTTGATTCGAAAGAGCAACGGCCCTTGGTGAGATTTGATTAGATAAACAGTTTCTGCTGTGAAGCCGTCTCCCGCAGCCTGCCCCGCACAGAGCAAGAGCTCAGGTTCACCCGTGTACAGCTCAAGCCCCATGTCTCCCTGGTGGTCTAGTGGTTAGGATTCGGCGCTCTCACCGCCGCGGCCCGGGTTCGATTCCCGGTCAGGGAAAGCTGATTTTTGCCCGGCGTCGGCCTGGACACGGACAAAGACACCACCAAAAAGCATGGCTTCCTTCGAGCCGGAGTCGAACCAGCGACCTAAGGATGGCCGGTTGTTCACCTACAGTCCTCCGCTCTACCAACTGAGCTATCGAAGGCCCTGGCGCTGTCATGGGACGCGAAAGCTGGTGGACACGAGAGAGCCGCATGGAAAAGGCCCCTGAAAAGAAATGTGCTCGTTTTGGCGATGAGACGTCTTCAAATAACTCAAACTCTCATCAAAATCAGTCAAATGAATACGACGAGAAAGCACTAGGTAGGTGTCTTTGTTCTGAAAACAATGGCAACTAGATTATTTCATCTTGATTCAAAAGAGCAACGGCCCTTGGTGAGATTTGATTAGATAAACAGTTTCTGCTGTGAAGCCGTCTCCCGCAGCCTGCCCCGCACAGAGCAAGAGCTCAGGTTCACCCGTGTACAGCTCAAGCCCCATGTCTCCCTGGTGGTCTAGTGGTTAGGATTCGGCGCTCTCACCGCCGCGGCCCGGGTTCGATTCCCGGTCAGGGAAAGCTGATTTTTGCCCGGCGTCGGCCTGGACACGGACAAAGACACCACCAAAAAGCATGGCTTCCTTCGAGCCGGAGTCGAACCAGCGACCTAAGGATGGCCGGTTGTTCACCTACAGTCCTCCGCTCTACCAACTGAGCTATCGAAGGCCCTGGCGCTGTCATGGGACGCGAAAGCTGGTGGACACGAGAGAGCCGCATGGAAAAGGCCCCTGAAAAGAAATGTGCTCGTTTTGGCGATGAGACGTCTTCAAATAACTCAAACTCTCATCAAAATCAGTCAAATGAATACGACGAGAAAGCACTAGGTAGGTGTCTTTGTTCTGAAAACAATGGCAACTAGATTATTTCATCTTGATTCAAAAGAGCAACGGCCCTTGGTGAGATTTGATTAGATAAACAGTTTCTGCTGTGAAGCCGTCTCCCGCAGCCTGCCCCGCACAGAGCAAGAGCTCAGGTTCACCCGTGTACAGCTCAAGCCCCATGTCTCCCTGGTGGTCTAGTGGTTAGGATTCGGCGCTCTCACCGCCGCGGCCCGGGTTCGATTCCCGGTCAGGGAAAGCTGATTTTTGCCCGGCGTCGGCCTGGACACGGACAAAGACACCACCAAAAAGCATGGCTTCCTTCGAGCCGGAGTCGAACCAGCGACCTAAGGATGGCCGGTTGTTCACCTACAGTCCTCCGCTCTACCAACTGAGCTATCGAAGGCCCTGGCGCTGTCATGGGACGCGAAAGCTGGTGGACACGAGAGAGCCGCATGGAACAGGCCCCTGAAAAGAAATGTGCTCGTTTTGGCGATGAGACGTCTTCAAATAACTCAAACTCTCATCAAAATCAGTCAAATGAATACGACGAGAAAGCACTAGGTAGGTGTCTTTGTTCTGAAAACAATGGCAACTAGATTATTTCATCTTGATTCAAAAGAGCAACGGCCCTTGGTGAGATTTGATTAGATAAACAGTTTCTGCTGTGAAGCCGTCTCCCGCAGCCTGCCCCGCACAGAGCAAGAGCTCAGGTGCACTCGTGTACAGCTCAAGCCCCATGTCTCCCTGGTGGTCTAGTGGTTAGGATTCGGCGCTCTCACCGCCGCGGCCCGGGTTCGATTCCCGGTCAGGGAAAGCTGATTTTTGCCCGGCGTCGGCCTGGACACGGACAAAGACACCACCAAAAAGCATGGCTTCCTTCGAGCCGGAGTCGAACCAGCGACCTAAGGATGGCCGGTTGTTCACCTACAGTCCTGCGCTCTACCAACTGAGCTATCGAAGGCCCTGGCGCTGTCATGGGACGCGAAAGCTGGTGGACACGAGAGAGCCGCATGGAAAAGGCCCCTGAAAAGAAATATGCTCGTTTTGGCGATGAGACGTCTTCAAATAACTCAAACTCTCATCAAAATCAGTCAAATGAATACGACGAGAAAGCACTAGGTAGGTGTCTTTGTTCTGAAAACAATGGCAACTAGATTATTTCATCTTGATTCAAAAGAGCAACGGCCCTTGGTGAGATTTGATTAGATAAACAGTTTCTGCTGTGAAGCCGTCTCCCGCAGCCTGCCCCGCACAGAGCAAGAGCTCAGGTGCACTCGTGTACAGCTCAAGCCCCATGTCTCCCTGGTGGTCTAGTGGTTAGGATTCGGCGCTCTCACCGCCGCGGCCCGGGTTCGATTCCCGGTCAGGGAAAGCTGATTTTTGCCCGGCGTCGGCCTGGACACGGACAAAGACACCACCAAAAAGCATGGCTTCCTCCGAGCCGGAGTCGAACCAGCGACCTAAGGATGGCCGGTTGTTCACCTACAGTCCTCCGCTCTACCAACTGAGCTATCGAAGGCCCTGGCGCTGTCATGGGACGCGAAAGCTGGTGGACACGAGAGAGCCGCATGGAAAAGGCCCCTGAAAAGAAATGTGCTCGTTTTGGCGATGAGACGTCTTCAAATAACTCAAACTCTCATCAAAATCAGTCAAATGAATACGACGAGAAAGCACTAGGTAGGTGTCTTTGTTCTGAAAACAATGGCAACTAGATTATTTCATCTTGATTCAAAAGAGCAACGGCCCTTGGTGAGATTTGATTAGATAAACAGTTTCTGCTGTGAAGCCGTCTCCCGCAGCCTGCCCCGCACAGAGCAAGAGCTCAGGTTCACCCGTGTACAGCTCAAGCCCCATGTCTCCCTGGTGGTCTAGTGGTTAGGATTCGGCGCTCTCACCGCCGCGGCCCGCGTTCGATTCCCGGTCAGGGAAAGCTGATTTTTGCCCGGCGTCGGCCTGGACACGGACAAAGACACCACCAAAAAGCATGGCTTCCTTGGAGCCGGAGTCGAACCAGCGACCTAAGGATGGCCGGTTGTTCACCTACAGTCCTCCGCTCTACCAACTGAGCTATCGAAGGCCCTGGCGCTGTCATGGGACGCGAAAGCTGGTGGACACGAGAGAGCCGCATGGAACAGGCCCCTGAAAAGAAATGTGCTCGTTTTGGCGATGAGACGTCTTCAAATAACTCAAACTCTCATCAAAATCAGTCAAATGAATACGACGAGAAAGCACTAGGTAGGTGTCTTTGTTCTGAAAACAATGGCAACTAGATTATTTCATCTTGATTCAAAAGAGCAACGGCCCTTGGTGAGATTTGATTAGATAAACAGTTTCTGCTGTGAAGCCGTCTCCCGCAGCCTGCCCCGCACAGAGCAAGAGCTCAGGTGCACTCGTGTACAGCTCAAGCCCCATGTCTCCCTGGTGGTCTAGTGGTTAGGATTCGGCGCTCTCACCGCCGCGGCCCGGGTTCGATTCCCGGTCAGGGAAAGCTGATTTTTGCCCGGCGTCGGCCTGGACACGGACAAAGACACCACCAAAAAGCATGGCTTCCTTCGAGCCGGAGTCGAACCAGCGACCTAAGGATGGCCGGTTGTTCACCTACAGTCCTGCGCTCTACCAACTGAGCTATCGAAGGCCCTGGCGCTGTCATGGGACGCGAAAGCTGGTGGACACGAGAGAGCCGCATGGAAAAGGCCCCTGAAAAGAAATGTGCTCGTTTTGGCGATGAGACGTCTTCAAATAACTCAAACTCTCATCAAAATCAGTCAAATGAATACGACGAGAAAGCACTAGGTAGGTGTCTTTGTTCTGAAAACAATGGCAACTAGATTATTTCATCTTGATTCAAAAGAGCAACGGCCCTTGGTGAGATTTGATTAGATAAACAGTTTCTGCTGTGAAGCCGTCTCCCGCAGCCTGCCCCGCACAGAGCAAGAGCTCAGGTGCACCCGTGTACAGCTCAAGCCCCATGTCTCCCTGGTGGTCTAGTGGTTAGGATTCGGCGCTCTCACCGCCGCGGCCCGGGTTCGATTCCCGGTCAGGGAAAGCTGATTTTTGCCCGGCGTCGGCCTGGACACGGACAAAGACACCACCAAAAAGCATGGCTTCCTTCGAGCCGGAGTCGAACCAGCGACCTAAGGATGGCCGGTTGTTCACCTACAGTCCTCCGCTCTACCAACTGAGCTATCGAAGGCCCTGGCGCTGTCATGGGACGCGAAAGCTGGTGGACACGAGAGAGCCGCATGGAAAAGGCCCCTGAAAAGAAATGTGCTCGTTTTGGCGATGAGACGTCTTCAAATAACTCAAACTCTCATCAAAATCAGTCAAATGAATACGACGAGAAAGCACTAGGTAGGTGTCTTTGTTCTGAAAACAATGGCAACTAGATTATTTCATCTTGATTCAAAAGAGCAACGGCCCTTGGTGAGATTTGATTAGATAAACAGTTTCTGCTGTGAAGCCGTCTCCCGCAGCCTGCCCCGCACAGAGCAAGAGCTCAGGTTCACCCGTGTACAGCTCAAGCCCCATGTCTCCCTGGTGGTCTAGTGGTTAGGATTCGGCGCTCTCACCGCCGCGGCCCGGGTTCGATTCCAGGTCAGGGAAAGCTGATTTTTGCCCGGCGTCGGCCTGGACACGGACAAAGACACCACCAAAAAGCATGGCTTCCTTCGAGCCGGAGTCGAACCAGCGACCTAAGGATGGCCGGTTGTTCACCTACAGTCCTCCGCTCTACCAACTGAGCTATCGAAGGCCCTGGCGCTGTCATGGGACGCGAAAGCTGGTGGACACGAGAGAGCCGCATGGAAAAGGCCCCTGAAAAGAAATGTGCTCGTTTTGGCGATGAGACGTCTTCAAATAACTCAAACTCTCATCAAAATCAGTCAAATGAATACGACGAGAAAGCACTAGGTAGGTGTCTTTGTTCTGAAAACAATGGCAACTAGATTATTTCATCTTGATTCAAAAGAGCAACGGCCCTTGGTGAGATTTGATTAGATAAACAGTTTCTGCTGTGAAGCCGTCTCCCGCAGCCTGCCCCGCACAGAGCAAGAGCTCAGGTGCACCCGTGTACAGCTCAAGCCCCATGTCTCCCTGGTGGTCTAGTGGTTAGGATTCGGCGCTCTCACCGCCGCGGCCCGGGTTCGATTCCCGGTCAGGGAAAGCTGATTTTTGCCCGGCGTCGGCCTGGACACGGACAAAGACACCACCAAAAAGCATGGCTTCCTTCGAGCCGGAGTCGAACCAGCGACCTAAGGATGGCCGGTTGTTCACCTACAGTCCTCCGCTCTACCAACTGAGCTATCGAAGGCCCTGGCGCTGTCATGGGACGCGAAAGCTGGTGGACACGAGAGAGCCGCATGGAAAAGGCCCCTGAAAAGAAATGTGCTCGTTTTGGCGATGAGACGTCTTCAAATAACTCAAACTCTCATCAAAATCAGTCAAATGAATACGACGAGAAAGCACTAGGTAGGTGTCTTTGTTCTGAAAACAATGGCAACTAGATTATTTCATCTTGATTCAAAAGAGCAACGGCCCTTGGTGAGATTTGATTAGATAAACAGTTTCTGCTGTGAAGCCGTCTCCCGCAGCCTGCCCCGCACAGAGCAAGAGCTCAGGTGCACTCGTGTACAGCTCAAGCCCCATGTCTCCCTGGTGGTCTAGTGGTTAGGATTCGGCGCTCTCACCGCCGCGGCCCGGGTTCGATTCCCGGTCAGGGAAAGCTGATTTTTGCCCGGCGTCGGCCTGGACACGGACAAAGACACCACCAAAAAGCATGGCTTCCTTCGAGCCGGAGTCGAACCAGCGACCTAAGGATGGCCGGTTGTTCACCTACAGTCCTCCGCTCTACCAACTGAGCTATCGAAGGCCCTGGCGCTGTCATGGGACGCGAAAGCTGGTGGACACGAGAGAGCCGCATGGAAAAGGCCCCTGAAAAGAAATGTGCTCGTTTTGGCGATGAGACGTCTTCAAATAACTCAAACTCTCATCAAAATCAGTCAAATGAATACGACGAGAAAGCACTAGGTAGGTGTCTTTGTTCTGAAAACAATGGCAACTAGATTATTTCATCTTGATTCAAAAGAGCAACGGCCCTTGGTGAGATTTGATTAGATAAACAGTTTCTGCTGTGAAGCCGTCTCCCGCAGCCTGCCCCGCACAGAGCAAGAGCTCAGGTTCACCCGTGTACAGCTCAAGCCCCATGTCTCCCTGGTGGTCTAGTGGTTAGGATTCGGCGCTCTCACCGCCGCGGCCCGGGTTCGATTCCCGGTCAGGGAAAGCTGATTTTTGCCCGGCGTCGGCCTGGACACGGACAAAGACACCACCAAAAAGCATGGCTTCCTTCGAGCCGGAGTCGAACCAGCGACCTAAGGATGGCCGGTTGTTCACCTACAGTCCTCCGCTCTACCAACTGAGCTATCGAAGGCCCTGGCGCTGTCATGGGACGCGAAAGCTGGTGGACACGAGAGAGCCGCATGGAAAAGGCCCCTGAAAAGAAATGTGCTCGTTTTGGCGATGAGACGTCTTCAAATAACTCAAACTCTCATCAAAATCAGTCAAATGAATACGACGAGAAAGCACTAGGTAGGTGTCTTTGTTCTGAAAACAATGGCAACTAGATTATTTCATCTTGATTCAAAAGAGCAACGGCCCTTGGTGAGATTTGATTAGATAAACAGTTTCTGCTGTGAAGCCGTCTCCCGCAGCCTGCCCCGCACAGAGCAAGAGCTCAGGTGCACCCGTGTACAGCTCAAGCCCCATGTCTCCCTGGTGGTCTAGTGGTTAGGATTCGGCGCTCTCACCGCCGCGGCCCGGATTCGATTCCCGGTCAGGGAAAGCTGATTTTTGCCCGGCGTCGGCCTGGACACGGACAAAGACACCACCAAAAAGCATGGCTTCCTTCGAGCCGGAGTCGAACCAGCGACCTAAGGATGGCCGGTTGTTCACCTACAGTCCTCCGCTCTACCAACTGAGCTATCGAAGGCCCTGGCGCTGTCATGGGACGCGAAAGCTGGTGGACACGAGAGAGCCGCATGGAAAAGGCCCCTGAAAAGAAATGTGCTCGTTTTGGCGATGAGACGTCTTCAAATAACTCAAACTCTCATCAAAATCAGTCAAATGAATACGACGAGAAAGCACTAGGTAGGTGTCTTTGTTCTGAAAACAATGGCAACTAGATTATTTCATCTTGATTCAAAAGAGCAACGGCCCTTGGTGAGATTTGATTAGATAAACAGTTTCTGCTGTGAAGCCGTCTCCCACAGCCTGCCCCGCACAGAGCAAGAGCTCAGGTGCACTCGTGTACAGCTCAAGCCCCATGTCTCCCTGGTGGTCTAGTGGTTAGGATTCGGCGCTCTCACCGCCGCGGCCCGGATTCGATTCCCGGTCAGGGAAAGCTGATTTTTGCCCGGCGTCGGCCTGGACACGGACAAAGACACCACCAAAAAGCATGGCTTCCTTCGAGCCGGAGTCGAACCAGCGACCTAAGGATGGCCGGTTGTTCACCTACAGTCCTCCGCTCTACCAACTGAGCTATCGAAGGCCCTGGCGCTGTCATGGGACGCGAAAGCTGGTGGACACGAGAGAGCCGCATGGAACAGGCCCCTGAAAAGAAATGTGCTCGTTTTGGCGATGACACGTCTTCAAATAACTCAAACTCTCATCAAAATCAGTCAAATGAATACGACGAGAAAGCACTAGGTAGGTGTCTTTGTTCTGAAAACAATGGCAACTAGATTATTTCATCTTGATTCAAAAGAGCAACGGCCCTTGGTGAGATTTGATTAGATAAACAGTTTCTGCTGTGAAGCCGTCTCCCGCAGCCTGCCCCGCACAGAGCAAGAGCTCAGGTGCACTCGTGTACAGCTCAAGCCCCATGTCTCCCTGGTGGTCTAGTGGTTAGGATTCGGCGCTCTCACCGCCGCGGCCCGGGTTCGATTCCCGGTCAGGGAAAGCTGATTTTTGCCCGGCGTCGGCCTGGACACGGACAAAGACACCACCAAAAAGCATGGCTTCCTTCGAGCCGGAGTCGAACCAGCGACCTAAGGATGGCCGGTTGTTCACCTACAGTCCTGCGCTCTACCAACTGAGCTATCGAAGGCCCTGGCGCTGTCATGGGACGCGAAAGCTGGTGGACACGAGAGAGCCGCATGGAAAAGGCCCCTGAAAAGAAATGTGCTCGTTTTGGCGATGAGACGTCTTCAAATAACTCAAACTCTCATCAAAATCAGTCAAATGAATACGACGAGAAAGCACTAGGTAGGTGTCTTTGTTCTGAAAACAATGGCAACTAGATTATTTCATCTTGATTCAAAAGAGCAACGGCCCTTGGTGAGATTTGATTAGATAAACAGTTTCTGCTGTGAAGCCGTCTCCCGCAGCCTGCCCCGCACAGAGCAAGAGCTCAGGTGCACCCGTGTACAGCTCAAGCCCCATGTCTCCCTGGTGGTCTAGTGGTTAGGATTCGGCGCTCTCACCGCCGCGGCCCGGGTTCGATTCCCGGTCAGGGAAAGCTGATTTTTGCCCGGCGTCGGCCTGGACACGGACAAAGACACCACCAAAAAGCATGGCTTCCTTCGAGCCGGAGTCGAACCAGCGACCTAAGGATGGCCGGTTGTTCACCTACAGTCCTTCGCTCTACCAACTGAGCTATCGAAGGCCCTGGCGCTGTCATGGGACGCGAAAGCTGGTGGACACGAGAGAGCCGCATGGAAAAGGCCCCTGAAAAGAAATGTGCTCGTTTTGGCGATGAGACGTCTTCAAATAACTCAAACTCTCATCAAAATCAGTCAAATGAATACGACGAGAAAGCACTAGGTAGGTGTCTTTGTTCTGAAAACAATGGCAACTAGATTATTTCATCTTGATTCAAAAGAGCAACGGCCCTTGGTGAGATTTGATTAGATAAACAGTTTCTGCTGTGAAGCCGTCTCCCGCAGCCTGCCCCGCACAGAGCAAGAGCTCAGGTGCACCCGTGTACAGCTCAAGCCCCATGTCTCCCTGGTGGTCTAGTGGTTAGGATTCGGCGCTCTCACCGCCGCGGCCCGGGTTCGATTCCCGGTCAGGGAAAGCTGATTTTTGCCCGGCGTCGGCCTGGACACGGACAAAGACACCACCAAAAAGCATGGCTTCCTTCGAGCCGGAGTCGAACCAGCGACCTAAGGATGGCCGGTTGTTCACCTACAGTCCTCCGCTCTACCAACTGAGGTATCGAAGGCCCTGGCGCTGTCATGGGACGCGAAAGCTGGTGGACACGAGAGAGCCGCATGGAAAAGGCCCCTGAAAAGAAATGTGCTCGTTTTGGCGATGAGACGTCTTCAAATAACTCAAACTCTCATCAAAATCAGTCAAATGAATACGACGAGAAAGCACTAGGTAGGTGTCTTTGTTCTGAAAACAATGGCAACTAGATTATTTCATCTTGATTCAAAAGAGCAACGGCCCTTGGTGAGATTTGATTAGATAAACAGTTTCTGCTGTGAAGCCGTCTCCCGCAGCCTGCCCCGCACAGAGCAAGAGCTCAGGTTCACCCGTGTACAGCTCAAGCCCCATGTCTCCCTGGTGGTCTAGTGGTTAGGATTCGGCGCTCTCACCGCCGCGGCCCGGGTTCGATTCCAGGTCAGGGAAAGCTGATTTTTGCCCGGCGTCGGCCTGGACACGGACAAAGACACCACCAAAAAGCATGGCTTCCTTCGAGCCGGAGTCGAACCAGCGACCTAAGGATGGCCGGTTGTTCACCTACAGTCCTCCGCTCTACCAACTGAGCTATCGAAGGCCCTGGCGCTGTCATGGGACGCGAAAGCTGGTGGACACGAGAGAGCCGCATGGAAAAGGCCCCTGAAAAGAAATGTGCTCGTTTTGGCGATGAGACGTCTTCAAATAACTCAAACTCTCATCAAAATCAGTCAAATGAATACGACGAGAAAGCACTAGGTAGGTGTCTTTGTTCTGAAAACAATGGCAACTAGATTATTTCATCTTGATTCAAAAGAGCAACGGCCCTTGGTGAGATTTGATTAGATAAACAGTTTCTGCTGTGAAGCCGTCTCCCGCAGCCTGCCCCGCACAGAGCAAGAGCTCAGGTTCACCCGTGTACAGCTCAAGCCCCATGTCTCCCTGGTGGTCTAGTGGTTAGGATTCGGCGCTCTCACCGCCGCGGCCCGGGTTCGATTCCCGGTCAGGGAAAGCTGATTTTTGCCCGGCGTCGGCCTGGACACGGACAAAGACACCACCAAAAAGCATGGCTTCCTTCGAGCCGGAGTCGAACCAGCGACCTAAGGATGGCCGGTTGTTCACCTACAGTCCTCCGCTCTACCAACTGAGCTATCGAAGGCCCTGGCGCTGTCATGGGACGCGAAAGCTGGTGGACACGAGAGAGCCGCATGGAAAAGGCCCCTGAAAAGAAATGTGCTCGTTTTGGCGATGAGACGTCTTCAAATAACTCAAACTCTCATCAAAATCAGTCAAATGAATACGACGAGAAAGCACTAGGTAGGTGTCTTTGTTCTGAAAACAATGGCAACTAGATTATTTCATCTTGATTCAAAAGAGCAACGGCCCTTGGTGAGATTTGATTAGATAAACAGTTTCTGCTGTGAAGCCGTCTCCCGCAGCCTGCCCCGCACAGAGCAAGAGCTCAGGTGCACTCGTGTACAGCTCAAGCCCCATGTCTCCCTGGTGGTCTAGTGGTTAGGATTCGGCGCTCTCACCGCCGCGGCCCGGGTTCGATTCCCGGTCAGGGAAAGCTGATTTTTGCCCGGCGTCGGCCTGGACACGGACAAAGACACCACCAAAAAGCATGGCTTCCTTCGAGCCGGAGTCGAACCAGCGACCTAAGGATGGCCGGTTGTTCACCTACAGTCCTCCGCTCTACCAACTGAGCTATCGAAGGCCCTGGCGCTGTCATGGGACGCGAAAGCTGGTGGACACGAGAGAGCCGCATGGAAAAGGCCCCTGAAAAGAAATGTGCTCGTTTTGGCGATGAGACGTCTTCAAATAACTCAAACTCTCATCAAAATCAGTCAAATGAATACGACGAGAAAGCACTAGGTAGGTGTCTTTGTTCTGAAAACAATGGCAACTAGATTATTTCATCTTGATTCAAAAGAGCAACGGCCCTTGGTGAGATTTGATTAGATAAACAGTTTCTGCTGTGAAGCCGTCTCCCGCAGCCTGCCCCGCACAGAGCAAGAGCTCAGGTTCACCCGTGTACAGCTCAAGCCCCATGTCTCCCTGGTGGTCTAGTGGTTAGGATTCGGCGCTCTCACCGCCGCGGCCCGGGTTCGATTCCCGGTCAGGGAAAGCTGATTTTTGCCCGGCGTCGGCCTGGACACGGACAAAGACACCACCAAAAAGCATGGCTTCCTTCGAGCCGGAGTCGAACCAGCGACCTAAGGATGGCCGGTTGTTCACCTACAGTCCTCCGCTCTACCAACTGAGCTATCGAAGGCCCTGGCGCTGTCATGGGACGCGAAAGCTGGTGGACACGAGAGAGCCGCATGGAAAAGGCCCCTGAAAAGAAATGTGCTCGTTTTGGCGATGAGACGTCTTCAAATAACTCAAACTCTCATCAAAATCAGTCAAATGAATACGACGAGAAAGCACTAGGTAGGTGTCTTTGTTCTGAAAACAATGGCAACTAGATTATTTCATCTTGATTCAAAAGAGCAACGGCCCTTGGTGAGATTTGATTAGATAAACAGTTTCTGCTGTGAAGCCGTCTCCCGCAGCCTGCCCCGCACAGAGCAAGAGCTCAGGTGCACCCGTGTACAGCTCAAGCCCCATGTCTCCCTGGTGGTCTAGTGGTTAGGATTCGGCGCTCTCACCGCCGCGGCCCGGGTTCGATTCCCGGTCAGGGAAAGCTGATTTTTGCCCGGCGTCGGCCTGGACACGGACAAAGACACCACCAAAAAGCATGGCTTCCTTCGAACCGGAGTCGAACCAGCAACCTAAGGATGGCCGGTTGTTCACCTACAGTCCTCCGCTCTACCAACTGAGCTATCGAAGGCCCTGGCGCTGTCATGGGACGCGAAAGCTGGTGGACACGAGAGAGCCGCATGGAAAAGGCCCCTGAAAAGAAATGTGCTCGTTTTGGCGATGAGACGTCTTCAAATAACTCAAACTCTCATCAAAATCAGTCAAATGAATACGACGAGAAAGCACTAGGTAGGTGTCTTTGTTCTGAAAACAATGGCAACTAGATTATTTCATCTTGATTCAAAAGAGCAACGGCCCTTGGTGAGATTTGATTAGATAAACAGTTTCTGCTGTGAAGCCGTCTCCCGCAGCCTGCCCCGCACAGAGCAAGAGCTCAGGTGCACTCGTGTACAGCTCAAGCCCCATGTCTCCCTGGTGGTCTAGTGGTTAGGATTTGGCGCTCTCACCGCCGCGGCCCGGGTTCGATTCCCGGTCAGGGAAAGCTGATTTTTGCCCGGCGTCGGCCTGGACACGGACAAAGACACCACCAAAAAGCATGGCTTCCTTCGAGCCGGAGTCGAACCAGCGACCTAAGGATGGCCGGTTGTTCACCTACAGTCCTCCGCTCTACCAACTGAGCTATCGAAGGCCCTGGCGCTGTCATGGGACGCGAAAGCTGGTGGACACGAGAGAGCCGCATGGAAAAGGCCCCTGAAAAGAAATGTGCTCGTTTTGGCGATGAGACGTCTTCAAATAACTCAAACTCTCATCAAAATCAGTCAAATGAATACGACGAGAAAGCACTAGGTAGGTGTCTTTGTTCTGAAAACAATGGCAACTAGATTATTTCATCTTGATTCAAAAGAGCAACGGCCCTTGGTGAGATTTGATTAGATAAACAGTTTCTGCTGTGAAGCCATCTCCCGCAGCCTGCCCCGCACAGAGCAAGAGCTCAGGTGCACTCGTGTGCAGCTCAAGCCCCATGTCTCCCTGGTGGTCTAGTGGTTAGGATTCGGCGCTCTCACCGCCGCGGCCCGGGTTCGATTCCCGGTCAGGGAAAGCTGATTTTTGCCCGGCGTCGGCCTGGACACGGACAAAGACACCACCAAAAAGCATGGCTTCCTTCGAGCCGGAGTCGAACCAGCGACCTAAGGATGGCCGGTTGTTCACCTACAGTCCTCCGCTCTACCAACTGAGCTATCGAAGGCCCTGGCGCTGTCATGGGACGCGAAAGCTGGTGGACACGAGAGAGCCGCATGGAAAAGGCCCCTGAAAAGAAATGTGCTCGTTTTGGCGATGAGACGTCTTCAAATAACTCAAACTCTCATCAAAATCAGTCAAATGAATACGACGAGAAAGCACTAGGTAGGTGTCTTTGTTCTGAAAACAATGGCAACTAGATTATTTCATCTTGATTCAAAAGAGCAACGGCCCTTGGTGAGATTTGATTAGATAAACAGTTTCTGCTGTGAAGCCGTCTCCCGCAGCCTGCCCCGCACAGAGCAAGAGCTCAGGTGCACTCGTGTACAGCTCAAGCCCCATGTCTCCCTGGTGGTCTAGTGGTTAGGATTCGGCGCTCTCACCGCCGCGGCCCGGATTCGATTCCCGGTCAGGGAAAGCTGATTTTTGCCCGGCGTCGGCCTGGACACGGACAAAGACACCACCAAAAAGCATGGCTTCCTTCGAGCCGGAGTCGAACCAGCGACCTAAGGATGGCCGGTTGTTCACCTACAGTCCTCCGCTCTACCAACTGAGCTATCGAAGGCCCTGGCGCTGTCATGGGACGCGAAAGCTGGTGGACACGAGAGAGCCGCATGGAAAAGGCCCCTGAAAAGAAATGTGCTCGTTTTGGCGATGAGACGTCTTCAAATAACTCAAACTCTCATCAAAATCAGTCAAATGAATACGACGAGAAAGCACTAGGTAGGTGTCTTTGTTCTGAAAACAATGGCAACTAGATTATTTCATCTTGATTCAAAAGAGCAACGGCCCTTGGTGAGATTTGATTAGATAAACAGTTTCTGCTGTGAAGCCGTCTCCCACAGCCTGCCCCGCACAGAGCAAGAGCTCAGGTGCACTCGTGTACAGCTCAAGCCCCATGTCTCCCTGGTGGTCTAGTGGTTAGGATTCGGCGCTCTCACCGCCGCGGCCCGGATTCGATTCCCGGTCAGGGAAAGCTGATTTTTGCCCGGCGTCGGCCTGGACACGGACAAAGACACCACCAAAAAGCATGGCTTCCTTCGAGCCGGAGTCGAACCAGCGACCTAAGGATGGCCGGTTGTTCACCTACAGTCCTCCGCTCTACCAACTGAGCTATCGAAGGCCCTGGCGCTGTCATGGGACGCGAAAGCTGGTGGACACGAGAGAGCCGCATGGAAAAGGCCCCTGAAAAGAAATGTGCTCGTTTTGGCGATGAGACGTCTTCAAATAACTCAAACTCTCATCAAAATCAGTCAAATGAATACGACGAGAAAGCACTAGGTAGGTGTCTTTGTTCTGAAAACAATGGCAACTAGATTATTTCATCTTGATTCAAAAGAGCAACGGCCCTTGGTGAGATTTGATTAGATAAACAGTTTCTGCTGTGAAGCCGTCTCCCGCAGCCTGCCCCGCACAGAGCAAGAGCTCAGGTGCACTCGTGTACAGCTCAAGCCCCATGTCTCCCTGGTGGTCTAGTGGTTAGGATTCGGCGCTCTCACCGCCGCGGCCCGGGTTCGATTCCCGGTCAGGGAAAGCTGATTTTTGCCCGGCGTCGGCCTGGACACGGACAAAGACACCACCAAAAAGCATGGCTTCCTTCGAGCCGGAGTCGAACCAGCGAACTAAGGATGGCCGGTTGTTCACCTACAGTCCTCCGCTCTACCAACTGAGCTATCGAAGGCCCTGGCGCTGTCATGGGACGCGAAAGCTGGTGGACACGAGAGAGCCGCATGGAAAAGGCCCCTGAAAAGAAATGTGCTCGTTTTGGCGATGAGACGTCTTCAAATAACTCAAACTCTCATCAAAATCAGTCAAATGAATACGACGAGAAAGCACTAGGTAGGTGTCTTTGTTCTGAAAACAATGGCAACTAGATTATTTCATCTTGATTCAAAAGAGCAACGGCCCTTGGTGAGATTTGATTAGATAAACAGTTTCTGCTGTGAAGCCGTCTCCCGCAGCCTGCCCCGCACAGAGCAAGAGCTCAGGTGCACTCGTGTACAGCTCAAGCCCCATGTCTCCCTGGTGGTCTAGTGGTTAGGATTCGGCGCTCTCACCGCCGCGGCCCGGGTTCGATTCCCGGTCAGGGAAAGCTGATTTTTGCCCGGCGTCGGCCTGGACACGGACAAAGACACCACCAAAAAGCATGGCTTCCTTCGAGCCGGAGTCGAACCAGCGACCTAAGGATGGCCGGTTGTTCACCTACAGTCCTCCGCTCTACCAACTGAGCTATCGAAGGCCCTGGCAATGTCATGGGACGCGAAAGCTGGTGGACACGAGAGAGCCGCATGGAAAAGGCCCCTGAAAAGAAATGTGCTCGTTTTGGCGATGAGACGTCTTCAAATAACTCAAACTCTCATCAAAATCAGTCAAATGAATACGACGAGAAAGCACTAGGTAGGTGTCTTTGTTCTGAAAACAATGGCAACTAGATTATTTCATCTTGATTCAAAAGAGCAACGGCCCTTGGTGAGATTTGATTAGATAAACAGTTTCTGCTGTGAAGCCGTCTCCCGCAGCCTGCCCCGCACAGAGCAAGAGCTCAGGTGCACTCGTGTACAGCTCAAGCCCCATGTCTCCCTGGTGGTCTAGTGGTTAGGATTCGGCGCTCTCACCGCCGCGGCCCGGGTTCGATTCCCGGTCAGGGAAAGCTGATTTTTGCCCGGCGTCGGCCTGGACACGGACAAAGACACCACCAAAAAGCATGGCTTCCTTCGAGCCGGAGTCGAACCAGCGACCTAAGGATGGCCGGTTGTTCACCTACAGTCCTCCGCTCTACCAACTGAGCTATCGAAGGCCCTGGCGCTGTCATGGGACGCGAAAGCTGGTGGACACGAGAGAGCCGCATGGAAAAGGCCCCTGAAAAGAAATGTGCTCGTTTTGGCGATGAGACGTCTTCAAATAACTCAAACTCTCATCAAAATCAGTCAAATGAATACGACGAGAAAGCACTAGGTAGGTGTCTTTGTTCTGAAAACAATGGCAACTAGATTATTTCATCTTGATTCAAAAGAGCAACGGCCCTTGGTGAGATTTGATTAGATAAACAGTTTCTGCTGTGAAGCCGTCTCCCGCAGCCTGCCCCGCACAGAGCAAGAGCTCAGGTGCACTCGTGTACAGCTCAAGCCCCATGTCTCCCTGGTGGTCTAGTGGTTAGGATTCGGCGCTCTCACCGCCGCGGCCCGGGTTCGATTCCCGGTCAGGGAAAGCTGATTTTTGCCCGGCGTCGGCCTGGACACGGACAAAGACACCACCAAAAAGCATGGCTTCCTTCGAGCCGGAGTCGAACCAGCGACCTAAGGATAGCCGGTTGTTCACCTACAGTCCTCCGCTCTACCAACTGAGCTATCGAAGGCCCTGGCGCTGTCATGGGACGCGAAAGCTGGTGGACACGAGAGAGCCGCATGGAAAAGGCCCCTGAAAAGAAATGTGCTCGTTTTGGCGATGAGACGTCTTCAAATAACTCAAACTCTCATCAAAATCAGTCAAATGAATACGACGAGAAAGCACTAGGTAGGTGTCTTTGTTCTGAAAACAATGGCAACTAGATTATTTCATCTTGATTCAAAAGAGCAACGGCCCTTGGTGAGATTTGATTAGATAAACAGTTTCTGCTGTGAAGCCGTCTCCCGCAGCCTGCCCCGCACAGAGCAAGAGCTCAGGTTCACCCGTGTACAGCTCAAGCCCCATGTCTCCCTGGTGGTCTAGTGGTTAGGATTCGGCGCTCTCACCGCCGCGGCCCGGGTTCGATTCCCGGTCAGGGAAAGCTGATTTTTGCCCGGCGTCGGCCTGGACACGGACAAAGACACCACCAAAAAGCATGGCTTCCTTCGAGCCGGAGTCGAACCAGCGACCTAAGGATGGCCGGTTGTTCACCTACAGTCCTCCGCTCTACCAACTGAGCTATCGAAGGCCCTGGCGCTGTCATGGGACGCGAAAGCTGGTGGACACGAGAGAGCCGCATGGAAAAGGCCCCTGAAAAGAAATGTGCTCGTTTTGGCGATGAGACGTCTTCAAATAACTCAAACTCTCATCAAAATCAGTCAAATGAATACGACGAGAAAGCACTAGGTAGGTGTCTTTGTTCTGAAAACAATGGCAACTAGATTACTTCATCTTGATTCAAAAGAGCAACGGCCCTTGGTGAGATTTGATTAGATAAACAGTTTCTGCTGTGAAGCCGTCTCCCGCAGCCTGCCCCGCACAGAGCAAGAGCTCAGGTGCACTCGTGTACAGCTCAAGCCCCATGTCTCCCTGGTGGTCTAGTGGTTAGGATTCGGCGCTCTCACCGCCGCGGCCCGGGTTCGATTCCCGGTCAGGGAAAGCTGATTTTTGCCCGGCGTCGGCCTGGACACGGACAAAGACACCACCAAAAAGCATGGCTTCCTTCGAGCCGGAGTCGAACCAGCGACCTAAGGATGGCCGGTTGTTCACCTACAGTCCTCCGCTCTACCAACTGAGCTATCGAAGGCCCTGGCGCTGTCATGGGACGCGAAAGCTGGTGGACACGAGAGAGCCGCATGGAAAAGGCCCCTGAAAAGAAATGTGCTCGTTTTGGCGATGAGACGTCTTCAAATAACTCAAACTCTCATCAAAATCAGTCAAATGAATACGACGAGAAAGCACTAGGTAGGTGTCTTTGTTCTGAAAACAATGGCAACTAGATTATTTCATCTTGATTCAAAAGAGCAACGGCCCTTGGTGAGATTTGATTAGATAAACAGTTTCTGCTGTGAAGCCGTCTCCCGCAGCCTGCCCCGCACAGAGCAAGAGCTCAGGTGCACTCGTGTACAGCTCAAGCCCCATGTCTCCCTGGTGGTCTAGTGGTTAGGATTCGGCGCTCTCACCGCCGCGGCCCGGGTTCGATTCCCGGTCAGGGAAAGCTGATTTTTGCCCGGCGTCGGCCTGGACACGGACAAAGACACCACCAAAAAGCATGGCTTCCTTCGAGCCGGAGTCGAACCAGCGACCTAAGGATGGCCGGTTGTTCACCTACAGTCCTCCGCTCTACCAACTGAGCTATCGAAGGCCCTGGCGCTGTCATGGGACGCGAAAGCTGGTGGACACGAGAGAGCCGCATGGAAAAGGCCCCTGAAAAGAAATGTGCTCGTTTTGGCGATGAGACGTCTTCAAATAACTCAAACTCTCATCAAAATCAGTCAAATGAATACGACGAGAAAGCACTAGGTAGGTGTCTTTGTTCTGAAAACAATGGCAACTAGATTATTTCATCTTGATTCAAAAGAGCAACGGCCCTTGGTGAGATTTGATTAGATAGACAGTTTCTGCTGTGAAGCCGTCTCCCGCAGCCTGCCCCGCACAGAGCAAGAGCTCAGGTTCACCCGTGTACAGCTCAAGCCCCATGTCTCCCTGGTGGTCTAGTGGTTAGGATTCGGCGCTCTCACCGCCGCGGCCCGGGTTCGATTCCCGGTCAGGGAAAGCTGATTTTTGCCCGGCGTCGGCCTGGACACGGACAAAGACACCACCAAAAAGCATGGCTTCCTTCGAGCCGGAGTCGAACCAGCGACCTAAGGATGGCCGGTTGTTCACCTACAGTCCTCCGCTCTACCAACTGAGCTATCGAAGGCCCTGGCGCTGTCATGGGACGCGAAAGCTGGTGGACACGAGAGAGCCGCATGGAAAAGGCCCCTGAAAAGAAATGTGCTCGTTTTGGCGATGAGACGTCTTCAAATAACTCAAACTCTCATCAAAATCAGTCAAATGAATACGACGAGAAAGCACTAGGTAGGTGTCTTTGTTCTGAAAACAATGGCAACTAGATTATTTCATCTTGATTCAAAAGAGCAACGGCCCTTGGTGAGATTTGATTAGATAGACAGTTTCTGCTGTGAAGCCGTCTCCCGCAGCCTGCCCCGCACAGAGCAAGAGCTCAGGTGCACTCGTGTACAGCTCAAGCCCCATGTCTCCCTGGTGGTCTAGTGGTTAGGATTCGGCGCTCTCACCGCCGCGGCCCGGGTTCGATTCCCGGTCAGGGAAAGCTGATTTTTGCCCGGCGTCGGCCTGGACACGGACAAAGACACCACCAAAAAGCATGGCTTCCTTCGAGCCGGAGTCGAACCAGCGACCTAAGGATGGCCGGTTGTTCACCATCAGTCCTCCGCTCTACCAACTGAGCTATCGAAGGCCCTGGCGCTGTCATGGGACGCGAAAGCTGGTGGACACGAGAGAGCCGCATGGAAAAGGCCCCTGAAAAGAAATGTGCTCGTTTTGGCGATGAGACGTCTTCAAATAACTCAAACTCTCATCAAAATCAGTCAAATGAATACGACGAGAAAGCACTAGGTAGGTGTCTTTGTTCTGAAAACAATGGCAACTAGATTATTTCATCTTGATTCAAAAGAGCAACGGCCCTTGGTGAGATTTGATTAGATAAACAGTTTCTGCTGTGAAGCCGTCTCCCGCAGCCTGCCCCGCACAGAGCAAGAGCTCAGGTGCACTCGTGTACAGCTCAAGCCCCATGTCTCCCTGGTGGTCTAGTGGTTAGGATTCGGCGCTCTCACCGCCGCGGCCCGGGTTCAGTTCCCGGTCAGGGAAAGCTGATTTTTGCCCGGCGTCGGCCTGGACACGGACAAAGACACCACCAAAAAGCATGTTTTCCTTCGAGCCGGAGTCGAACCAGCGACCTAAGGATGGCCGGTTGTTCACCTACAGTCCTCCGCTCTACCAACTGAGCTAACGAAGGCCCTGGCGCTGTCATGGGACGCGAAAGCTGGTGGACACGAGAGAGCCGCATGGAAAAGGCCCCTGAAAAGAAATGTGCTCGTTTTGGCGATGAGACGTCTTCAAATAACTCAAACTCTCATCAAAATCAGTCAAATGAATACGACGAGAAAGCACTAGGTAGGTGTCTTTGTTCTGAAAACAATGGCAACTAGATTATTTCATCTTGATTCAAAAGAGCAACGGCCCTTGGTGAGATTTGATTAGATAAACAGTTTCTGCTGTGAAGCCGTCTCCCGCAGCCTGCCCCGCACAGAGCAAGAGCTCAGGTGCACTCGTGTACAGCTCAAGCCCCATGTCTCCCTGGTGGTCTAGTGGTTAGGATTCGGCGCTCTCACCGCCGCGGCCCGGGTTCGATTCCCGGTCAGGGAAAGCTGATTTTTGCCCGGCGTCGGCCTGGACACGGACAAAGACACCACCAAAAAGCATAGCTTCCTTCGAGCCGGAGTCGAACCAGCGACCTAAGGATGGCCGGTTGTTCACCTACAGTCCTCCGCTCTACCAACTGAGCTATCGAAGGCCCTGGCGCTGTCATGGGCCGCGAAAGCTGGTGGACACGAGAGAGCCGCATGGAAAAGGCCCCTGAAAAGAAATGTGCTCGTTTTGGCGATGAGACGTCTTCAAATAACTCAAACTCTCATCAAAATCAGTCAAATGAATACGACGAGAAAGCACTAGGTAGGTGTCTTTGTTCTGAAAACAATGGCAACTAGATTATTTCATCTTGATTCAAAAGAGCAACGGCCCTTGGTGAGATTTGATTAGATAGACAGTTTCTGCTGTGAAGCCGTCTCCCGCAGCCTGCCCCGCACAGAGCAAGAGCTCAGGTTCACCCGTGTACAGCTCAAGCCCCATGTCTCCCTGGTGGTCTAGTGGTTAGGATTCGGCGCTCTCACCGCCGCGGCCCGGGTTCGATTCCCGGTCAGGGAAAGCTGATTTTTGCCCGGCGTCGGCCTGGACACGGACAAAGACACCACCAAAAAGCATGGCTTCCTTCGAGCCGGAGTCGAACCAGCGACCTAAGGATGGCCGGTTGTTCACCTACAGTCCTCCGCTCTACCAACTGAGCTATCGAAGGCCCTGGCGCTGTCATGGGACGCGAAAGCTGGTGGACACGAGAGAGCCGCATGGAAAAGGCCCCTGAAAAGAAATGTGCTCGTTTTGGCGATGAGACGTCTTCAAATAACTCAAACTCTCATCAAAATCAGTCAAATGAATACGACGAGAAAGCACTAGGTAGGTGTCTTTGTTCTGAAAACAATGGCAACTAGATTATTTCATCTTGATTCAAAAGAGCAACGGCCCTTGGTGAGATTTGATTAGATAAACAGTTTCTGCTGTGAAGCCGTCTCCCGCAGCCTGCCCCGCACAGAGCAAGAGCTCAGGTGCACTCGTGTACAGCTCAAGCCCCATGTCTCCCTGGTGGTCTAGTGGTTAGGATTCGGCGCTCTCACCGCCGCGGCCCGGGTTCGATTCCCGGTCAGGGAAAGCTGATTTTTGCCCGGCGTCGGCCTGGACACGGACAAAGACACCACCAAAAAGCATGGCTTCCTTCGAGCCGGAGTCGAACCAGCGACCTAAGGATGGCCGGTTGTTCACCTACAGTCCTCCGCTCTACCAACTGAGCTATCGAAGGCCCTGGCGCTGTCATGGGACGCGAAAGCTGGTGGACACGAGAGAGCCGCATGGAAAAGGCCCCTGAAAAGAAATGTGCTCGTTTTGGCGATGAGACGTCTTCAAATAACTCAAACTCTCATCAAAATCAGTCAAATGAATACGACGAGAAAGCACTAGGTAGGTGTCTTTGTTCTGAAAACAATGGCAACTAGATTATTTCATCTTGATTCAAAAGAGCAACGGCCCTTGGTGAGATTTGATTAGATAAACAGTTTCTGCTGTGAAGCCGTCTCCCGCAGCCTGCCCCGCACAGAGCAAGAGCTCAGGTTCACCCGTGTACAGCTCAAGCCCCATGTCTCCCTGGTGGTCTAGTGGTTAGGATTCGGCGCTCTCACCGCCGCGGCCCGGGTTCGATTCCCGGTCAGGGAAAGCTGATTTTTGCCCGGCGTCGGCCTGGACACGGACAAAGACACCACCAAAAAGCATGGCTTCCTTCGAGCCGGAGTCGAACCAGCGACCTAAGGATGGCCGGTTGTTCACCTACAGTCCTCCGCTCTACCAACTGAGCTATCGAAGGCCCTGGCGCTGTCATGGGACGCGAAAGCTGGTGGACACGAGAGAGCCGCATGGAAAAGGCCCCTGAAAAGAAATGTGCTCGTTTTGGCGATGAGACGTCTTCAAATAACTCAAACTCTCATCAAAATCAGTCAAATGAATACGACGAGAAAGCACTAGGTAGGTGTCTTTGTTCTGAAAACAATGGCAACTAGATTACTTCATCTTGATTCAAAAGAGCAACGGCCCTTGGTGAGATTTGATTAGATAAACAGTTTCTGCTGTGAAGCCGTCTCCCGCAGCCTGCCCCGCACAGAGCAAGAGCTCAGGTTCACCCGTGTACAGCTCAAGCCCCATGTCTCCCTGGTGGTCTAGTGGTTAGGATTCGGCGCTCTCACCGCCGCGGCCCGGGTTCGATTCCCGGTCAGGGAAAGCTGATTTTTGCCCGGCGTCGGCCTGGACACGGACAAAGACACCACCAAAAAGCATGGCTTCCTTCGAGCCGGAGTCGAACCAGCGACCTAAGGATGGCCGGTTGTTCACCTACAGTCCTCCGCTCTACCAACTGAGCTATCGAAGGCCCTGGCGCTGTCATGGGACGCGAAAGCTGGTGGACACGAGAGAGCCGCATGGAAAAGGCCCCTGAAAAGAAATGTGCTCGTTTTGGCGATGAGACGTCTTCAAATAACTCAAACTCTCATCAAAATCAGTCAAATGAATACGACGAGAAAGCACTAGGTAGGTGTCTTTGTTCTGAAAACAATGGCAACTAGATTATTTCATCTTGATTCAAAAGAGCAACGGCCCTTGGTGAGATTTGATTAGATAAACAGTTTCTGCTGTGAAGCCGTCTCCCGCAGCCTGCCCCGCACAGAGCAAGAGCTCAGGTGCACTCGTGTACAGCTCAAGCCCCATGTCTCCCTGGTGGTCTAGTGGTTAGGATTCGGCGCTCTCACCGCCGCGGCCCGGGTTCGATTCCCGGTCAGGGAAAGCTGATTTTTGCCCGGCGTCGGCCTGGACACGGACAAAGACACCACCAAAAAGCATGGCTTCCTTCGAGCCGGAGTCGAACCAGCGACCTAAGGATGGCCGGTTGTTCACCTACAGTCCTCCGCTCTACCAACTGAGCTATCGAAGGCCCTGGCGCTGTCATGGGACGCGAAAGCTGGTGGACACGAGAGAGCCGCATGGAAAAGGCCCCTGAAAAGAAATGTGCTCGTTTTGGCGATGAGACGTCTTCAAATAACTCAAACTCTCATCAAAATCAGTCAAATGAATACGACGAGAAAGCACTAGGTAGGTGTCTTTGTTCTGAAAACAATGGCAACTAGATTATTTCATCTTGATTCAAAAGAGCAACGGCCCTTGGTGAGATTTGATTAGATAAACAGTTTCTGCTGTGAAGCCGTCTCCCGCAGCCTGCCCCGCACAGAGCAAGAGCTCAGGTGCACTCGTGTACAGCTCAAGCCCCATGTCTCCCTGGTGGTCTAGTGGTTAGGATTCGGCGCTCTCACCGCCGCGGCCCGGGTTCGATTCCCGGTCAGGGAAAGCTGATTTTTGCCCGGCGTCGGCCTGGACACGGACAAAGACACCACCAAAAAGCATGGCTTCCTTCGAGCCGGAGTCGAACCAGCGACCTAAGGATGGCCGGTTGTTCACCTACAGTCCTCCGCTCTACCAACTGAGCTATCGAAGGCCCTGGCGCTGTCATGGGACGCGAAAGCTGGTGGACACGAGAGAGCCGCATGGAAAAGGCCCCTGAAAAGAAATGTGCTCGTTTTGGCGATGAGACGTCTTCAAATAACTCAAACTCTCATCAAAATCAGTCAAATGAATACGACGAGAAAGCACTAGGTAGGTGTCTTTGTTCTGAAAACAATGGCAACTAGATTATTTCATCTTGATTCAAAAGAGCAACGGCCCTTGGTGAGATTTGATTAGATAAACAGTTTCTGCTGTGAAGCCGTCTCCCGCAGCCTGCCCCGCACAGAGCAAGAGCTCAGGTGCACTCGTGTACAGCTCAAGCCCCATGTCTCCCTGGTGGTCTAGTGGTTAGGATTCGGCGCTCTCACCGCCGCGGCCCGGGTTCGATTCCCGGTCAGGGAAAGCTGATTTTTGCCCGGCGTCGGCCTGGACACGGACAAAGACACCACCAAAAAGCATGGCTTCCTTCGAGCCGGAGTCGAACCAGCGACCTAAGGATGGCCGGTTGTTCACCTACAGTCCTCCGCTCTACCAACTGAGCTATCGAAGGCCCTGGCGCTGTCATGGGACGCGAAAGCTGGTGGACACGAGAGAGCCGCATGGAAAAGGCCCCTGAAAAGAAATGTGCTCGTTTTGGCGATGAGACGTCTTCAAATAACTCAAACTCTCATCAAAATCAGTCAAATGAATACGACGAGAAAGCACTAGGTAGGTGTCTTTGTTCTGAAAACAATGGCAACTAGATTATTTCATCTTGATTCAAAAGAGCAACGGCCCTTGGTGAGATTTGATTAGATAGACAGTTTCTGCTGTGAAGCCGTCTCCCGCAGCCTGCCCCGCACAGAGCAAGAGCTCAGGTTCACCCGTGTACAGCTCAAGCCCCATGTCTCCCTGGTGGTCTAGTGGTTAGGATTCGGCGCTCTCACCGCCGCGGCCCGGGTTCGATTCCCGGTCAGGGAAAGCTGATTTTTGCCCGGCGTCGGCCTGGACACGGACAAAGACACCACCAAAAAGCATGGCTTCCTTCGAGCCGGAGTCGAACCAGCGACCTAAGGATGGCCGGTTGTTCACCTACAGTCCTCCGCTCTACGAACTGAGCTATCGAAGGCCCTGGCGCTGTCATGGGACGCGAAAGCTGGTGGACACGAGAGAGCCGCATGGAAAAGGCCCCTGAAAAGAAATGTGCTCGTTTTGGCGATGAGACGTCTTCAAATAACTCAAACTCTCATCAAAATCAGTCAAATGAATACGACGAGAAAGCACTAGGTAGGTGTCTTTGTTCTGAAAACAATGGCAACTAGATTATTTCATCTTGATTCAAAAGAGCAACGGCCCTTGGTGAGATTTGATTAGATAGACAGTTTCTGCTGTGAAGCCGTCTCCCGCAGCCTGCCCCGCACAGAGCAAGAGCTCAGGTGCACTCGTGTACAGCTCAAGCCCCATGTCTCCCTGGTGGTCTAGTGGTTAGGATTCGGCGCTCTCACCGCCGCGGCCCGGGTTCGATTCCCGGTCAGGGAAAGCTGATTTTTGCCCGGCGTCGGCCTGGACACGGACAAAGACACCACCAAAAAGCATGGCTTCCTTCGAGCCGGAGTCGAACCAGCGACCTAAGGATGGCCGGTTGTTCACCATCAGTCCTCCGCTCTACCAACTGAGCTATCGAAGGCCCTGGCGCTGTCATGGGACGCGAAAGCTGGTGGACACGAGAGAGCCGCATGGAAAAGGCCCCTGAAAAGAAATGTGCTCGTTTTGGCGATGAGACGTCTTCAAATAACTCAAACTCTCATCAAAATCAGTCAAATGAATACGACGAGAAAGCACTAGGTAGGTGTCTTTGTTCTGAAAACAATGGCAACTAGATTATTTCATCTTGATTCAAAAGAGCAACGGCCCTTGGTGAGATTTGATTAGATAAACAGTTTCTGCTGTGAAGCCGTCTCCCGCAGCCTGCCCCGCACAGAGCAAGAGCTCAGGTGCACTCGTGTACAGCTCAAGCCCCATGTCTCCCTGGTGGTCTAGTGGTTAGGATTCGGCGCTCTCACCGCCGCGGCCCGGGTTCAGTTCCCGGTCAGGGAAAGCTGATTTTTGCCCGGCGTCGGCCTGGACACGGACAAAGACACCACCAAAAAGCATGTTTTCCTTCGAGCCGGAGTCGAACCAGCGACCTAAGGATGGCCGGTTGTTCACCTACAGTCCTCCGCTCTACCAACTGAGCTAACGAAGGCCCTGGCGCTGTCATGGGACGCGAAAGCTGGTGGACACGAGAGAGCCGCATGGAAAAGGCCCCTGAAAAGAAATGTGCTCGTTTTGGCGATGAGACGTCTTCAAATAACTCAAACTCTCATCAAAATCAGTCAAATGAATACGACGAGAAAGCACTAGGTAGGTGTCTTTGTTCTGAAAACAATGGCAACTAGATTATTTCATCTTGATTCAAAAGAGCAACGGCCCTTGGTGAGATTTGATTAGATAGACAGTTTCTGCTGTGAAGCCGTCTCCCGCAGCCTGCCCCGCACAGAGCAAGAGCTCAGGTTCACCCGTGTACAGCTCAAGCCCCATGTCTCCCTGGTGGTCTAGTGGTTAGGATTCGGCGCTCTCACCGCCGCGGCCCGGGTTCGATTCCCGGTCAGGGAAAGCTGATTTTTGCCCGGCGTCGGCCTGGACACGGACAAAGACACCACCAAAAAGCATGGCTTCCTTCGAGCCGGAGTCGAACAAGCGACCTAAGGATGGCCGGTTGTTCACCTACAGTCCTCCGCTCTACCAACTGAGCTATCGAAGGCCCTGGCGCTGTCATGGGACGCGAAAGCTGGTGGACACGAGAGAGCCGCATGGAAAAGGCCCCTGAAAAGAAATGTGCTCGTTTTGGCGATGAGACGTCTTCAAATAACTCAAACTCTCATCAAAATCAGTCAAATGAATACGACGAGAAAGCACTAGGTAGGTGTCTTTGTTCTGAAAACAATGGCAACTAGATTATTTCATCTTGATTCAAAAGAGCAACGGCCCTTGGTGAGATTTGATTAGATAGACAGTTTCTGCTGTGAAGCCGTCTCCCGCAGCCTGCCCCGCACAGAGCAAGAGCTCAGGTGCACTCGTGTACAGCTCAAGCCCCATGTCTCCCTGGTGGTCTAGTGGTTAGGATTCGGCGCTCTCACCGCCGCGGCCCGGGTTCGATTCCCGGTCAGGGAAAGCTGATTTTTGCCCGGCGTCGGCCTGGACACGGACAAAGACACCACCAAAAAGCATGTTTTCCTTCGAGCCGGAGTCGAACCAGCGACCTAAGGATGGCCGGTTGTTCACCTACAGTCCTCCGCTCTACCAACTGAGCTAACGAAGGCCCTGGCGCTGTCATGGGACGCGAAAGCTGGTGGACACGAGAGAGCCGCATGGAAAAGGCCCCTGAAAAGAAATGTGCTCGTTTTGGCGATGAGACGTCTTCAAATAACTCAAACTCTCATCAAAATCAGTCAAATGAATACGACGAGAAAGCACTAGGTAGGTGTCTTTGTTCTGAAAACAATGGCAACTAGATTATTTCATCTTGATTCAAAAGAGCAACGGCCCTTGGTGAGATTTGATTAGATAGACAGTTTCTGCTGTGAAGCCGTCTCCCGCAGCCTGCCCCGCACAGAGCAAGAGCTCAGGTTCACCCGTGTACAGCTCAAGCCCCATGTCTCCCTGGTGGTCTAGTGGTTAGGATTCGGCGCTCTCACCGCCGCGGCCCGGGTTCGATTCCCGGTCAGGGAAAGCTGATTTTTGCCCGGCGTCGGCCTGGACACGGACAAAGACACCACCAAAAAGCATGGCTTCCTTCGAGCCGGAGTCGAACCAGCGACCTAAGGACGGCCGGTTGTTCACCTACAGTCCTCCGCTCTACCAACTGAGCTATCGAAGGCCCTGGCGCTGTCATGGGACGCGAAAGCTGGTGGACACGAGAGAGCCGCATGGAAAAGGCCCCTGAAAAGAAATGTGCTCGTTTTGGCGATGAGACGTCTTCAAATAACTCAAACTCTCATCAAAATCAGTCAAATGAATACGACGAGAAAGCACTAGGTAGGTGTCTTTGTTCTGAAAACAATGGCAACTAGATTATTTCATCTTGATTCAAAAGAGCAACGGCCCTTGGTGAGATTTGATTAGATAGACAGTTTCTGCTGTGAAGCCGTCTCCCGCAGCCTGCCCCGCACAGAGCAAGAGCTCAGGTGCACTCGTGTACAGCTCAAGCCCCATGTCTCCCTGGTGGTCTAGTGGTTAGGATTCGGCGCTCTCACCGCCGCGGCCCGGGTTCGATTCCCGGTCAGGGAAAGCTGATTTTTGCCCGGCGTCGGCCTGGACACGGACAAAGACACCACCAAAAAGCATGGCTTCCTTCGAGCCGGAGTCGAACCAGCGACCTAAGGATGGCCGGTTGTTCACCTACAGTCCTCCGCTCTACCAACTGAGCTATCGAAGGCCCTGGCGCTGTCATGGGACGCGAAAGCTGGTGGACACGAGAGAGCCGCATGGAAAAGGCCCCTGAAAAGAAATGTGCTCGTTTTGGCGATGAGACGTCTTCAAATAACTCAAACTCTCATCAAAATCAGTCAAATGAATACGACGAGAAAGCACTAGGTAGGTGTCTTTGTTCTGAAAACAATGGCAACTAGATTATTTCATCTTGATTCAAAAGAGCAACGGCCCTTGGTGAGATTTGATTAGATAAACAATTTCTGCTGTGAAGCCGTCTCCCGCAGCCTGCCCCGCACAGAGCAAGAGCTCAGGTGCACTCGTGTACAGCTCAAGCCCCATGTCTCCCTGGTGGTCTAGTGGTTAGGATTCGGCGCTCTCACCGCCGCGGCCCGGGTTCGATTCCCGGTCAGGGAAAGCTGATTTTTGCCCGGCGTCGGCCTGGACACGGACAAAGACACCACCAAAAAGCATGTTTTCCTTCGAGCCGGAGTCGAACCAGCGACCTAAGGATGGCCGGTTGTTCACCTACAGTCCTCCGCTCTACCAACTGAGCTAACGAAGGCCCTGGCGCTGTCATGGGACGCGAAAGCTGGTGGACACGAGAGAGCCGCATGGAAAAGGCCCCTGAAAAGAAATGTGCTCGTTTTGGCGATGAGACGTCTTCAAATAACTCAAACTCTCATCAAAATCAGTCAAATGAATACGACGAGAAAGCACTAGGTAGGTGTCTTTGTTCTGAAAACAATGGCAACTAGATTATTTCATCTTGATTCAAAAGAGCAACGGCCCTTGGTGAGATTTGATTAGATAAACAGTTTCTGCTGTGAAGCCGTCTCCCGCAGCCTGCCCCGCACAGAGCAAGAGCTCAGGTGCACTCGTGTACAGCTCAAGCCCCATGTCTCCCTGGTGGTCTAGTGGTTAGGATTCGGCGCTCTCACCGCCGCGGCCCGGGTTCGATTCCCGGTCAGGGAAAGCTGATTTTTGCCCGGCGTCGGCCTGGACACGGACAAAGACACCACCAAAAAGCATGGCTTCCTTCGAGCCGGAGTCGAACCAGCGACCTAAGGATGGCCGGTTGTTCACCTACAGTCCTCCGCTCTACCAACTGAGCTATCGAAGGCCCTGGCGCTGTCATGGGCCGCGAAAGCTGGTGGACACGAGAGAGCCGCATGGAAAAGGCCCCTGAAAAGAAATGTGCTCGTTTTGGCGATGAGACGTCTTCAAATAACTCAAACTCTCATCAAAATCAGTCAAATGAATACGACGAGAAAGCACTAGGTAGGTGTCTTTGTTCTGAAAACAATGGCAACTAGATTATTTCATCTTGATTCAAAAGAGCAACGGCCCTTGGTGAGATTTGATTAGATAGACAGTTTCTGCTGTGAAGCCGTCTCCCGCAGCCTGCCCCGCACAGAGCAAGAGCTCAGGTTCACCCGTGTACAGCTCAAGCCCCATGTCTCCCTGGTGGTCTAGTGGTTAGGATTCGGCGCTCTCACCGCCGCGGCCCGGGTTCGATTCCCGGTCAGGGAAAGCTGATTTTTGCCCGGCGTCGGCCTGGACACGGACAAAGACACCACCAAAAAGCATGGCTTCCTTCGAGCCGGAGTCGAACCAGCGACCTAAGGATGGCCGGTTGTTCACCTACAGTCCCCCGCTCTACCAACTGAGCTATCGAAGGCCCTGGCGCTGTCATGGGACGCGAAAGCTGGTGGACACGAGAGAGCCGCATGGAAAAGGCCCCTGAAAAGAAATGTGCTCGTTTTGGCGATGAGACGTCTTCAAATAACTCAAACTCTCATCAAAATCAGTCAAATGAATACGACGAGAAAGCACTAGGTAGGTGTCTTTGTTCTGAAAACAATGGCAACTAGATTATTTCATCTTGATTCAAAAGAGCAACGGCCCTTGGTGAGATTTGATTAGATAGACAGTTTCTGCTGTGAAGCCGTCTCCCGCAGCCTGCCCCGCACAGAGCAAGAGCTCAGGTGCACTCGTGTACAGCTCAAGCCCCATGTCTCCCTGGTGGTCTAGTGGTTAGGATTCGGCGCTCTCACCGCCGCGGCCCGGGTTCGATTCCCGGTCAGGGAAAGCTGATTTTTGCCCGGCGTCGGCCTGGACACGGACAAAGACACCACCAAAAAGCATGGCTTCCTTCGAGCCGGAGTCGAACCAGCGACCTAAGGATGGCCGGTTGTTCACCTACAGTCCTCCGCTCTACCAACTGAGCTATCGAAGGCCCTGGCGCTGTCATGGGACGCGAAAGCTGGTGGACACGAGAGAGCCGCATGGAAAAGGCCCCTGAAAAGAAATGTGCTCGTTTTGGCGATGAGACGTCTTCAAATAACTCAAACTCTCATCAAAATCAGTCAAATGAATACGACGAGAAAGCACTAGGTAGGTGTCTTTGTTCTGAAAACAATGGCAACTAGATTATTTCATCTTGATTCAAAAGAGCAACGGCCCTTGGTGAGATTTGATTAGATAAACAATTTCTGCTGTGAAGCCGTCTCCCGCAGCCTGCCCCGCACAGAGCAAGAGCTCAGGTGCACTCGTGTACAGCTCAAGCCCCATGTCTCCCTGGTGGTCTAGTGGTTAGGATTCGGCGCTCTCACCGCCGCGGCCCGGGTTCGATTCCCGGTCAGGGAAAGCTGATTTTTGCCCGGCGTCAGCCTGGACACGGACAAAGACACCACCAAAAAGCATGTTTTCCTTCGAGCCGGAGTCGAACCAGCGACCTAAGGATGGCCGGTTGTTCACCTACAGTCCTCCGCTCTACCAACTGAGCTAACGAAGGCCCTGGCGCTGTCATGGGACGCGAAAGCTGGTGGACACGAGAGAGCCGCATGGAAAAGGCCCCTGAAAAGAAATGTGCTCGTTTTGGCGATGAGACGTCTTCAAATAACTCAAACTCTCATCAAAATCAGTCAAATGAATACGACGAGAAAGCACTAGGTAGGTGTCTTTGTTCTGAAAACAATGGCAACTAGATTATTTCATCTTGATTCAAAAGAGCAACGGCCCTTGGTGAGATTTGATTAGATAAACAGTTTCTGCTGTGAAGCCGTCTCCCGCAGCCTGCCCCGCACAGAGCAAGAGCTCAGGTGCACTCGTGTACAGCTCAAGCCCCATGTCTCCCTGGTGGTCTAGTGGTTAGGATTCGGCGCTCTCACCGCCGCGGCCCGGGTTCGATTCCCGGTCAGGGAAAGCTGATTTTTGCCCGGCGTCGGCCTGGACACGGACAAAGACACCACCAAAAAGCATGGCTTCCTTCGAGCCGGAGTCGAACCAGCGACCTAAGGATGGCCGGTTGTTCACCTACAGTCCTCCGCTCTACCAACTGAGCTATCGAAGGCCCTGGCGCTGTCATGGGACGCGAAAGCTGGTGGACACGAGAGAGCCGCATGGAAAAGGCCCCTGAAAAGAAATGTGCTCGTTTTGGCGATGAGACGTCTTCAAATAACTCAAACTCTCATCAAAATCAGTCAAATGAATACGACGAGAAAGCACTAGGTAGGTGTCTTTGTTCTGAAAACAATGGCAACTAGATTATTTCATCTTGATTCAAAAGAGCAACGGCCCTTGGTGAGATTTGATTAGATAAACAGTTTCTGCTGTGAAGCCGTCTCCCGCAGCCTGCCCCGCACAGAGCAAGAGCTCAGGTGCACTCGTGTACAGCTCAAGCCCCATGTCTCCCTGGTGGTCTAGTGGTTAGGATTCGGCGCTCTCACCGCCGCGGCCCGGGTTCGATTCCCGGTCAGGGAAAGCTGATTTTTGCCCGGCGTCGGCCTGGACACGGACAAAGACACCACCAAAAAGCATGGCTTCCTTCGAGCCGGAGTCGAACCAGCGACCTAAGGATGGCCGGTTGTTCACCTACAGTCCTCCGCTCTACCAACTGAGCTATCGAAGGCCCTGGCGCTGTCATGGGACGCGAAAGCTGGTGGACACGAGAGAGCCGCATGGAAAAGGCCCCTGAAAAGAAATGTGCTCGTTTTGGCGATGAGACGTCTTCAAATAACTCAAACTCTCATCAAAATCAGTCAAATGAATACGACGAGAAAGCACTAGGTAGGTGTCTTTGTTCTGAAAACAATGGCAACTAGATTATTTCATCTTGATTCAAAAGAGCAACGGCCCTTGGTGAGATTTGATTAGATAAACAGTTTTTGCTGTGAAGCCGTCTCCCGCAGCCTGCCCCGCACAGAGCAAGAGCTCAGGTGCACTCGTGTACAGCTCAAGCCCCATGTCTCCCTGGTGGTCTAGTGGTTAGGATTCGGCGCTCTCACCGCCGTGGCCCGGGTTCGATTCCCGGTCAGGGAAAGCTGATTTTTGCCCGGCGTCGGCCTGGACACGGACAAAGACACCACCAAAAAGCATGGCTTCCTTCGAGCCGGAGTCGAACCAGCGACCTAAGGATGGCCGGTTGTTCACCTACAGTCCTCCGCTCTACCAACTGAGCTATCGAAGGCCCTGGCGCTGTCATGGGACGCGAAAGCTGGTGGACACGAGAGAGCCGCATGGAAAAGGCCCCTGAAAAGAAATGTGCTCGTTTTGGCGATGAGACGTCTTCAAATAACTCAAACTCTCATCAAAATCAGTCAAATGAATACGACGAGAAAGCACTAGGTAGGTGTCTTTGTTCTGAAAACAATGGCAACTAGATTATTTCATCTTGATTCAAAAGAGCAACGGCCCTTGGTGAGATTTGATTAGATAAACAGTTTCTGCTGTGAAGCCGTCTCCCGCAGCCTGCCCCGCACAGAGCAAGAGCTCAGGTGCACTCGTGTACAGCTCAAGCCCCATGTCTCCCTGGTGGTCTAGTGGTTAGGATTCGGCGCTCTCACCGCCGCGGCCCGGGTTCGATTCCCGGTCAGGGAAAGCTGATTTTTTGCCCGGCGTCGGCCTGGACACGGACAAAGACACCACCAAAAAGCATGGCTTCCTTCGAGCCTGAGTCGAACCAGCGACCTAAGGATGGCCGGTTGTTCACCTACAGTCCTCCGCTCTACCAACTGAGCTATCGAAGGCCCTGGCGCTGTCATGGGACGCGAAAGCTGGTGGACACGAGAGAGCCGCATGGAAAAGGCCCCTGAAAAGAAATGTGCTCGTTTTGGCGATGAGACGTCTTCAAATAACTCAAACTCTCATCAAAATCAGTCAAATGAATACGACGAGAAAGCACTAGGTAGGTGTCTTTGTTCTGAAAACAATGGCAACTAGATTATTTCATCTTGATTCAAAAGAGCAACGGCCCTTGGTGAGATTTGATTAGATAAACAGTTTCTGCTGTGAAGCCGTCTCCCGCAGCCTGCCCCGCACAGAGCAAGAGCTCAGGTGCACTCGTGTACAGCTCAAGCCCCATGTCTCCCTGGTGGTCTAGTGGTTAGGATTCGGCGCTCTCACCGCCGCGGCCCGGGTTCGATTCCCGGTCAGGGAAAGCTGATTTTTGCCCGGCGTCGGCCTGGACACGGACAAAGACACCACCAAAAAGCATGGCTTCCTTCGAGCCGGAGTCGAACCAGCGACCTAAGGATGGCCGGTTGTTCACCTACAGTCCTCCGCTCTACCAACTGAGCTATCGAAGGCCCTGGCGCTGTCATGGGACGCGAAAGCTGGTGGACACGAGAGAGCCGCATGGAAAAGGCCCCTGAAAAGAAATGTGCTCGTTTTGGCGATGAGACGTCTTCAAATAACTCAAACTCTCATCAAAATCAGTCAAATGAATACGACGAGAAAGCACTAGGTAGGTGTCTTTGTTCTGAAAACAATGGCAACTAGATTATTTCATCTTGATTCAAAAGAGCAACGGCCCTTGGTGAGATTTGATTAGATAAACAGTTTCTGCTGTGAAGCCGTCTCCCGCAGCCTGCCCCGCACAGAGCAAGAGCTCAGGTTCACCCGTGTACAGCTCAAGCCCCATGTCTCCCTGGTGGTCTAGTGGTTAGGATTCGGCGCTCTCACCGCCGCGGCCCGGGTTCGATTCCCGGTCAGGGAAAGCTGATTTTTGCCCGGCGTCGGCCTGGACACGGACAAAGACACCACCAAAAAGCATGGCTTCCTTCGAGCCGGAGTCGAACCAGCGACCTAAGGATGGCCGGTTGTTCACCTACAGTCCTCCGCTCTACCAACTGAGCTATCAAAGGCCCTGGCGCTGTCATGGGACGCGAAAGCTGGTGGACACGAGAGAGCCGCATGGAAAAGGCCCCTGAAAAGAAATGTGCTCGTTTTGGCGATGAGACGTCTTCAAATAACTCAAACTCTCATCAAAATCAGTCAAATGAATACGACGAGAAAGCACTAGGTAGGTGTCTTTGTTCTGAAAACAATGGCAACTAGATTATTTCATCTTGATTCAAAAGAGCAACGGCCCTTGGTGAGATTTGATTAGATAAACAGTTTCTGCTGTGAAGCCGTCTCCCGCAGCCTGCCCCGCACAGAGCAAGAGCTCAGGTGCACTCGTGTACAGCTCAAGCCCCATGTCTCCCTGGTGGTCTAGTGGTTAGGATTCGGCGCTCTCACCGCCGCGGCCCGGGTTCGATTCCCGGTCAGGGAAAGCTGATTTTTGCCCGGCGTCGGCCTGGACACGGACAAAGACACCACCAAAAAGCATGGCTTCCTTCGAGCCGGAGTCGAACCAGCGACCTAAGGATGGCCGGTTGTTCACCTACAGTCCTCCGCTCTACCAACTGAGCTATCGAAGGCCCTGGCGCTGTCATGGGACGCGAAAGCTGGTGGACACGAGAGAGCCGCATGGAAAAGGCCCCTGAAAAGAAATGTGCTCGTTTTGGCGATGAGACGTCTTCAAATAACTCAAACTCTCATCAAAATCAGTCAAATGAATACGACGAGAAAGCACTAGGTAGGTGTCTTTGTTCTGAAAACAATGGCAACTAGATTATTTCATCTTGATTCAAAAGAGCAACGGCCCTTGGTGAGATTTGATTAGATAAACAGTTTCTGCTGTGAAGCCGTCTCCCGCAGCCTGCCCCGCACAGAGCAAGAGCTCAGGTGCACTCGTGTACAGCTCAAGCCCCATGTCTCCCTGGTGGTCTAGTGGTTAGGATTCGGCGCTCTCACCGCCGCGGCCCGGGTTCGATTCCCGGTCAGGGAAAGCTGATTTTTGCCCGGCGTCGGCCTGGACACGGACAAAGACACCACCAAAAAGCATGGCTTCCTTCGAGCCGGAGTCGAACCAGCGACCTAAGGATGGCCGGTTGTTCACCTACAGTCCTCCGCTCTACCAACTGAGCTATCGAAGGCCCTGGCGCTGTCATGGGACGCGAAAGCTGGTGGACACGAGAGAGCCGCATGGAAAAGGCCCCTGAAAAGAAATGTGCTCGTTTTGGCGATGAGACGTCTTCAAATAACTCAAACTCTCATCAAAATCAGTCAAATGAATACGACGAGAAAGCACTAGGTAGGTGTCTTTGTTCTGAAAACAATGGCAACTAGATTATTTCATCTTGATTCAAAAGAGCAACGGCCCTTGGTGAGATTTGATTAGATAAACAGTTTCTGCTGTGAAGCCGTCTCCCGCAGCCTGCCCCGCACAGAGCAAGAGCTCAGGTGCACTCGTGTACAGCTCAAGCCCCATGTCTCCCTGGTGGTCTAGTGGTTAGGATTCGGCGCTCTCACCGCCGCGGCCCGGGTTCGATTCCCGGTCAGGGAAAGCTGATTTTTGCCCGGCGTCGGCCTGGACACGGACAAAGACACCACCAAAAAGCATGGCTTCCTTCGAGCCGGAGTCGAACCAGCGACCTAAGGATGGCCGGTTGTTCACCTACAGTCCTCCGCTCTACCAACTGAGCTATCGAAGGCCCTGGCGCTGTCATGGGACGCGAAAGCTGGTGGACACGAGAGAGCCGCATGGAAAAGGCCCCTGAAAAGAAATGTGCTCGTTTTGGCGATGAGACGTCTTCAAATAACTCAAACTCTCATCAAAATCAGTCAAATGAATACGACGAGAAAGCACTAGGTAGGTGTCTTTGTTCTGAAAACAATGGCAACTAGATTATTTCATCTTGATTCAAAAGAGCAGCGGCCCTTGGTGAGATTTGATTAGATAAACAGTTTCTGCTGTGAAGCCGTCTCCCGCAGCCTGCCCCGCACAGAGCAAGAGCTCAGGTTCACCCGTGTACAGCTCAAGCCCCATGTCTCCCTGGTGGTCTAGTGGTTAGGATTCGGCGCTCTCACCGCCGCGGCCCGGGTTCGATTCCCGGTCAGGGAAAGCTGATTTTTGCCCGGCGTCGGCCTGGACACGGACAAAGACACCACCAAAAAGCATGGCTTCCTTCGAGCCGGAGTCGAACCAGCGACCTAAGGATGGCCGGTTGTTCACCTACAGTCCTCCGCTCTACCAATTGAGCTATCGAAGGCCCTGGCGCTGTCATGGGACGCGAAAGCTGGTGGACACGAGAGAGCCGCATGGAAAAGGCCCCTGAAAAGAAATGTGCTCGTTTTGGCGATGAGACGTCTTCAAATAACTCAAACTCTCATCAAAATCAGTCAAATGAATACGACGAGAAAGCACTAGGTAGGTGTCTTTGTTCTGAAAACAATGGCAACTAGATTATTTCATCTTGATTCAAAAGAGCAACGGCCCTTGGTGAGATTTGATTAGATAAACAGTTTCTGCTGTGAAGCCGTCTCCCGCAGCCTGCCCCGCACAGAGCAAGAGCTCAGGTGCACTCGTGTACAGTTCAAGCCCCATGTCTCCCTGGTGGTCTAGTGGTTAGGATTCGGCGCTCTCACCGCCGCGGCCCGGGTTCGATTCCCGGTCAGGGAAAGCTGATTTTTGCCCGGCGTCGGCCTGGACACGGACAAAGACACCACCAAAAAGCATGGGTTCCTTCGAGCCGGAGTCGAACCAGCGACCTAAGGATGGCCGGTTGTTCACCTACAGTCCTCCGCTCTACCAACTGAGCTATCGAAGGCCCTGGCGCTGTCATGGGACGCGAAAGCTGGTGGACACGAGAGAGCCGCATGGAAAAGGCCCCTGAAAAGAAATGTGCTCGTTTTGGCGATGAGACGTCTTCAAATAACTCAAACTCTCATCAAAATCAGTCAAATGAATACGACGAGAAAGCACTAGGTAGGTGTCTTTGTTCTGAAAACAATGGCAACTAGATTATTTCATCTTGATTCAAAAGAGCAACGGCCCTTGGTGAGATTTGATTAGATAAACAGTTTCTGCTGTGAAGCCGTCTCCCGCAGCCTGCCCCGCACAGAGCAAGAGCTCAGGTGCACTCGTGTACAGCTCAAGCCCCATGTCTCCCTGGTGGTCTAGTGGTTAGGATTCGGCGCTCTCACCGCCGCGGCCCGGGTTCGATTCCCGGTCAGGGAAAGCTGATTTTTGCCCGGCGTCGGCCTGGACACGGACAAAGACACCACCAAAAAGCATGGCTTCCTTCGAGCCGGAGTCGAACCAGCGACCTAAGGATGGCCGGTTGTTCACCTACAGTCCTCCGCTCTACCAACTGAGCTATCGAAGGCCCTGGCGCTGTCATGGGACGCGAAAGCTGGTGGACACGAGAGAGCCGCATGGAAAAGGCCCCTGAAAAGAAATGTGCTCGTTTTGGCGATGAGACGTCTTCAAATAACTCAAACTCTCATCAAAATCAGTCAAATGAATACGACGAGAAAGCACTAGGTAGGTGTCTTTGTTCTGAAAACAATGGCAACTAGATTATTTCATCTTGATTCAAAAGAGCAACGGCCCTTGGTGAGATTTGATTAGATAAACAGTTTCTGCTGTGAAGCCGTCTCCCGCAGCCTGCCCCGCACAGAGCAAGAGCTCAGGTGCACTCGTGTACAGCTCAAGCCCCATGTCTCCCTGGTGGTCTAGTGGTTAGGATTCGGCGCTCTCACCGCCGCGGCCCGGGTTCGATTCCCGGTCAGGGAAAGCTGATTTTTGCCCGGCGTCGGCCTGGACACGGACAAAGACACCACCAAAAAGCATGGCTTCCTTCGAGCCGGAGTCGAACCAGCGACCTAAGGATGGCCGGTTGTTCACCTACAGTCCTCCGCTCTACCAACTGAGCTATCGAAGGCCCTGGCGCTGTCATGGGACGCGAAAGCTGGTGGACACGAGAGAGCCGCATGGAAAAGGCCCCTGAAAAGAAATGTGCTCGTTTTGGCGATGAGACGTCTTCAAATAACTCAAACTCTCATCAAAATCAGTCAAATGAATACGACGAGAAAGCACTAGGTAGGTGTCTTTGTTCTGAAAACAATGGCAACTAGATTATTTCATCTTGATTCAAAAGAGCAACGGCCCTTGGTGAGATTTGATTAGATAAACAGTTTCTGCTGTGAAGCCGTCTCCCGCAGCCTGCCCCGCACAGAGCAAGAGCTCAGTTGCACTCGTGTACAGCTCAAGCCCCATGTCTCCCTGGTGGTCTAGTGGTTAGGATTCGGCGCTCTCACCGCCGCGGCCCGGGTTCGATTCCCGGTCAGGGAAAGCTGATTTTTGCCCGGCGTCGGCCTGGACACGGACAAAGACACCACCAAAAAGCATGGCTTCCTTCGAGCCGGAGTCGAACCAGCGACCTAAGGATGGCCGGTTGTTCACCTACAGTCCTGCGCTCTACCAACTGAGCTATCGAAGGCCCTGGCGCTGTCATGGGACGCGAAAGCTGGTGGACACGAGAGAGACGCATGGAAAAGGCCCCTGAAAAGAAATGTGCTCGTTTTGGCGATGAGACGTCTTCAAATAACTCAAACTCTCATCAAAATCAGTCAAATGAATACGACGAGAAAGCACTAGGTAGGTGTCTTTGTTCTGAAAACAATGGCAACTAGATTATTTCATCTTGATTCAAAAGAGCAACGGCCCTTGGTGAGATTTGATTAGATAAACAGTTTCTGCTGTGAAGCCGTCTCCCGCAGCCTGCCCCGCACAGAGCAAGAGCTCAGGTGCACTCGTGTACAGCTCAAGCCCCATGTCTCCCTGGTGGTCTAGTGGTTAGGATTCGGCGCTCTCACCGCCGCGGCCCGGGTTCGATTCCCGGTCAGGGAAAGCTGATTTTTGCCCGGCGTCGGCCTGGACACGGACAAAGACACCACCAAAAAGCATGGCTTCCTTCGAGCCGTAGTCGAACCAGCGACCTAAGGATGGCCGGCTGTTCACCTACAGTCCTCCGCTCTACCAACTGAGCTATCGAAGGCCCTGGCGCTGTCATGGGACGCGAAAGCTGGTGGACACGAGAGAGCCGCATGGAAAAGGCCCCTGAAAAGAAATGTGCTCGTTTTGGCGATGAGACGTCTTCAAATAACTCAAACTCTCATCAAAATCAGTCAAATGAATACGACGAGAAAGCACTAGGTAGGTGTCTTTGTTCTGAAAACAATGGCAACTAGATTATTTCATCTTGATTCAAAAGAGCAACGGCCCTTGGTGAGATTTGATTAGATAAACAGTTTCTGCTGTGAAGCCGTCTCCCGCAGCCTGCCCCGCACAGAGCAAGAGCTCAGGTGCACTCGTGTACAGTTCAAGCCCCATGTCTCCCTGGTGGTCTAGTGGTTAGGATTCGGCGCTCTCACCGCCGCGGCCCGGGTTCGATTCCCGGTCAGGGAAAGCTGATTTTTGCCCGGCGTCGGCCTGGACACGGACAAAGACACCACCAAAAAGCATGGCTTCCTTCGAGCCGGAGTCGAACCAGCGACCTAAGGATGGCCGGTTGTTCACCTACAGTCCTCCGCTCTACCAACTGAGCTATCGAAGGCCCTGGCGCTGTCATGGGACGCGAAAGCTGGTGGACACGAGAGAGCCGCATGGAAAAGGCCCCTGAAAAGAAATGTGCTCGTTTTGGCGATGAGACGTCTTCAAATAACTCAAACTCTCATCAAAATCAGTCAAATGAATACGACGAGAAAGCACTAGGTAGGTGTCTTTGTTCTGAAAACAATGGCAACTAGATTATTTCATCTTGATTCAAAAGAGCAACGGCCCTTGGTGAGATTTGATTAGATAAACAGTTTCTGCTGTGAAGCCGTCTCCCGCAGCCTGCCCCGCACAGAGCAAGAGCTCAGGTGCACTCGTGTACAGCTCAAGCCCCATGTCTCCCTGGTGGTCTAGTGGTTAGGATTCGGCGCTCTCACCGCCGCGGCCCGGGTTCGATTCCCGGTCAGGGAAAGCTGATTTTTGCCCGGCGTCGGCCTGGACACGGACAAAGACACCACCAAAAAGCATGGCTTCCTTCGAGCCGGAGTCGAACCAGCGACCTAAGGATGGCCGGTTGTTCACCTACAGTCCTCCGCTCTACCAACTGAGCTATCGAAGGCCCTGGCGCTGTCATGGGACGCGAAAGCTGGTGGACACGAGAGAGCCGCATGGAAAAGGCCCCTGAAAAGAAATGTGCTCGTTTTGGCGATGAGACGTCTTCAAATAACTCAAACTCTCATCAAAATCAGTCAAATGAATACGACGAGAAAGCACTAGGTAGGTGTCTTTGTTCTGAAAACAATGGCAACTAGATTATTTCATCTTGATTCAAAAGAGCAACGGCCCTTGGTGAGATTTGATTAGATAGACAGTTTCTGCTGTGAAGCCGTCTCCCGCAGCCTGCCCCGCACAGAGCAAGAGCTCAGGTGCACTCGTGTACAGCTCAAGCCCCATGTCTCCCTGGTGGTCTAGTGGTTAGGATTCGGCGCTCTCACCGCCGCGGCCCGGGTTCGATTCCCGGTCAGGGAAAGCTGATTTTTGCCCGGCGTCGGCCTGGACACGGACAAAGACACCACCAAAAAGCATGGCTTCCTTCGAGCCGGAGTCGAACCAGCGACCTAAGGATGGCCGGTTGTTCACCTACAGTCCTCCGCTCTACCAACTGAGCTATCGAAGGCCCTGGCGCTGTCATGGGACGCGAAAGCTGGTGGACACGAGAGAGCCGCATGGAAAAGGCCCCTGAAAAGAAATGTGCTCGTTTTGGCGATGAGACGTCTTCAAATAACTCAAACTCTCATCAAAATCAGTCAAATGAATACGACGAGAAAGCACTAGGTAGGTGTCTTTGTTCTGAAAACAATGGCAACTAGATTATTTCATCTTGATTCAAAAGAGCAACGGCCCTTGGTGAGATTTGATTAGATAAACAGTTTCTGCTGTGAAGCCGTCTCCCGCAGCCTGCCCCGCACAGAGCAAGAGCTCAGGTGCACTCGTGTACAGCTCAAGCCCCATGTCTCCCTGGTGGTCTAGTGGTTAGGATTCGGCGCTCTCACCGCCGCGGCCCGGGTTCGATTCCCGGTCAGGGAAAGCTGATTTTTGCCCGGCGTCGGCCTGGACACGGACAAAGACACCACCAAAAAGCATGGCTTCCTTCGAGCCGGAGTCGAACCAGCGACCTAAGGATGGCCGGTTGTTCACCTACAGTCCTCCGCTCTACCAACTGAGCTATCGAAGGCCCTGGCGCTGTCATGGGACGCGAAAGCTGGTGGACACGAGAGAGCCGCATGGAAAAGGCCCCTGAAAAGAAATGTGCTCGTTTTGGCGATGAGACGTCTTCAAATAACTCAAACTCTCATCAAAATCAGTCAAATGAATACGACGAGAAAGCACTAGGTAGGTGTCTTTGTTCTGAAAACAATGGCAACTAGATTATTTCATCTTGATTCAAAAGAGCAACGGCCCTTGGTGAGATTTGATTAGATAAACAGTTTCTGCTGTGAAGCCGTCTCCCGCAGCCTGCCCCGCACAGAGCAAGAGCTCAGGTGCACTCGTGTACAGCTCAAGCCCCATGTCTCCCTGGTGGTCTAGTGGTTAGGATTCGGCGCTCTCACCGCCGCGGCCCGGGTTCGATTCCCGGTCAGGGAAAGCTGATTTTTGCCCGGCGTCGGCCTGGACACGGACAAAGACACCACCAAAAAGCATGGCTTCCTTCGAGCCGGAGTCGAACCAGCGACCTAAGGATGGCCGGTTGTTCACCTACAGTCCTCCGCTCTACCAACTGAGCTATCGAAGGCCCTGGCGCTGTCATGGGACGCGAAAGCTGGTGGACACGAGAGAGCCGCATGGAAAAGGCCCCTGAAAAGAAATGTGCTCGTTTTGGCGATGAGACGTCTTCAAATAACTCAAACTCTCATCAAAATCAGTCAAATGAATACGACGAGAAAGCACTAGGTAGGTGTCTTTGTTCTGAAAACAATGGCAACTAGATTATTTCATCTTGATTCAAAAGAGCAACGGCCCTTGGTGAGATTTGATTAGATAAACAGTTTCTGCTGTGAAGCCGTCTCCCGCAGCCTGCCCCGCACAGAGCAAGAGCTCAGGTGCACTCGTGTACAGCTCAAGCCCCATGTCTCCCTGGTGGTCTAGTGGTTAGGATTCGGCGCTCTCACCGCCGCGGCCCGGGTTCGATTCCCGGTCAGGGAAAGCTGATTTTTGCCCGGCGTCGGCCTGGACACGGACAAAGACACCACCAAAAAGCATGGCTTCCTTCGAGCCGGAGTCGAACCAGCGACCTAAGGATGGCCGGTTGTTCACCTACAGTCCTCCGCTCTACCAACTGAGCTATCGAAGGCCCTGGCGCTGTCATGGGACGCGAAAGCTGGTGGACACGAGAGAGCCGCATGGAAAAGGCCCCTGAAAAGAAATGTGCTCGTTTTGGCGATGAGACGTCTTCAAATAACTCAAACTCTCATCAAAATCAGTCAAATGAATACGACGAGAAAGCACTAGGTAGGTGTCTTTGTTCTGAAAACAATGGCAACTAGATTATTTCATCTTGATTCAAAAGAGCAACGGCCCTTGGTGAGATTTGATTAGATAAACAGTTTCTGCTGTGAAGCCGTCTCCCGCAGCCTGCCCCGCACAGAGCAAGAGCTCAGGTTCACCCGTGTACAGCTCAAGCCCCATGTCTCCCTGGTGGTCTAGTGGTTAGGATTCGGCGCTCTCACCGCCGCGGCCCGGGTTCGATTCCCGGTCAGGGAAAGCTGATTTTTGCCCGGCGTCGGCCTGGACACGGACAAAGACACCACCAAAAAGCATGGCTTCCTTCGAGCCGGAGTCGAACCAGCGACCTAAGGATGGCCGGTTGTTCACCTACAGTCCTCCGCTCTACCAACTGAGCTATCGAAGGCCCTGGCGCTGTCATGGGACGCGAAAGCTGGTGGACACGAGAGAGCCGCATGGAAAAGGCCCCTGAAAAGAAATGTGCTCGTTTTGGCGATGAGACGTCTTCAAATAACTCAAACTCTCATCAAAATCAGTCAAATGAATACGACGAGAAAGCACTAGGTAGGTGTCTTTGTTCTGAAAACAATGGCAACTAGATTATTTCATCTTGATTCAAAAGAGCAACGGCCCTTGGTGAGATTTGATTAGATAAACAGTTTCTGCTGTGAAGCCGTCTCCCGCAGCCTGCCCCGCACAGAGCAAGAGCTCAGGTTCACCCGTGTACAGCTCAAGCCCCATGTCTCCCTGGTGGTCTAGTGGTTAGGATTCGGCGCTCTCACCGCTGCGGCCCGGGTTCGATTCCCGGTCAGGGAAAGCTGATTTTTGCCCGGCGTCGGCCTGGACACGGACAAAGACACCACCAAAAAGCACGGCTTCCTTCGAGCCGGAGTCGAACCAGCGACCTAAGGATGGCCGGTTGTTCCCCTACAGTCCTCCGCTCTACCAACTGAGCTATCGAAGGCCCTGGCGCTGTCATGGGACGCGAAAGCTGGTGGACACGAGAGAGCCGCATGGAAAAGGCCCCTGAAAAGAAATGTGCTCGTTTTGGCGATGAGACGTCTTCAAATAACTCAAACTCTCATCAAAATCAGTCAAATGAATACGACGAGAAAGCACTAGGTAGGTGTCTTTGTTCTGAAAACAATGGCAACTAGATTATTTCATCTTGATTCAAAAGAGCAACGGCCCTTGGTGAGATTTGATTAGATAAACAGTTTCTGCTGTGAAGCCGTCTCCCGCAGCCTGCCCCGCACAGAGCAAGAGCTCAGGTGCACTCGTGTACAGCTCAAGCCCCATGTCTCCCTGGTGGTCTAGTGGTTAGGATTCGGCGCTCTCACCGCCGCGGCCCGGGTTCGATTCCCGGTCAGGGAAAGCTGATTTTTGCCCGGCGTCGGCCTGGACACGGACAAAGACACCACCAAAAAGCATGGCTTCCTTCGAGCCGGAGTCGAACCAGCGACCTAAGGATGGCCGGTTGTTCACCTACAGTCCTCCGCTCTACCAACTGAGCTATCGAAGGCCCTGGCGCTGTCATGGGACGCGAAAGCTGGTGGACACGAGAGAGCCGCATGGAAAAGGCCCCTGAAAAGAAATGTGCTCGTTTTGGCGATGAGACGTCTTCAAATAACTCAAACTCTCATCAAAATCAGTCAAATGAATACGACGAGAAAGCACTAGGTAGGTGTCTTTGTTCTGAAAACAATGGCAACTAGATTATTTCATCTTGATTCAAAAGAGCAACGGCCCTTGGTGAGATTTGATTAGATAAACAGTTTCTGCTGTGAAGCCGTCTCCCGCAGCCTGCCCCGCACAGAGCAAGAGCTCAGGTTCACCCGTGTACAGCTCAAGCCCCATGTCTCCCTGGTGGTCTAGTGGTTAGGATTCGGCGCTCTCACCGCCGCGGCCCGGGTTCGATTCCCGGTCAGGGAAAGCTGATTTTTGCCCGGCGTCGGCCTGGACACGGACAAAGACACCACCAAAAAGCATGGCTTCCTTCGAGCCGGAGTCGAACCAGCGACCTAAGGATGGCCGGTTGTTCACCTACAGTCCTCCGCTCTACCAACTGAGCTATCGAAGGCCCTGGCGCTGTCATGGGACGCGAAAGCTGGTGGACACGAGAGAGCCGCATGGAAAAGGCCCCTGAAAAGAAATGTGCTCGTTTTGGCGATGAGACGTCTTCAAATAACTCAAACTCTCATCAAAATCAGTCAAATGAATACGACGAGAAAGCACTAGGTAGGTGTCTTTGTTCTGAAAACAATGGCAACTAGATTATTTCATCTTGATTCAAAAGAGCAACGGCCCTTGGTGAGATTTGATTAGATAAACAGTTTCTGCTGTGAAGCCGTCTCCCGCAGCCTGCCCCGCACAGAGCAAGAGCTCAGGTTCACCCGTGTACAGCTCAAGCCCCATGTCTCCCTGGTGGTCTAGTGGTTAGGATTCGGCGCTCTCACCGCCGCGGCCCGGGTTCGATTCCCGGTCAGGGAAAGCTGATTTTTGCCCGGCGTCGGCCTGGACACGGACAAAGACACCACCAAAAAGCATGGCTTCCTTCGAGCCGGAGTCGAACCAGCGACCTAAGGATGGCCGGTTGTTCCCCTACAGTCCTCCGCTCTACCAACTGAGCTATCGAAGGCCCTGGCGCTGTCATGGGACGCGAAAGCTGGTGGACACGAGAGAGCCGCATGGAAAAGGCCCCTGAAAAGAAATGTGCTCGTTTTGGCGATGAGACGTCTTCAAATAACTCAAACTCTCATCAAAATCAGTCAAATGAATACGACGAGAAAGCACTAGGTAGGTGTCTTTGTTCTGAAAACAATGGCAACTAGATTATTTCATCTTGATTCAAAAGAGCAACGGCCCTTGGTGAGATTTGATTAGATAAACAGTTTCTGCTGTGAAGCCGTCTCCCGCAGCCTGCCCCGCACAGAGCAAGAGCTCAGGTGCACTCGTGTACAGCTCAAGCCCCATGTCTCCCTGGTGGTCTAGTGGTTAGGATTCGGCGCTCTCACAGCCGCGGCCCGGGTTCGATTCCCGGTCAGGGAAAGCTGATTTTTGCCCGGCGTCGGCCTGGACACGGACAAAGACACCACCAAAAAGCATGGCTTCCTTCGAGCCGGAGTCGAACCAGCGACCTAAGGATGGCCGGTTGTTCACCTACAGTCCTCCGCTCTACCAACTGAGCTATCGAAGGCCCTGGCGCTGTCATGGGACGCGAAAGCTGGTGGACACGAGAGAGCCGCATGGAAAAGGCCCCTGAAAAGAAATGTGCTCGTTTTGGCGATGAGACGTCTTCAAATAACTCAAACTCTCATCAAAATCAGTCAAATGAATACGACGAGAAAGCACTAGGTAGGTGTCTTTGTTCTGAAAACAATGGCAACTAGATTATTTCATCTTGATTCAAAAGAGCAACGGCCCTTGGTGAGATTTGATTAGATAAACAGTTTCTGCTGTGAAGCCGTCTCCCGCAGCCTGCCCCGCACAGAGCAAGAGCTCAGGTGCACTCGTGTACAGCTCAAGCCCCATGTCTCCCTGGTGGTCTAGTGGTTAGGATTCGGCGCTCTCACCGCCGCGGCCCGGGTTCGATTCCCGGTCAGGGAAAGCTGATTTTTGCCCGGCGTCGGCCTGGACACGGACAAAGACACCACCAAAAAGCATGGCTTCCTTCGAGCCGGAGTCGAACCAGCGACCTAAGGATGGCCGGTTGTTCACCTACAGTCCTCCGCTCTACCAACTGAGCTATCGAAGGCCCTGGCGCTGTCATGGGACGCGAAAGCTGGTGGACACGAGAGAGCCGCATGGAAAAGGCCCCTGAAAAGAAATGTGCTCGTTTTGGCGATGAGACGTCTTCAAATAACTCAAACTCTCATCAAAATCAGTCAAATGAATACGACGAGAAAGCACTAGGTAGGTGTCTTTGTTCTGAAAACAATGGCAACTAGATTATTTCATCTTGATTCAAAAGAGCAACGGCCCTTGGTGAGATTTGATTAGATAAACAGTTTCTGCTGTGAAGCCGTCTCCCGCAGCCTGCCCCGCACAGAGCAAGAGCTCAGGTTCACCCGTGTACAGCTCAAGCCCCATGTCTCCCTGGTGGTCTAGTGGTTAGGATTCGGCGCTCTCACCGCCGCGGCCCGGGTTCGATTCCCGGTCAGGGAAAGCTGATTTTTGCCCGGCGTCGGCCTGGACACGGACAAAGACACCACCAAAAAGCATGGCTTCCTTCGAGCCGGAGTCGAACCAGCGACCTAAGGATGGCCGGTTGTTCACCTACAGTCCTCCGCTCTACCAACTGAGCTATCGAAGGCCCTGGCGCTGTCATGGGACGCGAAAGCTGGTGGACACGAGAGAGCCGCATGGAAAAGGCCCCTGAAAAGAAATGTGCTCGTTTTGGCGATGAGACGTCTTCAAATAACTCAAACTCTCATCAAAATCAGTCAAATGAATACGACGAGAAAGCACTAGGTAGGTGTCTTTGTTCTGAAAACAATGGCAACTAGATTATTTCATCTTGATTCAAAAGAGCAACGGCCCTTGGTGAGATTTGATTAGATAAACAGTTTCTGCTGTGAAGCCGTCTCCCGCAGCCTGCCCCGCACAGAGCAAGAGCTCAGGTGCACTCGTGTACAGCTCAAGCCCCATGTCTCCCTGGTGGTCTAGTGGTTAGGATTCGGCGCTCTCACCGCCGCGGCCCGGGTTCGATTCCCGGTCAGGGAAAGCTGATTTTTGCCCGGCGTCGGCCTGGACACGGACAAAGACACCACCAAAAAGCATGGCTTCCTTCGAGCCGGAGTCGAACCAGCGACCTAAGGATGGCCGGTTGTTCACCTACAGTCCTCCGCTCTACCAACTGAGCTATCGAAGGCCCTGGCGCTGTCATGGGACGCGAAAGCTGGTGGACACGAGAGAGCCGCATGGAAAAGGCCCCTGAAAAGAAATGTGCTCGTTTTGGCGATGAGACGTCTTCAAATAACTCAAACTCTCATCAAAATCAGTCAAATGAATACGACGAGAAAGCACTAGGTAGGTGTCTTTGTTCTGAAAACAATGGCAACTAGATTATTTCATCTTGATTCAAAAGAGCAACGGCCCTTGGTGAGATTTGATTAGATAAACAGTTTCTGCTGTGAAGCCGTCTCCCGCAGCCTGCCCCGCACAGAGCAAGAGCTCAGGTTCACCCGTGTACAGCTCAAGCCCCATGTCTCCCTGGTGGTCTAGTGGTTAGGATTCGGCGCTCTCACCGCCGCGGCCCGGGTTCGATTCCCGGTCAGGGAAAGCTGATTTTTGCCCGGCGTCGGCCTGGACACGGACAAAGACACCACCAAAAAGCATGGCTTCCTTCGAGCCGGAGTCGAACCAGCGACCTAAGGATGGCCGGTTGTTCACCTACAGTCCTCCGCTCTACCAACTGAGCTATCGAAGGCCCTGGCGCTGTCATGGGACGCGAAAGCTGGTGGACACGAGAGAGCCGCATGGAAAAGGCCCCTGAAAAGAAATGTGCTCGTTTTGGCGATGAGACGTCTTCAAATAACTCAAACTCTCATCAAAATCAGTCAAATGAATACGACGAGAAAGCACTAGGTAGGTGTCTTTGTTCTGAAAACAATGGCAACTAGATTATTTCATCTTGATTCAAAAGAGCAACGGCCCTTGGTGAGATTTGATTAGATAAACAGTTTCTGCTGTGAAGCCGTCTCCCGCAGCCTGCCCCGCACAGAGCAAGAGCTCAGGTGCACTCGTGTACAGCTCAAGCCCCATGTCTCCCTGGTGGTCTAGTGGTTAGGATTCGGCGCTCTCACCGCCGCGGCCCGGGTTCGATTCCCGGTCAGGGAAAGCTGATTTTTGCCCGGCGTCGGCCTGGACACGGACAAAGACACCACCAAAAAGCATGGCTTCCTTCGAGCCGGAGTCGAACCAGCGACCTAAGGATGGCCGGTTGTTCACCTACAGTCCTCCGCTCTACCAACTGAGCTATCGAAGGCCCTGGCGCTGTCATGGGACGCGAAAGCTGGTGGACACGAGAGAGCCGCATGGAAAAGGCCCCTGAAAAGAAATGTGCTCGTTTTGGCGATGAGACGTCTTCAAATAACTCAAACTCTCATCAAAATCAGTCAAATGAATACGACGAGAAAGCACTAGGTAGGTGTCTTTGTTCTGAAAACAATGGCAACTAGATTATTTCATCTTGATTCAAAAGAGCAACGGCCCTTGGTGAGATTTGATTAGATAAACAGTTTCTGCTGTGAAGCCGTCTCCCGCAGCCTGCCCCGCACAGAGCAAGAGCTCAGGTTCACCCGTGTACAGCTCAAGCCCCATGTCTCCCTGGTGGTCTAGTGGTTAGGATTCGGCGCTCTCACCGCCGCGGCCCGGGTTCGATTCCCGGTCAGGGAAAGCTGATTTTTGCCCGGCGTCGGCCTGGACACGGACAAAGACACCACCAAAAAGCATGGCTTCCTTCGAGCCGGAGTCGAACCAGCGACCTAAGGATGGCCGGTTGTTCACCTACAGTCCTCCGCTCTACCAACTGAGCTATCGAAGGCCCTGGCGCTGTCATGGGACGCGAAAGCTGGTGGACACGAGAGAGCCGCATGGAAAAGGCCCCTGAAAAGAAATGTGCTCGTTTTGGCGATGAGACGTCTTCAAATAACTCAAACTCTCATCAAAATCAGTCAAATGAATACGACGAGAAAGCACTAGGTAGGTGTCTTTGTTCTGAAAACAATGGCAACTAGATTATTTCATCTTGATTCAAAAGAGCAACGGCCCTTGGTGAGATTTGATTAGATAAACAGTTTCTGCTGTGAAGCCGTCTCCCGCAGCCTGCCCCGCACAGAGCAAGAGCTCAGGTTCACCCGTGTACAGCTCAAGCCCCATGTCTCCCTGGTGGTCTAGTGGTTAGGATTCGGCGCTCTCACCGCCGCGGCCCGGGTTCGATTCCCGGTCAGGGAAAGCTGATTTTTGCCCGGCGTCGGCCTGGACACGGACAAAGACACCACCAAAAAGCATGGCTTCCTTCGAGCCGGAGTCGAACCAGCGACCTAAGGATGGCCGGTTGTTCACCTACAGTCCTCCGCTCTACCAACTGAGCTATCGAAGGCCCTGGCGCTGTCATGGGACGCGAAAGCTGGTGGACACGAGAGAGCCGCATGGAAAAGGCCCCTGAAAAGAAATGTGCTCGTTTTGGCGATGAGACGTCTTCAAATAACTCAAACTCTCATCAAAATCAGTCAAATGAATACGACGAGAAAGCACTAGGTAGGTGTCTTTGTTCTGAAAACAATGGCAACTAGATTATTTCATCTTGATTCAAAAGAGCAACGGCCCTTGGTGAGATTTGATTAGATAAACAGTTTCTGCTGTGAAGCCGTCTCCCGCAGCCTGCCCCGCACAGAGCAAGAGCTCAGGTGCACTCGTGTACAGCTCAAGCCCCATGTCTCCCTGGTGGTCTAGTGGTTAGGATTCGGCGCTCTCACCGCCGCGGCCCGGGTTCGATTCCCGGTCAGGGAAAGCTGATTTTTGCCCGGCGTCGGCCTGGACACGGACAAAGACACCACCAAAAAGCATGGCTTCCTTCGAGCCGGAGTCGAACCAGCGACCTAAGGATGGCCGGTTGTTCACCTACAGTCCTCCGCTCTACCAACTGAGCTATCGAAGGCCCTGGCGCTGTCATGGGACGCGAAAGCTGGTGGACACGAGAGAGCCGCATGGAAAAGGCCCCTGAAAAGAAATGTGCTCGTTTTGGCGATGAGACGTCTTCAAATAACTCAAACTCTCATCAAAATCAGTCAAATGAATACGACGAGAAAGCACTAGGTAGGTGTCTTTGTTCTGAAAACAATGGCAACTAGATTATTTCATCTTGATTCAAAAGAGCAACGGCCCTTGGTGAGATTTGATTAGATAAACAGTTTCTGCTGTGAAGCCGTCTCCCGCAGCCTGCCCCGCACAGAGCAAGAGCTCAGGTGCACTCGTGTACAGCTCAAGCCCCATGTCTCCCTGGTGGTCTAGTGGTTAGGATTCGGCGCTCTCACCGCCGCGGCCCGGGTTCGATTCCCGGTCAGGGAAAGCTGATTTTTGCCCGGCGTCGGCCTGGACACGGACAAAGACACCACCAAAAAGCATGGCTTCCTTCGAGCCGGAGTCGAACCAGCGACCTAAGGATGGCCGGTTGTTCACCTACAGTCCTCCGCTCTACCAACTGAGCTATCGAAGGCCCTGGCGCTGTCATGGGACGCGAAAGCTGGTGGACACGAGAGAGCCGCATGGAAAAGGCCCCTGAAAAGAAATGTGCTCGTTTTGGCGATGAGACGTCTTCAAATAACTCAAACTCTCATCAAAATCAGTCAAATGAATACGACGAGAAAGCACTAGGTAGGTGTCTTTGTTCTGAAAACAATGGCAACTAGATTATTTCATCTTGATTCAAAAGAGCAACGGCCCTTGGTGAGATTTGATTAGATAAACAGTTTCTGCTGTGAAGCCGTCTCCCGCAGCCTGCCCCGCACAGAGCAAGAGCTCAGGTGCACTCGTGTACAGCTCAAGCCCCATGTCTCCCTGGTGGTCTAGTGGTTAGGATTCGGCGCTCTCACCGCCGCGGCCCGGGTTCGATTCCCGGTCAGGGAAAGCTGATTTTTGCCCGGCGTCGGCCTGGACACGGACAAAGACACCACCAAAAAGCACGGCTTCCTTCGAGCCGGAGTCGAACCAGCGACCTAAGGATGGCCGGTTGTTCACCTACAGTCCTCCGCTCTACCAACTGAGCTATCGAAGGCCCTGGCGCTGTCATGGGACGCGAAAGCTGGTGGACACGAGAGAGCCGCATGGAAAAGGCCCCTGAAAAGAAATGTGCTCGTTTTGGCGATGAGACGTCTTCAAATAACTCAAACTCTCATCAAAATCAGTCAAATGAATACGACGAGAAAGCACTAGGTAGGTGTCTTTGTTCTGAAAACAATGGCAACTAGATTATTTCATCTTGATTCAAAAGAGCAACGGCCCTTGGTGAGATTTGATTAGATAAACAGTTTCTGCTGTGAAGCCGTCTCCCGCAGCCTGCCCCGCACAGAGCAAGAGCTCAGGTGCACTCGTGTACAGCTCAAGCCCCATGTCTCCCTGGTGGTCTAGTGGTTAGGATTCGGCGCTCTCACCGCCGCGGCCCGGGTTCGATTCCCGGTCAGGGAAAGCTGATTTTTGCCCGGCGTCGGCCTGGACACGGACAAAGACACCACCAAAAAGCATGGCTTCCTTCGAGCCGGAGTCGAACCAGCGACCTAAGGATGGCCGGTTGTTCACCTACAGTCCTCCGCTCTACCAACTGAGCTATCGAAGGCCCTGGCGCTGTCATGGGACGCGAAAGCTGGTGGACACGAGAGAGCCGCATGGAAAAGGCCCCTGAAAAGAAATGTGCTCGTTTTGGCGATGAGACGTCTTCAAATAACTCAAACTCTCATCAAAATCAGTCAAATGAATACGACGAGAAAGCACTAGGTAGGTGTCTTTGTTCTGAAAACAATGGCAACTAGATTATTTCATCTTGATTCAAAAGAGCAACGGCCCTTGGTGAGATTTGATTAGATAAACAGTTTCTGCTGTGAAGCCGTCTCCCGCAGCCTGCCCCGCACAGAGCAAGAGCTCAGGTGCACTCGTGTACAGCTCAAGCCCCATGTCTCCCTGGTGGTCTAGTGGTTAGGATTCGGCGCTCTCACCGCCGCGGCCCGGGTTCGATTCCCGGTCAGGGAAAGCTGATTTTTGCCCGGCGTCGGCCTGGACACGGACAAAGACACCACCAAAAAGCATGGCTTCCTTCGAGCCGGAGTCGAACCAGCGACCTAAGGATGGCCGGTTGTTCACCTACAGTCCTCCGCTCTACCAACTGAGCTATCGAAGGCCCTGGCGCTGTCATGGGACGCGAAAGCTGGTGGACACGAGAGAGCCGCATGGAAAAGGCCCCTGAAAAGAAATGTGCTCGTTTTGGCGATGAGACGTCTTCAAATAACTCAAACTCTCATCAAAATCAGTCAAATGAATACGACGAGAAAGCACTAGGTAGGTGTCTTTGTTCTGAAAACAATGGCAACTAGATTATTTCATCTTGATTCAAAAGAGCAACGGCCCTTGGTGAGATTTGATTAGATAAACAGTTTCTGCTGTGAAGCCGTCTCCCGCAGCCTGCCCCGCACAGAGCAAGAGCTCAGGTGCACTCGTGTACAGCTCAAGCCCCATGTCTCCCTGGTGGTCTAGTGGTTAGGATTCGGCGCTCTCACCGCCGCGGCCCGGGTTCGATTCCCGGTCAGGGAAAGCTGATTTTTGCCCGGCGTCGGCCTGGACACGGACAAAGACACCACCAAAAAGCACGGCTTCCTTCGAGCCGGAGTCGAACCAGCGACCTAAGGATGGCCGGTTGTTCACCTACAGTCCTCCGCTCTACCAACTGAGCTATCGAAGGCCCTGGCGCTGTCATGGGACGCGAAAGCTGGTGGACACGAGAGAGCCGCATGGAAAAGGCCCCTGAAAAGAAATGTGCTCGTTTTGGCGATGAGACGTCTTCAAATAACTCAAACTCTCATCAAAATCAGTCAAATGAATACGACGAGAAAGCACTAGGTAGGTGTCTTTGTTCTGAAAACAATGGCAACTAGATTATTTCATCTTGATTCAAAAGAGCAACGGCCCTTGGTGAGATTTGATTAGATAAACAGTTTCTGCTGTGAAGCCGTCTCCCGCAGCCTGCCCCGCACAGAGCAAGAGCTCAGGTGCACTCGTGTACAGCTCAAGCCCCATGTCTCCCTGGTGGTCTAGTGGTTAGGATTCGGCGCTCTCACCGCCGCGGCCCGGGTTCGATTCCCGGTCAGGGAAAGCTGATTTTTGCCCGGCGTCGGCCTGGACACGGACAAAGACACCACCAAAAAGCATGGCTTCCTTCGAGCCGGAGTCGAACCAGCGACCTAAGGATGGCCGGTTGTTCACCTACAGTCCTCCGCTCTACCAACTGAGCTATCGAAGGCCCTGGCGCTGTCATGGGACGCGAAAGCTGGTGGACACGAGAGAGCCGCATGGAAAAGGCCCCTGAAAAGAAATGTGCTCGTTTTGGCGATGAGACGTCTTCAAATAACTCAAACTCTCATCAAAATCAGTCAAATGAATACGACGAGAAAGCACTAGGTAGGTGTCTTTGTTCTGAAAACAATGGCAACTAGATTATTTCATCTTGATTCAAAAGAGCAACGGCCCTTGGTGAGATTTGATTAGATAAACAGTTTCTGCTGTGAAGCCGTCTCCCGCAGCCTGCCCCGCACAGAGCAAGAGCTCAGGTGCACTCGTGTACAGCTCAAGCCCCATGTCTCCCTGGTGGTCTAGTGGTTAGGATTCGGCGCTCTCACCGCCGCGGCCCGGGTTCGATTCCCGGTCAGGGAAAGCTGATTTTTGCCCGGCGTCGGCCTGGACACGGACAAAGACACCACCAAAAAGCATGGCTTCCTTCGAGCCGGAGTCGAACCAGCGACCTAAGGATGGCCGGTTGTTCCCCTACAGTCCTCCGCTCTACCAACTGAGCTATCGAAGGCCCTGGCGCTGTCATGGGACGCGAAAGCTGGTGGACACGAGAGAGCCGCATGGAAAAGGCCCCTGAAAAGAAATGTGCTCGTTTTGGCGATGAGACGTCTTCAAATAACTCAAACTCTCATCAAAATCAGTCAAATGAATACGACGAGAAAGCACTAGGTAGGTGTCTTTGTTCTGAAAACAATGGCAACTAGATTATTTCATCTTGATTCAAAAGAGCAACGGCCCTTGGTGAGATTTGATTAGATAAACAGTTTCTGCTGTGAAGCCGTCTCCCGCAGCCTGCCCCGCACAGAGCAAGAGCTCAGGTGCACTCGTGTACAGCTCAAGCCCCATGTCTCCCTGGTGGTCTAGTGGTTAGGATTCGGCGCTCTCACCGCCGCGGCCCGGGTTCGATTCCCGGTCAGGGAAAGCTGATTTTTGCCCGGCGTCGGCCTGGACACGGACAAAGACACCACCAAAAAGCATGGCTTCCTTCGAGCCGGAGTCGAACCAGCGACCTAAGGATGGCCGGTTGTTCACCTACAGTCCTCCGCTCTACCAACTGAGCTATCGAAGGCCCTGGCGCTGTCATGGGACGCGAAAGCTGGTGGACACGAGAGAGCCGCATGGAAAAGGCCCCTGAAAAGAAATGTGCTCGTTTTGGCGATGAGACGTCTTCAAATAACTCAAACTCTCATCAAAATCAGTCAAATGAATACGACGAGAAAGCACTAGGTAGGTGTCTTTGTTCTGAAAACAATGGCAACTAGATTATTTCATCTTGATTCAAAAGAGCAACGGCCCTTGGTGAGATTTGATTAGATAAACAGTTTCTGCTGTGAAGCCGTCTCCCGCAGCCTGCCCCGCACAGAGCAAGAGCTCAGGTTCACCCGTGTACAGCTCAAGCCCCATGTCTCCCTGGTGGTCTAGTGGTTAGGATTCGGCGCTCTCACCGCCGCGGCCCGGGTTCGATTCCCGGTCAGGGAAAGCAGATTTTTGCCCGGCGTCGGCCTGGACACGGACAAAGACACCACCAAAAAGCATGGCTTCCTTCGAGCCGGAGTCGAACCAGCGACCTAAGGATGGCCGGTTGTTCACCTACAGTCCTCCGCTCTACCAACTGAGCTATCGAAGGCCCTGGCGCTGTCATGGGACGCGAAAGCTGGTGGACACGAGAGAGCCGCATGGAAAAGGCCCCTGAAAAGAAATGTGCTCGTTTTGGCGATGAGACGTCTTCAAATAACTCAAACTCTCATCAAAATCAGTCAAATGAATACGACGAGAAAGCACTAGGTAGGTGTCTTTGTTCTGAAAACAATGGCAACTAGATTATTTCATCTTGATTCAAAAGAGCAACGGCCCTTGGTGAGATTTGATTAGATAAACAGTTTCTGCTGTGAAGCCGTCTCCCGCAGCCTGCCCCGCACAGAGCAAGAGCTCAGGTGCACTCGTGTACAGCTCAAGCCCCATGTCTCCCTGGTGGTCTAGTGGTTAGGATTCGGCGCTCTCACCGCCGCGGCCCGGGTTCGATTCCCGGTCAGGGAAAGCTGATTTTTGCCCGGCGTCGGCCTGGACACGGACAAAGACACCACCAAAAAGCATGGCTTCCTTCGAGCCGGAGTCGAACCAGCGACCTAAGGATGGCCGGTTGTTCACCTACAGTCCTCCGCTCTACCAACTGAGCTATCGAAGGCCCTGGCGCTGTCATGGGACGCGAAAGCTGGTGGACACGAGAGAGCCGCATGGAAAAGGCCCCTGAAAAGAAATGTGCTCGTTTTGGCGATGAGACGTCTTCAAATAACTCAAACTCTCATCAAAATCAGTCAAATGAATACGACGAGAAAGCACTAGGTAGGTGTCTTTGTTCTGAAAACAATGGCAACTAGATTATTTCATCTTGATTCAAAAGAGCAACGGCCCTTGGTGAGATTTGATTAGATAAACAGTTTCTGCTGTGAAGCCGTCTCCCGCAGCCTGCCCCGCACAGAGCAAGAGCTCAGGTTCACCCGTGTACAGCTCAAGCCCCATGTCTCCCTGGTGGTCTAGTGGTTAGGATTCGGCGCTCTCACCGCCGCGGCCCGGGTTCGATTCCCGGTCAGGGAAAGCTGATTTTTGCCCGGCGTCGGCCTGGACAAGGACAAAGACACCACCAAAAAGCATGGCTTCCTTCGAGCCGGAGTCGAACCAGCGACCTAAGGATGGCCGGTTGTTCCCCTACAGTCCTCCGCTCTACCAACTGAGCTATCGAAGGCCCTGGCGCTGTCATGGGACGCGAAAGCTGGTGGACACGAGAGAGCCGCATGGAAAAGGCCCCTGAAAAGAAATGTGCTCGTTTTGGCGATGAGACGTCTTCAAATAACTCAAACTCTCATCAAAATCAGTCAAATGAATACGACGAGAAAGCACTAGGTAGGTGTCTTTGTTCTGAAAACAATGGCAACTAGATTATTTCATCTTGATTCAAAAGAGCAACGGCCCTTGGTGAGATTTGATTAGATAAACAGTTTCTGCTGTGAAGCCGTCTCCCGCAGCCTGCCCCGCACAGAGCAAGAGCTCAGGTGCACTCGTGTACAGCTCAAGCCCCATGTCTCCCTGGTGGTCTAGTGGTTAGGATTCGGCGCTCTCACCGCCGCGGCCCGGGTTCGATTCCCGGTCAGGGAAAGCTGATTTTTGCCCGGCGTCGGCCTGGACACGGACAAAGACACCACCAAAAAGCATGGCTTCCTTCGAGCCGGAGTCGAACCAGCGACCTAAGGATGGCCGGTTGTTCACCTACAGTCCTCCGCTCTACCAACTGAGCTATCGAAGGCCCTGGCGCTGTCATGGGACGCGAAAGCTGGTGGACACGAGAGAGCCGCATGGAAAAGGCCCCTGAAAAGAAATGTGCTCGTTTTGGCGATGAGACGTCTTCAAATAACTCAAACTCTCATCAAAATCAGTCAAATGAATACGACGAGAAAGCACTAGGTAGGTGTCTTTGTTCTGAAAACAATGGCAACTAGATTATTTCATCTTGATTCAAAAGAGCAACGGCCCTTGGTGAGATTTGATTAGATAAACAGTTTCTGCTGTGAAGCCGTCTCCCGCAGCCTGCCCCGCACAGAGCAAGAGCTCAGGTTCACCCGTGTACAGCTCAAGCCCCATGTCTCCCTGGTGGTCTAGTGGTTAGGATTCGGCGCTCTCACCGTCGCGGCCCGGGTTCGATTCCCGGTCAGGGAAAGCTGATTTTTGCCCGGCGTCGGCCTGGACACGGACAAAGACACCACCAAAAAGCATGGCTTCCTTCGAGCCGGAGTCGAACCAGCGACCTAAGGATGGCCGGTTGTTCACCTACAGTCCTCCGCTCTACCAACTGAGCTATCGAAGGCCCTGGCGCTGTCATGGGACGCGAAAGCTGGTGGACACGAGAGAGCCGCATGGAAAAGGCCCCTGAAAAGAAATGTGCTCGTTTTGGCGATGAGACGTCTTCAAATAACTCAAACTCTCATCAAAATCAGTCAAATGAATACGACGAGAAAGCACTAGGTAGGTGTCTTTGTTCTGAAAACAATGGCAACTAGATTATTTCATCTTGATTCAAAAGAGCAACGGCCCTTGGTGAGATTTGATTAGATAAACAGTTTCTGCTGTGAAGCCGTCTCCCGCAGCCTGCCCCGCACAGAGCAAGAGCTCAGGTGCACTCGTGTACAGCTCAAGCCCCATGTCTCCCTGGTGGTCTAGTGGTTAGGATTCGGCGCTCTCACCGCCGCGGCCCGGGTTCGATTCCCGGTCAGGGAAAGCTGATTTTTGCCCGGCGTCGGCCTGGACACGGACAAAGACACCACCAAAAAGCATGGCTTCCTTCGAGCCGGAGTCGAACCAGCGACCTAAGGATGGCCGGTTGTTCACCTACAGTCCTCCGCTCTACCAACTGAGCTATCGAAGGCCCTGGCGCTGTCATGGGACGCGAAAGCTGGTGGACACGAGAGAGCCGCATGGAAAAGGCCCCTGAAAAGAAATGTGCTCGTTTTGGCGATGAGACGTCTTCAAATAACTCAAACTCTCATCAAAATCAGTCAAATGAACACGACGAGAAAGCACTAGGTAGGTGTCTTTGTTCTGAAAACAATGGCAACTAGATTATTTCATCTTGATTCAAAAGAGCAACGGCCCTTGGTGAGATTTGATTAGATAAACAGTTTCTGCTGTGAAGCCGTCTCCCGCAGCCTGCCCCGCACAGAGCAAGAGCTCAGGTTCACCCGTGTACAGCTCAAGCCCCATGTCTCCCTGGTGGTCTAGTGGTTAGGATTCGGCGCTCTCACCGCCGCGGCCCGGGTTCGATTCCCGGTCAGGGAAAGCTGATTTTTGCCCGGCGTCGGCCTGGACACGGACAAAGACACCACCAAAAAGCATGGCTTCCTTCGAGCCGGAGTCGAACCAGCGACCTAAGGATGGCCGGTTGTTCACCTACAGTCCTCCGCTCTACCAACTGAGCTATCGAAGGCCCTGGCGCTGTCATGGGACGCGAAAGCTGGTGGACACGAGAGAGCCGCATGGAAAAGGCCCCTGAAAAGAAATGTGCTCGTTTTGGCGATGAGACGTCTTCAAATAACTCAAACTTTCATCAAAATCAGTCAAATGAATACGACGAGAAAGCACTAGGTAGGTGTCTTTGTTCTGAAAACAATGGCAACTAGATTATTTCATCTTGATTCAAAAGAGCAACGGCCCTTGGTGAGATTTGATTAGATAAACAGTTTCTGCTGTGAAGCCGTCTCCCGCAGCCTGCCCCGCACAGAGCAAGAGCTCAGGTGCACTCGTGTACAGCTCAAGCCCCATGTCTCCCTGGTGGTCTAGTGGTTAGGATTCGGCGCTCTCACCGCCGCGGCCCGGGTTCGATTCCCGGTCAGGGAAAGCTGATTTTTGCCCGGCGTCGGCCTGGACACGGACAAAGACACCACCAAAAAGCATGGCTTCCTTCGAGCCGGAGTCGAACCAGCGACCTAAGGATGGCCGGTTGTTCGCCTACAGTCCTCCGCTCTACCAACTGAGCTATCGAAGGCCCTGGCGCTGTCATGGGACGCGAAAGCTGGTGGACACGAGAGAGCCGCATGGAAAAGGCCCCTGAAAAGAAATGTGCTCGTTTTGGCGATGAGACGTCTTCAAATAACTCAAACTCTCATCAAAATCAGTCAAATGAATACGACGAGAAAGCACTAGGTAGGTGTCTTTGTTCTGAAAACAATGGCAACTAGATTATTTCATCTTGATTCAAAAGAGCAACGGCCCTTGGTGAGATTTGATTAGATAAACAGTTTCTGCTGTGAAGCCGTCTCCCGCAGCCTGCCCCGCACAGAGCAAGAGCTCAGGTGCACTCGTGTACAGCTCAAGCCCCATGTCTCCCTGGTGGTCTAGTGGTTAGGATTCGGCGCTCTCACCGCCGCGGCCCGGGTTCGATTCCCGGTCAGGGAAAGCTGATTTTTGCCCGGCGTCGGCCTGGACACGGACAAAGACACCACCAAAAAGCATGGCTTCCTTCGAGCCGGAGTCGAACCAGCGACCTAAGGATGGCCGGTTGTTCCCCTACAGTCCTCCGCTCTACCAACTGAGCTATCGAAGGCCCTGGCGCTGTCATGGGACGCGAAAGCTGGTGGACACGAGAGAGCCGCATGGAAAAGGCCCCTGAAAAGAAATGTGCTCGTTTTGGCGATGAGACGTCTTCAAATAACTCAAACTCTCATAGAAATCAGTCAAATGAATACGACGAGAAAGCACTAGGTAGGTGTCTTTGTTCTGAAAACAATGGCAACTAGATTATTTCATCTTGATTCAAAAGAGCAACGGCCCTTGGTGAGATTTGATTAGATAAACAGTTTCTGCTGTGAAGCCGTCTCCCGCAGCCTGCCCCGCACAGAGCAAGAGCTCAGGTGCACTCGTGTACAGCTCAAGCCCCATGTCTCCCTGGTGGTCTAGTGGTTAGGATTCGGCGCTCTCACCGCCGCGGCCCGGGTTCGATTCCCGGTCAGGGAAAGCTGATTTTTGCCCGGCGTCGGCCTGGACACGGACAAAGACACCACCAAAAAGCATGGCTTCCTTCGAGCCGGAGTCGAACCAGCGACCTAAGGATGGCCGGTTGTTCACCTACAGTCCTCCGCTCTACCAACTGAGCTATCGAAGGCCCTGGCGCTGTCATGGGACGCGAAAGCTGGTGGACACGAGAGAGCCGCATGGAAAAGGCCCCTGAAAAGAAATGTGCTCGTTTTGGCGATGAGACGTCTTCAAATAACTCAAACTCTCATCAAAATCAGTCAAATGAATACGACGAGAAAGCACTAGGTAGGTGTCTTTGTTCTGAAAACAATGGCAACTAGATTATTTCATCTTGATTCAAAAGAGCAACGGCCCTTGGTGAGATTTGATTAGATAAACAGTTTCTGCTGTGAAGCCGTCTCCCGCAGCCTGCCCCGCACAGAGCAAGAGCTCAGGTGCACTCGTGTACAGCTCAAGCCCCATGTCTCCCTGGTGGTCTAGTGGTTAGGATTCGGCGCTCTCACCGCCGCGGCCCGGGTTCGATTCCCGGTCAGGGAAAGCTGATTTTTGCCCGGCGTCGGCCTGGACACGGACAAAGACACCACCAAAAAGCATGGCTTCCTTCGAGCCGGAGTCGAACCAGCGACCTAAGGATGGCCGGTTGTTCACCTACAGTCCTGTTGTTCACCTACAGTCCTCCGCTCTACCAACTGAGCTATCGAAGGCCCTGGCGCTGTCATGGGACGCGAAAGCTGGTGGACACGAGAGAGCCGCATGGAAAAGGCCCCTGAAAAGAAATGTGCTCGTTTTGGCGATGAGACGTCTTCAAATAACTCAAACTCTCATCAAAATCAGTCAAATGAATACGACGAGAAAGCACTAGGTAGGTGTCTTTGTTCTGAAAACAATGGCAACTAGATTATTTCATCTTGATTCAAAAGAGCAACGGCCCTTGGTGAGATTTGATTAGATAAACAGTTTCTGCTGTGAAGCCGTCTCCCGCAGCCTGCCCCGCACAGAGCAAGAGCTCAGGTTCACCCGTGTACAGCTCAAGCCCCATGTCTCCCTGGTGGTCTAGTGGTTAGGATTCGGCGCTCTCACCGCCGCGGCCCGGGTTCGATTCCCGGTCAGGGAAAGCTGATTTTTGCCCGGCGTCGGCCTGGACACGGACAAAGACACCACCAAAAAGCATGGATTCCTTCGAGCCGGAGTCGAACCAGCGACCTAAGGATGGCCGGTTGTTCACCTACAGTCCTCCGCTCTACCAACTGAGCTATCGAAGGCCCTGGCGCTGTCATGGGACGCGAAAGCTGGTGGACACGAGAGAGCCGCATGGAAAAGGCCCCTGAAAAGAAATGTGCTCGTTTTGGCGATGAGACGTCTTCAAATAACTCAAACTCTCATCAAAATCAGTCAAATGAATACGACGAGAAAGCACTAGGTAGGTGTCTTTGTTCTGAAAACAATGGCAACTAGATTATTTCATCTTGATTCAAAAGAGCAACGGCCCTTGGTGAGATTTGATTAGATAAACAGTTTCTGCTGTGAAGCCGTCTCCCGCAGCCTGCCCCGCACAGAGCAAGAGCTCAGGTGCACTCGTGTACAGCTCAAGCCCCATGTCTCCCTGGTGGTCTAGTGGTTAGGATTCGGCGCTCTCACCGCCGCGGCCCGGGTTCGATTCCCGGTCAGGGAAAGCTGATTTTTGCCCGGCGTCGGCCTGGACACGGACAAAGACACCACCAAAAAGCATGGCTTCCTTCGAGCCGGAGTCGAACCAGCGACCTAAGGATGGCCGGTTGTTCACCTACAGTCCTCCGCTCTACCAACTGAGCTATCGAAGGCCCTGGCGCTGTCATGGGACGCGAAAGCTGGTGGACACGAGAGAGCCGCATGGAAAAGGCCCCTGAAAAGAAATGTGCTCGTTTTGGCGATGAGACGTCTTCAAATAACTCAAACTCTCATCAAAATCAGTCAAATGAATACGACGAGAAAGCACTAGGTAGGTGTCTTTGTTCTGAAAACAATGGCAACTAGATTATTTCATCTTGATTCAAAAGAGCAACGGCCCTTGGTGAGATTTGATTAGATAAACAGTTTCTGCTGTGAAGCCGTCTCCCGCAGCCTGCCCCGCACAGAGCAAGAGCTCAGGTTCACCCGTGTACAGCTCAAGCCCCATGTCTCCCTGGTGGTCTAGTGGTTAGGATTCGGCGCTCTCACCGCCGCGGCCCGGGTTCGATTCCCGGTCAGGGAAAGCTGATTTTTGCCCGGCGTCGGCCTGGACACGGACAAAGACACCACCAAAAAGCATGGCTTCCTTCGAGCCGGAGTCGAACCAGCGACCTAAGGATGGCCGGTTGTTCACCTACAGTCCTCCGCTCTACCAACTGAGCTATCGAAGGCCCTGGCGCTGTCATGGGACGCGAAAGCTGGTGGACACGAGAGAGCCGCATGGAAAAGGCCCCTGAAAAGAAATGTGCTCGTTTTGGCGATGAGACGTCTTCAAATAACTCAAACTCTCATCAAAATCAGTCAAATGAATACGACGAGAAAGCACTAGGTAGGTGTCTTTGTTCTGAAAACAATGGCAACTAGATTATTTCATCTTGATTCAAAAGAGCAACGGCCCTTGGTGAGATTTGATTAGATAAACAGTTTCTGCTGTGAAGCCGTCTCCCGCAGCCTGCCCCGCACAGAGCAAGAGCTCAGGTGCACTCGTGTACAGCTCAAGCCCCATGTCTCCCTGGTGGTCTAGTGGTTAGGATTCGGCGCTCTCACCGCCGCGGCCCGGGTTCGATTCCCGGTCAGGGAAAGCTGATTTTTGCCCGGCGTCGGCCTGGACACGGACAAAGACACCACCAAAAAGCATGGCTTCCTTCGAGCCGGAGTCGAACCAGCGACCTAAGGATGGCCGGTTGTTCACCTACAGTCCTCCGCTCTACCAACTGAGCTATCGAAGGCCCTGGCGCTGTCATGGGACGCGAAAGCTGGTGGACACGAGAGAGCCGCATGGAAAAGGCCCCTGAAAAGAAATGTGCTCGTTTTGGCGATGAGACGTCTTCAAATAACTCAAACTCTCATCAAAATCAGTCAAATGAATACGACGAGAAAGCACTAGGTAGGTGTCTTTGTTCTGAAAACAATGGCAACTAGATTATTTCATCTTGATTCAAAAGAGCAACGGCCCTTGGTGAGATTTGATTAGATAAACAGTTTCTGCTGTGAAGCCGTCTCCCGCAGCCTGCCCCGCACAGAGCAAGAGCTCAGGTTCACCCGTGTACAGCTCAAGCCCCATGTCTCCCTGGTGGTCTAGTGGTTAGGATTCGGCGCTCTCACCGCCGCGGCCCGGGTTCGATTCCCGGTCAGGGAAAGCTGATTTTTGCCCGGCGTCGGCCTGGACACGGACAAAGACACCACCAAAAAGCATGGCTTCCTTCGAGCCGGAGTCGAACCAGCGACCTAAGGATGGCCGGTTGTTCACCTACAGTCCTCCGCTCTACCAACTGAGCTATCGAAGGCCCTGGCGCTGTCATGGGACGCGAAAGCTGGTGGACACGAGAGAGCCGCATGGAAAAGGCCCCTGAAAAGAAATGTGCTCGTTTTGGCGATGAGACGTCTTCAAATAACTCAAACTCTCATCAAAATCAGTCAAATGAATACGACGAGAAAGCACTAGGTAGGTGTCTTTGTTCTGAAAACAATGGCAACTAGATTATTTCATCTTGATTCAAAAGAGCAACGGCCCTTGGTGAGATTTGATTAGATAAACAGTTTCTGCTGTGAAGCCGTCTCCCGCAGCCTGCCCCGCACAGAGCAAGAGCTCAGGTGCACTCGTGTACAGCTCAAGCCCCATGTCTCCCTGGTGGTCTAGTGGTTAGGATTCGGCGCTCTCACCGCCGCGGCCCGGGTTCGATTCCCGGTCAGGGAAAGCTGATTTTTGCCCGGCGTCGGCCTGGACACGGACAAAGACACCACCAAAAAGCATGGCTTCCTTCGAGCCGGAGTCGAACCAGCGACCTAAGGATGGCCGGTTGTTCACCTACAGTCCTCCGCTCTACCAACTGAGCTATCGAAGGCCCTGGCGCTGTCATGGGACGCGAAAGCTGGTGGACACGAGAGAGCCGCATGGAAAAGGCCCCTGAAAAGAAATGTGCTCGTTTTGGCGATGAGACGTCTTCAAATAACTCAAACTCTCATCAAAATCAGTCAAATGAATACGACGAGAAAGCACTAGGTAGGTGTCTTTGTTCTGAAAACAATGGCAACTAGATTATTTCATCTTGATTCAAAAGAGCAACGGCCCTTGGTGAGATTTGATTAGATAAACAGTTTCTGCTGTGAAGCCGTCTCCCGCAGCCTGCCCCGCACAGAGCAAGAGCTCAGGTGCACTCGTGTACAGCTCAAGCCCCATGTCTCCCTGGTGGTCTAGTGGTTAGGATTCGGCGCTCTCACCGCCGCGGCCCGGGTTCGATTCCCGGTCAGGGAAAGCTGATTTTTGCCCGGCGTCGGCCTGGACACGGACAAAGACACCACCAAAAAGCATGGCTTCCTTCGAGCCGGAGTCGAACCAGCGACCTAAGGATGGCCGGTTGTTCACCTACAGTCCTCCGCTCTACCAACTGAGCTATCGAAGGCCCTGGCGCTGTCATGGGACGCGAAAGCTGGTGGACACGAGAGAGCCGCATGGAAAAGGCCCCTGAAAAGAAATGTGCTCGTTTTGGCGATGAGACGTCTTCAAATAACTCAAACTCTCATCAAAATCAGTCAAATGAATACGACGAGAAAGCACTAGGTAGGTGTCTTTGTTCTGAAAACAATGGCAACTAGATTATTTCATCTTGATTCAAAAGAGCAACGGCCCTTGGTGAGATTTGATTAGATAAACAGTTTCTGCTGTGAAGCCGTCTCCCGCAGCCTGCCCCGCACAGAGCAAGAGCTCAGGTGCACTCGTGTACAGCTCAAGCCCCATGTCTCCCTGGTGGTCTAGTGGTTAGGATTCGGCGCTCTCACCGCCGCGGCCCGGGTTCGATTCCCGGTCAGGGAAAGCTGATTTTTGCCCGGCGTCGGCCTGGACACGGACAAAGACACCACCAAAAAGCATGGCTTCCTTCGAGCCGGAGTCGAACCAGCGACCTAAGGATGGCCGGTTGTTCACCTACAGTCCTGTTGTTCACCTACAGTCCTCCGCTCTACCAACTGAGCTATCGAAGGCCCTGGCGCTGTCATGGGACGCGAAAGCTGGTGGACACGAGAGAGCCGCATGGAAAAGGCCCCTGAAAAGAAATGTGCTCGTTTTGGCGATGAGACGTCTTCAAATAACTCAAACTCTCATCAAAATCAGTCAAATGAATACGACGAGAAAGCACTAGGTAGGTGTCTTTGTTCTGAAAACAATGGCAACTAGATTATTTCATCTTGATTCAAAAGAGCAACGGCCCTTGGTGAGATTTGATTAGATAAACAGTTTCTGCTGTGAAGCCGTCTCCCGCAGCCTGCCCCGCACAGAGCAAGAGCTCAGGTTCACCCGTGTACAGCTCAAGCCCCATGTCTCCCTGGTGGTCTAGTGGTTAGGATTCGGCGCTCTCACCGCCGCGGCCCGGGTTCGATTCCCGGTCAGGGAAAGCTGATTTTTGCCCGGCGTCGGCCTGGACACGGACAAAGACACCACCAAAAAGCATGGCTTCCTTCGAGCCGGAGTCGAACCAGCGACCTAAGGATGGCCGGTTGTTCACCTACAGTCCTCCGCTCTACCAACTGAGCTATCGAAGGCCCTGGCGCTGTCATGGGACGCGAAAGCTGGTGGACACGAGAGAGCCGCATGGAAAAGGCCCCTGAAAAGAAATGTGCTCGTTTTGGCGATGAGACGTCTTCAAATAACTCAAACTCTCATCAAAATCAGTCAAATGAATACGACGAGAAAGCACTAGGTAGGTGTCTTTGTTCTGAAAACAATGGCAACTAGATTATTTCATCTTGATTCAAAAGAGCAACGGCCCTTGGTGAGATTTGATTAGATAAACAGTTTCTGCTGTGAAGCCGTCTCCCGCAGCCTGCCCCGCACAGAGCAAGAGCTCAGGTTCACTCGTGTACAGCTCAAGCCCCATGTCTCCCTGGTGGTCTAGTGGTTAGGATTCGGCGCTCTCACCGCCGCGGCCCGGGTTCGATTCCCGGTCAGGGAAAGCTGATTTTTGCCCGGCGTCGGCCTGGACACGGACAAAGACACCACCAAAAAGCATGGCTTCCTTCGAGCCGGAGTCGAACCAGCGACCTAAGGATGGCCGGTTGTTCACCTACAGTCCTCCGCTCTACCAACTGAGCTATCGAAGGCCCTGGCGCTGTCATGGGACGCGAAAGCTGGTGGACACGAGAGAGCCGCATGGAAAAGGCCCCTGAAAAGAAATGTGCTCGTTTTGGCGATGAGACGTCTTCAAATAACTCAAACTCTCATCAAAATCAGTCAAATGAATACGACGAGAAAGCACTAGGTAGGTGTCTTTGTTCTGAAAACAATGGCAACTAGATTATTTCATCTTGATTCAAAAGAGCAACGGCCCTTGGTGAGATTTGATTAGATAAACAGTTTCTGCTGTGAAGCCGTCTCCCGCAGCCTGCCCCGCACAGAGCAAGAGCTCAGGTGCACTCGTGTACAGCTCAAGCCCCATGTCTCCCTGGTGGTCTAGTGGTTAGGATTCGGCGCTCTCACCGCCGCGGCCCGGGTTCGATTCCCGGTCAGGGAAAGCTGATTTTTGCCCGGCGTCGGCCTGGACACGGACAAAGACACCACCAAAAAGCATGGCTTCCTTCGAGCCGGAGTCGAACCAGCGACCTAAGGATGGCCGGTTGTTCACCTACAGTCCTCCGCTCTACCAACTGAGCTATCGAAGGCCCTGGCGCTGTCATGGGACGCGAAAGCTGGTGGACACGAGAGAGCCGCATGGAAAAGGCCCCTGAAAAGAAATGTGCTCGTTTTGGCGATGAGACGTCTTCAAATAACTCAAACTCTCATCAAAATCAGTCAAATGAATACGACGAGAAAGCACTAGGTAGGTGTCTTTGTTCTGAAAACAATGGCAACTAGATTATTTCATCTTGATTCAAAAGAGCAACGGCCCTTGGTGAGATTTGATTAGATAAACAGTTTCTGCTGTGAAGCCGTCTCCCGCAGCCTGCCCCGCACAGAGCAAGAGCTCAGGTTCACCCGTGTACAGCTCAAGCCCCATGTCTCCCTGGTGGTCTAGTGGTTAGGATTCGGCGCTCTCACCGCCGCGGCCCGGGTTCGATTCCCGGTCAGGGAAAGCTGATTTTTGCCCGGCGTCGGCCTGGACACGGACAAAGACACCACCAAAAAGCATGGCTTCCTTCGAGCCGGAGTCGAACCAGCGACCTAAGGATGGCCGGTTGTTCACCTACAGTCCTCCGCTCTACCAACTGAGCTATCGAAGGCCCTGGCGCTGTCATGGGACGCGAAAGCTGGTGGACACGAGAGAGCCGCATGGAAAAGGCCCCTGAAAAGAAATGTGCTCGTTTTGGCGATGAGACGTCTTCAAATAACTCAAACTCTCATCAAAATCAGTCAAATGAATACGACGAGAAAGCACTAGGTAGGTGTCTTTGTTCTGAAAACAATGGCAACTAGATTATTTCATCTTGATTCAAAAGAGCAACGGCCCTTGGTGAGATTTGATTAGATAAACAGTTTCTGCTGTGAAGCCGTCTCCCGCAGCCTGCCCCGCACAGAGCAAGAGCTCAGGTGCACTCGTGTACAGCTCAAGCCCCATGTCTCCCTGGTGGTCTAGTGGTTAGGATTCGGCGCTCTCACCGCCGCGGCCCGGGTTCGATTCCCGGTCAGGGAAAGCTGATTTTTGCCCGGCGTCGGCCTGGACACGGACAAAGACACCACCAAAAAGCATGGCTTCCTTCGAGCCGGAGTCGAACCAGCGACCTAAGGATGGCCGGTTGTTCACCTACAGTCCTCCGCTCTACCAACTGAGCTATCGAAGGCCCTGGCGCTGTCATGGGACGCGAAAGCTGGTGGACACGAGAGAGCCGCATGGAAAAGGCCCCTGAAAAGAAATGTGCTCGTTTTGGCGATGAGACGTCTTCAAATAACTCAAACTCTCATCAAAATCAGTCAAATGAATACGACGAGAAAGCACTAGGTAGGTGTCTTTGTTCTGAAAACAATGGCAACTAGATTATTTCATCTTGATTCAAAAGAGCAACGGCCCTTGGTGAGATTTGATTAGATAAACAGTTTCTGCTGTGAAGCCGTCTCCCGCAGCCTGCCCCGCACAGAGCAAGAGCTCAGGTGCACTCGTGTACAGCTCAAGCCCCATGTCTCCCTGGTGGTCTAGTGGTTAGGATTCGGCGCTCTCACCGCCGCGGCCCGGGTTCGATTCCCGGTCAGGGAAAGCTGATTTTTGCCCGGCGTCGGCCTGGACACGGACAAAGACACCACCAAAAAGCATGGCTTCCTTCGAGCCGGAGTCGAACCAGCGACCTAAGGATGGCCGGTTGTTCACCTACAGTCCTCCGCTCTACCAACTGAGCTATCGAAGGCCCTGGCGCTGTCATGGGACGCGAAAGCTGGTGGACACGAGAGAGCCGCATGGAAAAGGCCCCTGAAAAGAAATGTGCTCGTTTTGGCGATGAGACGTCTTCAAATAACTCAAACTCTCATCAAAATCAGTCAAATGAATACGACGAGAAAGCACTAGGTAGGTGTCTTTGTTCTGAAAACAATGGCAACTAGATTATTTCATCTTGATTCAAAAGAGCAACGGCCCTTGGTGAGATTTGATTAGATAAACAGTTTCTGCTGTGAAGCCGTCTCCCGCAGCCTGCCCCGCACAGAGCAAGAGCTCAGGTTCACCCGTGTACAGCTCAAGCCCCATGTCTCCCTGGTGGTCTAGTGGTTAGGATTCGGCGCTCTCACCGCCGCGGCCCGGGTTCGATTCCCGGTCAGGGAAAGCTGATTTTTGCCCGGCGTCGGCCTGGACACGGACAAAGACACCACCAAAAAGCATGGCTTCCTTCGAGCCGGAGTCGAACCAGCGACCTAAGGATGGCCGGTTGTTCACCTACAGTCCTCCGCTCTACCAACTGAGCTATCGAAGGCCCTGGCGCTGTCATGGGACGCGAAAGCTGGTGGACACGAGAGAGCCGCATGGAAAAGGCCCCTGAAAAGAAATGTGCTCGTTTTGGCGATGAGACGTCTTCAAATAACTCAAACTCTCATCAAAATCAGTCAAATGAATACGACGAGAAAGCACTAGGTAGGTGTCTTTGTTCTGAAAACAATGGCAACTAGATTATTTCATCTTGATTCAAAAGAGCAACGGCCCTTGGTGAGATTTGATTAGATAAACAGTTTCTGCTGTGAAGCCGTCTCCCGCAGCCTGCCCCGCACAGAGCAAGAGCTCAGGTGCACTCGTGTACAGCTCAAGCCCCATGTCTCCCTGGTGGTCTAGTGGTTAGGATTCGGCGCTCTCACCGCCGCGGCCCGGGTTCGATTCCCGGTCAGGGAAAGCTGATTTTTGCCCGGCGTCGGCCTGGACACGGACAAAGACACCACCAAAAAGCATGGCTTCCTTCGAGCCGGAGTCGAACCAGCGACCTAAGGATGGCCGGTTGTTCACCTACAGTCCTCCGCTCTACCAACTGAGCTATCGAAGGCCCTGGCGCTGTCATGGGACGCGAAAGCTGGTGGACACGAGAGAGCCGCATGGAAAAGGCCCCTGAAAAGAAATGTGCTCGTTTTGGCGATGAGACGTCTTCAAATAACTCAAACTCTCATCAAAATCAGTCAAATGAATACGACGAGAAAGCACTAGGTAGGTGTCTTTGTTCTGAAAACAATGGCAACTAGATTATTTCATCTTGATTCAAAAGAGCAACGGCCCTTGGTGAGATTTGATTAGATAAACAGTTTCTGCTGTGAAGCCGTCTCCCGCAGCCTGCCCCGCACAGAGCAAGAGCTCAGGTGCACTCGTGTACAGCTCAAGCCCCATGTCTCCCTGGTGGTCTAGTGGTTAGGATTCGGCGCTCTCACCGCCGCGGCCCGGGTTCGATTCCCGCTCAGGGAAAGCTGATTTTTGCCCGGCGTCGGCCTGGACACGGACAAAGACACCACCAAAAAGCATGGCTTCCTTCGAGCCGGAGTCGAACCAGTGACCTAAGGATGGCCGGTTGTTCACCTACAGTCCTCCGCTCTACCAACTGAGCTATCGAAGGCCCTGGCGCTGTCATGGGACGCGAAAGCTGGTGGACACGAGAGAGCCGCATGGAAAAGGCCCCTGAAAAGAAATGTGCTCGTTTTGGCGATGAGACGTCTTCAAATAACTCAAACTCTCATCAAAATCAGTCAAATGAATACGACGAGAAAGCACTAGGTAGGTGTCTTTGTTCTGAAAACAATGGCAACTAGATTATTTCATCTTGATTCAAAAGAGCAACGGCCCTTGGTGAGATTTGATTAGATAAACAGTTTCTGCTGTGAAGCCGTCTCCCGCAGCCTGCCCCGCACAGAGCAAGAGCTCAGGTGCACTCGTGTACAGCTCAAGCCCCATGTCTCCCTGGTGGTCTAGTGGTTAGGATTCGGCGCTCTCACCGCCGCGGCCCGGGTTCGATTCCCGGTCAGGGAAAGCTGATTTTTGCCCGGCGTCGGCCTGGACACGGACAAAGACACCACCAAAAAGCATGGCTTCCTTCGAGCCGGAGTCGAACCAGCGACCTAAGGATGGCCGGTTGTTCACCTACAGTCCTCCGCTCTACCAACTGAGCTATCGAAGGCCCTGGCGCTGTCATGGGACGCGAAAGCTGGTGGACACGAGAGAGCCGCATGGAAAAGGCCCCTGAAAAGAAATGTGCTCGTTTTGGCGATGAGACGTCTTCAAATAACTCAAACTCTCATCAAAATCAGTCAAATGAATACGACGAGAAAGCACTAGGTAGGTGTCTTTGTTCTGAAAACAATGGCAACTAGATTATTTCATCTTGATTCAAAAGAGCAACGGCCCTTGGTGAGATTTGATTAGATAAACAGTTTCTGCTGTGAAGCCGTCTCCCGCAGCCTGCCCCGCACAGAGCAAGAGCTCAGGTGCACTCGTGTACAGCTCAAGCCCCATGTCTCCTTGGTGGTCTAGTGGTTAGGATTCGGCGCTCTCACCGCCGCGGCCCGGGTTCGATTCCCGGTCAGGGAAAGCTGATTTTTGCCCGGCGTCGGCCTGGACACGGACAAAGACACCACCAAAAAGCATGGCTTCCTTCGAGCCGGAGTCGAACCAGCGACCTAAGGATGGCCGGTTGTTCACCTACAGTCCTCCGCTCTACCAACTGAGCTATCGAAGGCCCTGGCGCTGTCATGGGACGCGAAAGCTGGTGGACACGAGAGAGCCGCATGGAAAAGGCCCCTGAAAAGAAATGTGCTCGTTTTGGCGATGAGACGTCTTCAAATAACTCAAACTCTCATCAAAATCAGTCAAATGAATACGACGAGAAAGCACTAGGTAGGTGTCTTTGTTCTGAAAACAATGGCAACTAGATTATTTCATCTTGATTCAAAAGAGCAACGGCCCTTGGTGAGATTTGATTAGATAAACAGTTTCTGCTGTGAAGCCGTCTCCCGCAGCCTGCCCCGCACAGAGCAAGAGCTCAGGTGCACTCGTGTACAGCTCAAGCCCCATGTCTCCCTGGTGGTCTAGTGGTTAGGATTCGGCGCTCTCACCGCCGCGGCCCGGGTTCGATTCCCGGTCAGGGAAAGCTGATTTTTGCCCGGCGTGGGCCTGGACACGGACAAAGACACCACCAAAAAGCATGGCTTCCTTCGAGCCGGAGTCGAACCAGCGACCTAAGGATGGCCGGTTGTTCACCTACAGTCCTCCGCTCTACCAACTGAGCTATCGAAGGCCCTGGCGCTGTCATGGGACGCGAAAGCTGGTGGACACGAGAGAGCCGCATGGAAAAGGCCCCTGAAAAGAAATGTGCTCGTTTTGGCGATGAGACGTCTTCAAATAACTCAAACTCTCATCAAAATCAGTCAAATGAATACGACGAGAAAGCACTAGGTAGGTGTCTTTGTTCTGAAAACAATGGCAACTAGATTATTTCATCTTGATTCAAAAGAGCAACGGCCCTTGGTGAGATTTGATTAGATAAACAGTTTCTGCTGTGAAGCCGTCTCCCGCAGCCTGCCCCGCACAGAGCAAGAGCTCAGGTTCACCCGTGTACAGCTCAAGCCCCATGTCTCCCTGGTGGTCTAGTGGTTAGGATTCGGCGCTCTCACCGCCGCGGCCCGGGTTCGATTCCCGGTCAGGGAAAGCTGATTTTTGCCCGGCGTCGGCCTGGACACGGACAAAGACACCACCAAAAAGCATGGCTTCCTTCGAGCCGGAGTCGAACCAGCGACCTAAGGATGGCCGGTTGTTCACCTACAGTCCTCCGCTCTACCAACTGAGCTATCGAAGGCCCTGGCGCTGTCATGGGACGCGAAAGCTGGTGGACACGAGAGAGCCGCATGGAAAAGGCCCCTGAAAAGAAATGTGCTCGTTTTGGCGATGAGACGTCTTCAAATAACTCAAACTCTCATCAAAATCAGTCAAATGAATACGACGAGAAAGCACTAGGTAGGTGTCTTTGTTCTGAAAACAATGGCAACTAGATTATTTCATCTTGATTCAAAAGAGCAACGGCCCTTGGTGAGATTTGATTAGATAAACAGTTTCTGCTGTGAAGCCGTCTCCCGCAGCCTGCCCCGCACAGAGCAAGAGCTCAGGTGCACTCGTGTACAGCTCAAGCCCCATGTCTCCCTGGTGGTCTAGTGGTTAGGATTCGGCGCTCTCACCGCCGCGGCCCGGGTTCGATTCCCGGTCAGGGAAAGCTGATTTTTGCCCGGCGTCGGCCTGGACACGGACAAAGACACCACCAAAAAGCATGGCTTCCTTCGAGCCGGAGTCGAACCAGCGACCTAAGGATGGCCGGTTGTTCACCTACAGTCCTCCGCTCTACCAACTGAGCTATCGAAGGCCCTGGCGCTGTCATGGGACGCGAAAGCTGGTGGACACGAGAGAGCCGCATGGAAAAGGCCCCTGAAAAGAAATGTGCTCGTTTTGGCGATGAGACGTCTTCAAATAACTCAAACTCTCATCAAAATCAGTCAAATGAATACGACGAGAAAGCACTAGGTAGGTGTCTTTGTTCTGAAAACAATGGCAACTAGATTATTTCATCTTGATTCAAAAGAGCAACGGCCCTTGGTGAGATTTGATTAGATAAACAGTTTCTGCTGTGAAGCCGTCTCCCGCAGCCTGCCCCGCACAGAGCAAGAGCTCAGGTGCACTCGTGTACAGCTCAAGCCCCATGTCTCCCTGGTGGTCTAGTGGTTAGGATTCGGCGCTCTCACCGCCGCGGCCCGGGTTCGATTCCCGGTCAGGGAAAGCTGATTTTTGCCCGGCGTCGGCCTGGACACGGACAAAGACACCACCAAAAAGCATGGCTTCCTTCGAGCCGGAGTCGAACCAGCGACCTAAGGATGGCCGGTTGTTCACCTACAGTCCTCCGCTCTACCAACTGAGCTATCGAAGGCCCTGGCGCTGTCATGGGACGCGAAAGCTGGTGGACACGAGAGAGCCGCATGGAAAAGGCCCCTGAAAAGAAATGTGCTCGTTTTGGCGATGAGACGTCTTCAAATAACTCAAACTCTCATCAAAATCAGTCAAATGAATACGACGAGAAAGCACTAGGTAGGTGTCTTTGTTCTGAAAACAATGGCAACTAGATTATTTCATCTTGATTCAAAAGAGCAACGGCCCTTGGTGAGATTTGATTAGATAAACAGTTTCTGCTGTGAAGCCGTCTCCCGCAGCCTGCCCCGCACAGAGCAAGAGCTCAGGTGCACTCGTGTACAGCTCAAGCCCAATGTCTCCCTGGTGGTCTAGTGGTTAGGATTCGGCGCTCTCACCGCCGCGGCCCGGGTTCGATTCCCGGTCAGGGAAAGCTGATTTTTGCCCGGCGTCGGCCTGGACACGGACAAAGACACCACCAAAAAGCATGGCTTCCTTCGAGCCGGAGTCGAACCAGCGACCTAAGGATGGCCGGTTGTTCACCTACAGTCCTCCGCTCTACCAACTGAGCTATCGAAGGCCCTGGCGCTGTCATGGGACGCGAAAGCTGGTGGACACGAGAGAGCCGCATGGAAAAGGCCCCTGAAAAGAAATGTGCTCGTTTTGGCGATGAGACGTCTTCAAATAACTCAAACTCTCATCAAAATCAGTCAAATGAATACGACGAGAAAGCACTAGGTAGGTGTCTTTGTTCTGAAAACAATGGCAACTAGATTATTTCATCTTGATTCAAAAGAGCAACGGCCCTTGGTGAGATTTGATTAGATAAACAGTTTCTGCTGTGAAGCCGTCTCCCGCAGCCTGCCCCGCACAGAGCAAGAGCTCAGGTGCACTCGTGTACAGCTCAAGCCCAATGTCTCCCTGGTGGTCTAGTGGTTAGGATTCGGCGCTCTCACCGCCGCGGCCCGGGTTCGATTCCCGGTCAGGGAAAGCTGATTTTTGCCCGGCGTCGGCCTGGACACGGACAAAGACACCACCAAAAAGCATGGCTTCCTTCGAGCCGGAGTCGAACCAGCGACCTAAGGATGGCCGGTTGTTCACCTACAGTCCTCCGCTCTACCAACTGAGCTATCGAAGGCCCTGGCGCTGTCATGGGACGCGAAAGCTGGTGGACACGAGAGAGCCGCATGGAAAAGGCCCCTGAAAAGAAATGTGCTCGTTTTGGCGATGAGACGTCTTCAAATAACTCAAACTCTCATCAAAATCAGTCAAATGAATACGACGAGAAAGCACTAGGTAGGTGTCTTTGTTCTGAAAACAATGGCAACTAGATTATTTCATCTTGATTCAAAAGAGCAACGGCCCTTGGTGAGATTTGATTAGATAAACAGTTTCTGCTGTGAAGCCGTCTCCCGCAGCCTGCCCCGCACAGAGCAAGAGCTCAGGTGCACTCGTGTACAGCTCAAGCCCCATGTCTCCTTGGTGGTCTAGTGGTTAGGATTCGGCGCTCTCACCGCCGCGGCCCGGGTTCGATTCCCGGTCAGGGAAAGCTGATTTTTGCCCGGCGTCGGCCTGGACACGGACAAAGACACCACCAAAAAGCATGGCTTCCTTCGAGCCGGAGTCGAACCAGCGACCTAAGGATGGCCGGTTGTTCACCTACAGTCCTCCGCTCTACCAACTGAGCTATCGAAGGCCCTGGCGCTGTCATGGGACGCGAAAGCTGGTGGACACGAGAGAGCCGCATGGAAAAGGCCCCTGAAAAGAAATGTGCTCGTTTTGGCGATGAGACGTCTTCAAATAACTCAAACTCTCATCAAAATCAGTCAAATGAATACGACGAGAAAGCACTAGGTAGGTGTCTTTGTTCTGAAAACAATGGCAACTAGATTATTTCATCTTGATTCAAAAGAGCAACGGCCCTTGGTGAGATTTGATTAGATAAACAGTTTCTGCTGTGAAGCCGTCTCCCGCAGCCTGCCCCGCACAGAGCAAGAGCTCAGGTGCACTCGTGTACAGCTCAAGCCCCATGTCTCCCTGGTGGTCTAGTGGTTAGGATTCGGCGCTCTCACCGCCGCGGCCCGGGTTCGATTCCCGGTCAGGGAAAGCTGATTTTTGCCCGGCGTCGGCCTGGACACGGACAAAGACACCACCAAAAAGCATGGCTTCCTTCGAGCCGGAGTCGAACCAGCGACCTAAGGATGGCCGGTTGTTCACCTACAGTCCTCCGCTCTACCAACTGAGCTATCGAAGGCCCTGGCGCTGTCATGGGACGCGAAAGCTGGTGGACACGAGAGAGCCGCATGGAAAAGGCCCCTGAAAAGAAATGTGCTCGTTTTGGCGATGAGACGTCTTCAAATAACTCAAACTCTCATCAAAATCAGTCAAATGAATACGACGAGAAAGCACTAGGTAGGTGTCTTTGTTCTGAAAACAATGGCAACTAGATTATTTCATCTTGATTCAAAAGAGCAACGGCCCTTGGTGAGATTTGATTAGATAAACAGTTTCTGCTGTGAAGCCGTCTCCCGCAGCCTGCCCCGCACAGAGCAAGAGCTCAGGTGCACTCGTGTACAGCTCAAGCCCCATGTCTCCCTGGTGGTCTAGTGGTTAGGATTCGGCGCTCTCACCGCCGCGGCCCGGGTTCGATTCCCGGTCAGGGAAAGCTGATTTTTGCCCGGCGTCGGCCTGGACACGGACAAAGACACCACCAAAAAGCATGGCTTCCTTCGAGCCGGAGTCGAACCAGCGACCTAAGGATGGCCGGTTGTTCACCTACAGTCCTCCGCTCTACCAACTGAGCTATCGAAGGCCCTGGCGCTGTCATGGGACGCGAAAGCTGGTGGACACGAGAGAGCCGCATGGAAAAGGCCCCTGAAAAGAAATGTGCTCGTTTTGGCGATGAGACGTCTTCAAATAACTCAAACTCTCATCAAAATCAGTCAAATGAATACGACGAGAAAGCACTAGGTAGGTGTCTTTGTTCTGAAAACAATGGCAACTAGATTATTTCATCTTGATTCAAAAGAGCAACGGCCCTTGGTGAGATTTGATTAGATAAACAGTTTCTGCTGTGAAGCCGTCTCCCGCAGCCTGCCCCGCACAGAGCAAGAGCTCAGGTGCACTCGTGTACAGCTCAAGCCCCATGTCTCCCTGGTGGTCTAGTGGTTAGGATTCGGCGCTCTCACCGCCGCGGCCTGGGTTCGATTCCCGGTCAGGGAATGCTGATTTTTGCCCGGCGTCGGCCTGGACACGGACAAAGACACCACCAAAAAGCATGGCTTCCTTCGAGCCGGAGTCGAACCAGCGACCTAAGGATGGCCGGTTGTTCACCTACAGTCCTCCGCTCTACCAACTGAGCTATCGAAGGCCCTGGCGCTGTCATGGGACGCGAAAGCTGGTGGACACGAGAGAGCCGCATGGAAAAGGCCCCTGAAAAGAAATGTGCTCGTTTTGGCGATGAGACGTCTTCAAATAACTCAAACTCTCATCAAAATCAGTCAAATGAATACGACGAGAAAGCACTAGGTAGGTGTCTTTGTTCTGAAAACAATGGCAACTAGATTATTTCATCTTGATTCAAAAGAGCAACGGCCCTTGGTGAGATTTGATTAGATAAACAGTTTCTGCTGTGAAGCCGTCTCCCGCAGCCTGCCCCGCACAGAGCAAGAGCTCAGGTGCACTCGTGTACAGCTCAAGCCCCATGTCTCCCTGGTGGTCTAGTGGTTAGGATTCGGCGCTCTCACCGCCGCGGCCCGGGTTCGATTCCCGGTCAGGGAAAGCTGATTTTTGCCCGGCGTCGGCCTGGACACGGACAAAGACACCACCAAAAAGCATGGCTTCCTTCGAGCCGGAGTCGAACCAGCGACCTAAGGATGGCCGGTTGTTCACCTACAGTCCTCCGCTCTACCAACTGAGCTATCGAAGGCCCTGGCGCTGTCATGGGACGCGAAAGCTGGTGGACACGAGAGAGCCGCATGGAAAAGGCCCCTGAAAAGAAATGTGCTCGTTTTGGCGATGAGACGTCTTCAAATAACTCAAACTCTCATCAAAATCAGTCAAATGAATACGACGAGAAAGCACTAGGTAGGTGTCTTTGTTCTGAAAACAATGGCAACTAGATTATTTCATCTTGATTCAAAAGAGCAACGGCCCTTGGTGAGATTTGATTAGATAAACAGTTTCTGCTGTGAAGCCGTCTCCCGCAGCCTGCCCCGCACAGAGCAAGAGCTCAGGTGCACTCGTGTACAGCTCAAGCCCCATGTCTCCCTGGTGGTCTAGTGGTTAGGATTCGGCGCTCTCACCGCCGCGGCCCGGGTTCGATTCCCGGTCAGGGAATGCTGATTTTTGCCCGGCGTCGGCCTGGACACGGACAAAGACACCACCAAAAAGCATGGCTTCCTTCGAGCCGGAGTCGAACCAGCGACCTAAGGATGGCCGGTTGTTCACCTACAGTCCTCCGCTCTACCAACTGAGCTATCGAAGGCCCTGGCGCTGTCATGGGACGCGAAAGCTGGTGGACACGAGAGAGCCGCATGGAAAAGGCCCCTGAAAAGAAATGTGCTCGTTTTGGCGATGAGACGTCTTCAAATAACTCAAACTCTCATCAAAATCAGTCAAATGAATACGACGAGAAAGCACTAGGTAGGTGTCTTTGTTCTGAAAACAATGGCAACTAGATTATTTCATCTTGATTCAAAAGAGCAACGGCCCTTGGTGAGATTTGATTAGATAAACAGTTTCTGCTGTGAAGCCGTCTCCCGCAGCCTGCCCCGCACAGAGCAAGAGCTCAGGTGCACTCGTGTACAGCTCAAGCCCCCTGTCTCCCTGGTGGTCTAGTGGTTAGGATTCGGCGCTCTCACCGCCGCGGCCCGGGTTCGATTCCCGGTCAGGGAAAGCTGATTTTTGCCCGGCGTCGGCCTGGACACGGACAAAGACACCACCAAAAAGCATGGCTTCCTTCGAGCCGGAGTCGAACCAGCGACCTAAGGATGGCCGGTTGTTCACCTACAGTCCTCCGCTCTACCAACTGAGCTATCGAAGGCCCTGGCGCTGTCATGGGACGCGAAAGCTGGTGGACACGAGAGAGCCGCATGGAAAAGGCCCCTGAAAAGAAATGTGCTCGTTTTGGCGATGAGACGTCTTCAAATAACTCAAACTCTCATCAAAATCAGTCAAATGAATACGACGAGAAAGCACTAGGTAGGTGTCTTTGTTCTGAAAACAATGGCAACTAGATTATTTCATCTTGATTCAAAAGAGCAACGGCCCTTGGTGAGATTTGATTAGATAAACAGTTTCTGCTGTGAAGCCGTCTCCCGCAGCCTGCCCCGCACAGAGCAAGAGCTCAGGTGCACTCGTGTACAGCTCAAGCCCCATGTCTCCCTGGTGGTCTAGTGGTTAGGATTCGGCGCTCTCACCGCCGCGGCCCGGGTTCGATTCCCGGTCAGGGAATGCTGATTTTTGCCCGGCGTCGGCCTGGACACGGACAAAGACACCACCAAAAAGCATGGCTTCCTTCGAGCCGGAGTCGAACCAGCGACCTAAGGATGGCCGGTTGTTCACCTACAGTCCTCCGCTCTACCAACTGAGCTATCGAAGGCCCTGGCGCTGTCATGGGACGCGAAAGCTGGTGGACACGAGAGAGCCGCATGGAAAAGGCCCCTGAAAAGAAATGTGCTCGTTTTGGCGATGAGACGTCTTCAAATAACTCAAACTCTCATCAAAATCAGTCAAATGAATACGACGAGAAAGCACTAGGTAGGTGTCTTTGTTCTGAAAACAATGGCAACTAGATTATTTCATCTTGATTCAAAAGAGCAACGGCCCTTGGTGAGATTTGATTAGATAAACAGTTTCTGCTGTGAAGCCGTCTCCCGCAGCCTGCCCCGCACAGAGCAAGAGCTCAGGTGCACTCGTGTACAGCTCAAGCCCCATGTCTCCCTGGTGGTCTAGTGGTTAGGATTCGGCGCTCTCACCGCCGCGGCCCGGGTTCGATTCCCGGTCAGGGAAAGCTGATTTTTGCCCGGCGTCGGCCTGGACACGGACAAAGACACCACCAAAAAGCATGGCTTCCTTCGAGCCGGAGTCGAACCAGCGACCTAAGGATGGCCGGTTGTTCACCTACAGTCCTCCGCTCTACCAACTGAGCTATCGAAGGCCCTGGCGCTGTCATGGGACGCGAAAGCTGGTGGACACGAGAGAGCCGCATGGAAAAGGCCCCTGAAAAGAAATGTGCTCGTTTTGGCGATGAGACGTCTTCAAATAACTCAAACTCTCATCAAAATCAGTCAAATGAATACGACGAGAAAGCACTAGGTAGGTGTCTTTGTTCTGAAAACAATGGCAACTAGATTATTTCATCTTGATTCAAAAGAGCAACGGCCCTTGGTGAGATTTGATTAGATAAACAGTTTCTGCTATGAAGCCGTCTCCCGCAGCCTGCCCCGCACAGAGCAAGAGCTCAGGTGCACTCGTGTACAGCTCAAGCCCCATGTCTCCCTGGTGGTCTAGTGGTTAGGATTCGGCGCTCTCACCGCCGCGGCCCGGGTTCGATTCCCGGTCAGGGAAAGCTGATTTTTGCCCGGCGTCGGCCTGGACACGGACAAAGACACCACCAAAAAGCATGGCTTCCTTCGAGCCGGAGTCGAACCAGCGACCTAAGGATGGCCGGTTGTTCACCTACAGTCCTCCGCTCTACCAACTGAGCTATCGAAGGCCCTGGCGCTGTCATGGGACGCGAAAGCTGGTGGACACGAGAGAGCCGCATGGAAAAGGCCCCTGAAAAGAAATGTGCTCGTTTTGGCGATGAGACGTCTTCAAATAACTCAAACTCTCATCAAAATCAGTCAAATGAATACGACGAGAAAGCACTAGGTAGGTGTCTTTGTTCTGAAAACAATGGCAACTAGATTATTTCATCTTGATTCAAAAGAGCAACGGCCCTTGGTGAGATTTGATTAGATAAACAGTTTCTGCTGTGAAGCCGTCTCCCGCAGCCTGCCCCGCACAGAGCAAGAGCTCAGGTGCACTCGTGTACAGCTCAAGCCCCATGTCTCCCTGGTGGTCTAGTGGTTAGGATTCGGCGCTCTCACCGCCGCGGCCCGGGTTCGATTCCCGGTCAGGGAAAGCTGATTTTTGCCCGGCGTCGGCCTGGACACGGACAAAGACACCACCAAAAAGCATGGCTTCCTTCGAGCCGGAGTCGAACCAGCGACCTAAGGATGGCCGGTTGTTCACCTACAGTCCTCCGCTCTACCAACTGAGCTATCGAAGGCCCTGGCGCTGTCATGGGACGCGAAAGCTGGTGGACACGAGAGAGCCGCATGGAAAAGGCCCCTGAAAAGAAATGTGCTCGTTTTGGCGATGAGACGTCTTCAAATAACTCAAACTCTCATCAAAATCAGTCAAATGAATACGACGAGAAAGCACTAGGTAGGTGTCTTTGTTCTGAAAACAATGGCAACTAGATCATTTCATCTTGATTCAAAAGAGCAACGGCCCTTGGTGAGATTTGATTAGATAAACAGTTTCTGCTGTGAAGCCGTCTCCCGCAGCCTGCCCCGCACAGAGCAAGAGCTCAGGTGCACTCGTGTACAGCTCAAGCCCCATGTCTCCCTGGTGGTCTAGTGGTTAGGATTCGGCGCTCTCACCGCCGCGGCCCGGGTTCGATTCCCGGTCAGGGAAAGCTGATTTTTGCCCGGCGTCGGCCTGGACACGGACAAAGACACCACCAAAAAGCATGGCTTCCTTCGAGCCGGAGTCGAACCAGCGACCTAAGGATGGCCGGTTGTTCACCTACAGTCCTCCGCTCTACCAACTGAGCTATCGAAGGCCCTGGCGCTGTCATGGGACGCGAAAGCTGGTGGACACGAGAGAGCCGCATGGAAAAGGCCCCTGAAAAGAAATGTGCTCGTTTTGGCGATGAGACGTCTTCAAATAACTCAAACTCTCATCAAAATCAGTCAAATGAATACGACGAGAAAGCACTAGGTAGGTGTCTTTGTTCTGAAAACAATGGCAACTAGATTATTTCATCTTGATTCAAAAGAGCAACGGCCCTTGGTGAGATTTGATTAGATAAACAGTTTCTGCTGTGAAGCCGTCTCCCGCAGCCTGCCCCGCACAGAGCAAGAGCTCAGGTGCACTCGTGTACAGCTCAAGCCCCATGTCTCCCTGGTGGTCTAGTGGTTAGGATTCGGCGCTCTCACCGCCGCGGCCCGGGTTCGATTCCCGGTCAGGGAAAGCTGATTTTTGCCCGGCGTCGGCCTGGACACGGACAAAGACACCACCAAAAAGCATGGCTTCCTTCGAGCCGGAGTCGAACCAGCGACCTAAGGATGGCCGGTTGTTCACCTACAGTCCTCCGCTCTACCAACTGAGCTATCGAAGGCCCTGGCGCTGTCATGGGACGCGAAAGCTGGTGGACACGAGAGAGCCGCATGGAAAAGGCCCCTGAAAAGAAATGTGCTCGTTTTGGCGATGAGACGTCTTCAAATAACTCAAACTCTCATCAAAATCAGTCAAATGAATACGACGAGAAAGCACTAGGTAGGTGTCTTTGTTCTGAAAACAATGGCAACTAGATTATTTCATCTTGATTCAAAAGAGCAACGGCCCTTGGTGAGATTTGATTAGATAAACAGTTTCTGCTGTGAAGCCGTCTCCCGCAGCCTGCCCCGCACAGAGCAAGAGCTCAGGTTCACCCGTGTACAGCTCAAGCCCCATGTCTCCCTGGTGGTCTAGTGGTTAGGATTCGGCGCTCTCACCGCCGCGGCCCGGGTTCGATTCCCGGTCAGGGAAAGCTGATTTTTGCCCGGCGTCGGCCTGGACACGGACAAAGACACCACCAAAAAGCATGGCTTCCTTCGAGCCGGAGTCGAACCAGCGACCTAAGGATGGCCGGTTGTTCACCTACAGTCCTCCGCTCTACCAACTGAGCTATCGAAGGCCCTGGCGCTGTCATGGGACGCGAAAGCTGGTGGACACGAGAGAGCCGCATGGAAAAGGCCCCTGAAAAGAAATGTGCTCGTTTTGGCGATGAGACGTCTTCAAATAACTCAAACTCTCATCAAAATCAGTCAAATGAATACGACGAGAAAGCACTAGGTAGGTGTCTTTGTTCTGAAAACAATGGCAACTAGATTATTTCATCTTGATTCAAAAGAGCAACGGCCCTTGGTGAGATTTGATTAGATAAACAGTTTCTGCTGTGAAGCCGTCTCCCGCAGCCTGCCCCGCACAGAGCAAGAGCTCAGGTTCACCCGTGTACAGCTCAAGCCCCATGTCTCCCTGGTGGTCTAGTGGTTAGGATTCGGCGCTCTCACCGCCGCGGCCCGGGTTCGATTCCCGGTCAGGGAAAGCTGATTTTTGCCCGGCGTCGGCCTGGACACGGACAAAGACACCACCAAAAAGCATGGCTTCCTTCGAGCCGGAGTCGAACCAGCGACCTAAGGATGGCCGGTTGTTCACCTACAGTCCTCCGCTCTACCAACTGAGCTATCGAAGGCCCTGGCCCTGTCATGGGACGCGAAAGCTGGTGGACACGAGAGAGCCGCATGGAAAAGGCCCCTGAAAAGAAATGTGCTCGTTTTGGCGATGAGACGTCTTCAAATAACTCAAACTCTCATCAAAATCAGTCAAATGAATACGACGAGAAAGCACTAGGTAGGTGTCTTTGTTCTGAAAACAATGGCAACTAGATTATTTCATCTTGATTCAAAAGAGCAACGGCCCTTGGTGAGATTTGATTAGATAAACAGTTTCTGCTGTGAAGCCGTCTCCCGCAGCCTGCCCCGCACAGAGCAAGAGCTCAGGTGCACTCGTGTACAGCTCAAGCCCCATGTCTCCCTGGTGGTCTAGTGGTTAGGATTCGGCGCTCTCACCGCCGCGGCCCGGGTTCGATTCCCGGTCAGGGAAAGCTGATTTTTGCCCGGCGTCGGCCTGGACACGGACAAAGACACCACCAAAAAGCATGGCTTCCTTCGAGCCGGAGTCGAACCAGCGACCTAAGGATGGCCGGTTGTTCACCTACAGTCCTCCGCTCTACCAACTGAGCTATCGAAGGCCCTGGCGCTGTCATGGGACGCGAAAGCTGGTGGACACGAGAGAGCCGCATGGAAAAGGCCCCTGAAAAGAAATGTGCTCGTTTTGGCGATGAGACGTCTTCAAATAACTCAAACTCTCATCAAAATCAGTCAAATGAATACGACGAGAAAGCACTAGGTAGGTGTCTTTGTTCTGAAAACAATGGCAACTAGATTATTTCATCTTGATTCAAAAGAGCAACGGCCCTTGGTGAGATTTGATTAGATAAACAGTTTCTGCTGTGAAGCCGTCTCCCGCAGCCTGCCCCGCACAGAGCAAGAGCTCAGGTGCACTCGTGTACAGCTCAAGCCCCATGTCTCCCTGGTGGTCTAGTGGTTAGGATTCGGCGCTCTCACCGCCGCGGCCCGGGTTCGATTCCCGGTCAGGGAAAGCTGATTTTTGCCCGGCGTCGGCCTGGACACGGACAAAGACACCACCAAAAAGCATGGCTTCCTTCGAGCCGGAGTCGAACCAGCGACCTAAGGATGGCCGGTTGTTCACCTACAGTCCTCCGCTCTACCAACTGAGCTATCGAAGGCCCTGGCGCTGTCATGGGACGCGAAAGCTGGTGGACACGAGAGAGCCGCATGGAAAAGGCCCCTGAAAAGAAATGTGCTCGTTTTGGCGATGAGACGTCTTCAAATAACTCAAACTCTCATCAAAATCAGTCAAATGAATACGACGAGAAAGCACTAGGTAGGTGTCTTTGTTCTGAAAACAATGGCAACTAGATTATTTCATCTTGATTCAAAAGAGCAACGGCCCTTGGTGAGATTTGATTAGATAAACAGTTTCTGCTGTGAAGCCGTCTCCCGCAGCCTGCCCCGCACAGAGCAAGAGCTCAGGTGCACTCGTGTACAGCTCAAGCCCCATGTCTCCCTGGTGGTCTAGTGGTTAGGATTCGGCGCTCTCACCGCCGCGGCCCGGGTTCGATTCCCGGTCAGGGAAAGCTGATTTTTGCCCGGCGTCGGCCTGGACACGGACAAAGACACCACCAAAAAGCATGGCTTCCTTCGAGCCGGAGTCGAACCAGCGACCTAAGGATGGCCGGTTGTTCACCTACAGTCCTCCGCTCTACCAACTCCGCCAAAGCTGGGGAACATTTGTCCGTATAAGAAGGGGAAGAAGGGGAAGAAAGGGGAAGAAAGGGGGAAGAAAAGGGAAGAAACTCCAGTGAATCGCAGGTTCGAATCCAGCTCAAAGCAGAAAAAATAAAACAGATTTCTTTTTCAAATGTGCTTGTTTTACAACCGATTCCTTATCTTTTCATAAAGTTTTGATATTTTTGAAGTAAATTATTAAAAACTCTGTCCAAAATTAAAATATATGTACATTTAAAGGCATTTACTTATGCAATTGTGTCCTATATGTTAATTTTGGGGTATTATTCATACCATATTGTACCATATTGTAATTGTAATGTCTCATTTGTCAATTTAAAGGCATTTACTTATGCAATTGTGTCCTTTATGTTAATATGGGGATATGATTCACACCGTACTGTAATTGTAATGTATCATTCAAACTACAAGCAGCTTCTTGACATCATAAGTGCTTCTAGAACATACTGTAAATGAATACAACACAGCGTAATCAATTCCACAAGGAAATATATTTATTCACACAACATCATGACCAACATTTCACATTTTCTAGGCAAAAAGGCAATTAGGTCAGGTCATTTGGTCAGTGATTACTTTCTGATCGACTGACTGACTGACTGAAAAGGTACCAGAATAATAAATTTAGATTATTAAACATATTATAAAGATATTAAATATGAGACCAACAATAACCACAGATAAATAGGACTATACTGTACAGTCAAGTGGATCCCATAGCTTCTGATTGACTGACTGAAAAGGTACCAAAATAATAAAAGATTTTAGATTTATAAAGATATAAAGATTTATACTGTACAGTCAAGTTGGTCCCATCGCTTTTTGCGCATCATCAATCTAGGCAAAACTATTACCACTGGATGGTAATAAAACAAAACATTTATTAATATTAACGTAATAAGTTACTTCAATATCCTCATACGTTGTAGCCACTCCTCTTTTGTAACTGGCTCAGTGTTTGGGCAATATATTTTGCCTTTATACTGACTGTGGCCAGTTTCCACAGTGCGAAACTGGCCACATTTACGACATGCATTTGAGGTCACAGTCCGTGTATACTGGCGTTTTGTGTCAGCAGGTGGAAGGGTGGGTGTTTGCTGAGTGCATGCAGGTGGGTGGGCCAATGGGGCAGCAGAGGGCAGCGAAAAAATGGGTGTCCCACAAACTGGCTGGGCTGGCTTGGGCTGTAGACAAGGCAACTGATGGACAAAGGTGGCAGAGGTAGTTGAGGCAGAGGTAGCTGAGGGCAGAATCTTTTTAAATTTAGTCTTTGCCTGACCTGCTGTGTTGAGTGGCAATTGGTAAGTGTGCAGCTGGTGGCCGTAAGTTGGAGCCACGACAGACTGCTCTTTTGCAGGTGCGAGAGCCTGCCCTGCAACAGGTCTTGCCACAGGTAGCTGCAGTCCTTGTACGAGAACTGACAACTCCTGACCCTTTAATCGCTGATTGTGCCACGTTATCAGGGTCCGCTTGTTGACTTCAACCAGCTGCAGAGTTGTGTCCTTCATGATTTGACTACTGCCAAGAATCAGTTGCCTGATTCGCCTGTAGTCTCTCAGGATCAGATCCCATCTTGAAAGTGAAACGGTGCCCTGTTTTTTAGGAGATCGGTAGAGGTCACACAGCCGTATAAATATCAACTCTACAAGCCGGCAACAGTCGGGCCATTGTGATGGAGACCCTGTGGAGCCGAGCACACACCTTTTCGTGCTGTCTACGCCTGGTGTGAAGACACCCTTCTTTTTAGGTGACCTATAACGGCCAGTGACTAGTCGGTCTTGATGCCGTGCTGCATATACCACCCTGTCCTTGTCGAAGCTTTCCAGGTTGTCCCACAGACCATGGATGGTGGCCACTTGCTGGCTGTTGAGTGTTAAACCTGTCTGACTGCGCAGTTCCACCAAGTACTCTGCCAACGCGTCCACCTTGTCCATACCAGGAACAGACTGGGCACTGGCTGCAGAGGAGGGCACGGAGGATGCAGCTGGCGGCAGCAGGTGAGTGGAGAGGAGTGCAGACTGAGACGCACTGGCTGCAGAGGAGGGCACGGAGGATGCAGCTGGCGGCAGCAGGTGAGTGGAGAGGAGTGCAGACTGATACGACTGGGCACTGGCTGCAGAGGAGGGCACGGAGGATGCAGCTGGCGACAGCAGGTGAGTGGAGAGGAGTGCAGACTGATACGACTGGGCACTGGCTGCAGAGGAGGGCACGGAGGATGCAGCTGGCGACAGCAGGTGAGTGGAGAGGAGTGCAGACTGAGACGACTGGGCACTGGCTGCAGAGGAGGGCACGGAGGATGCAGCTGGCGACAGCAGGTGAGTGGAGAGGAGTGCAGACTGAGACGACTGGGCACTGGCTGCAGAGGAGGGCACGGAGGATGCAGCTGGCGACAGCAGGTGAGTGGAGAGGAGTGCAGACTGAGACGCACTGGCTGCAGAGGAGGGCACGGAGGATGCAGCTGACGGCAGCAGGTGAGTGGAGAGGAGTGCAGACTGAGACGCACTGGCTGCAGAGGAGGGCACGGAGGATGCAGCTGGCGGCAGCAGGTGAGTGGAGAGGAGTGCAGACTGATACGACTGGGCACTGGCTGCAGAGGAGGGCACGGAGGATGCAGCTGGCGACAGCAGGTGAGTGGAGAGGAGTGCAGACTGAGACGCACTGGCTGCAGAGGAGGGCACGGAGGATGCAGCTGGCGGCAGCAGGTGAGTGGAGAGGAGTGCAGACTGATACGACTGGGCACTGGCTGCAGAGGAGGGCACGGAGGATGCAGCTGGCGACAGCAGGTGAGTGGAGAGGAGTGCAGACTGAGACGACTGGGCACTGGCTGCAGAGGAGGGCACGGAGGATGCAGCTGGCGACAGCAGGTGAGTGGAGAGGAGTGCAGACTGAGACGACTGGGCACTGGCTGCAGAGGAGGGCACGGAGGATGCAGCTGGCGACAGCAGGTGAGTGGAGAGGAGTGCAGACTGATACGACTGGGCACTGGCTGCAGAGGAGGGCACGGAGGATGCAGCTGGCGACAGCAGGTGAGTGGAGAGGAGTGCAGACTGAGACGACTGGGCACTGGCTGCAGAGGAGGGCACGGAGGATGCAGCTGGCGACAGCAGGTGAGTGGAGAGGAGTGCAGACTGAGACGACTGGGCACTGGCTGCAGAGGAGGGCACGGAGGATGCAGCTGGCGACAGCAGGTGAGTGGAGAGGAGTGCAGACTGAGACGCACTGGCTGCAGAGGAGGGCACGGAGGATGCAGCTGACGGCAGCAGGTGAGTGGAGAGGAGTGCAGACTGAGACGCACTGGCTGCAGAGGAGGGCACGGAGGATGCAGCTGACAACAGCTGGTGAGCGGGCAGGTGAGTGGACAGGAGTGCCCCAGAAGAAGGTATGGCACTGGCCGTTGTTGAAGGCTCCACTAGATTTTGTACAATGCCTTCCTCTCCAAGCGTATCGACGAATCCCTCATCCTGCTCCCCTTGATCCTCCTCTGTGATCTCCTCCAACAACTGTGTGGTCCTGTCCGATTCTGGAGCCATGTCCTCCAGGACCTCGTTGTTTTGCCTGTATAAGTAATTCACTCCAATCAACTCCCCTGAAGAGATATTGAAATAGGAGACAAATTGAAGGATGATAAAAATATGTAAAATCTGTGTTCTTTGAAATAAAAAACAACTGTCAACAATGCAACGTAATCAACTTTTCATTAATATCATGACATTTAATTGACACTTTAAAGAACCATCTACTTTACCTGTGTAGGTTCCTGGTGGAGTGAATCCAGGCACCAGTTTTGTGCCGAACAACTTCCCGTAGTTGTCATTGACTGCATGCACCAGCTCCCCAGAGTAGGCACGCAGGAATGGACTACGGTCCCTCACTGCAGCTTTAGCCCGGTCTTTGTTCCAGCGAAACAGACCTTCCAGCAGATAGAGCTGGAAGTTGAGGCTGTTTGCGCTGTTGCCTGAGAAAACAAAGAAAACAAACAAAAAACAATACATTTTATTTATAAATGTCCAATAACAATAAAATAAAGACCTAAACAAATTATAACCATACAGTATTCTGCAAAGACAAACCTGGAATAAATCTGTGCAGGTGACAATGAAATGATTCCAAAGATGTGGAACCTCGGGCACACCTGTAGGTCTTTAGAACCATGCCACCCTTGTGGAGCTCTCCAGTTTCGGTGTAAAGCTGGATATTTGGAGGGTCTTGAATGCACGAGACATGCCTCTTCTGGATCTGCCAAATGCCTGGCATCCGCACAGGATCAAGCAGTGGCACTCCAAGAGCATCAGTCCCCTTGCCACTCAAGAGCTCTCCAAGCAGTCCACCAATGAGGTTGACCGTCGTCTCTGTCCCCCGTGTTCTCCTCCGGCAATGTAAGGCCAGCTCCGTCTTTGTGATGTGATGGTCCACCTCTTGATCTGGCATTGTAGGCCATCCTTGGCTGATCAACTCCGCCCTCTTTGCTCTTCTTAGCAGGCAAAGGTCTCCTGCATCCCACTCAAATATGCACGAGGACAGCCTTGACATGAAGATGGGGTACAGTTGGTGTGCATCAGTGGTACACCCACCTGCCAGACGTCGAATGTAATGCCAGATGTCAAGGCGAACCATCACATCTGGCCAGCCACTGAACCGCTGTTTCAGCTTGGTATCTCCTGCTTCCTTACAGCAGTGGCAGTCCACGTACAAGACGGCAGGAGGAGCAACACCTGCCCGCCGATATCTCTCCACCAGTCCTGCAGCCATTTGGTCCAGCCCAGCGCCTTCATCCGCGGTCAGAACACTGATAAGTATTTGACCTATCTCATTTCCAACGGATGTCAGCCACTGTGCTGTGCCCTTGGCAGGCCCACTCAGTTTCTTTGTGATCTGAAAGAGATCGTACAGTACATAAATAATTAACATTGTAAAATTCTACATAACATTTTCTTGGTTCAACAATACATGACAAATAACAGCAACAAAAACAACTCTGACCTTCTTAGTGGAGTCCATTTTAAGAATGGAGCCATAGGTGGATGTCAGGGAAGCTTTGATGTCTTCCAGCCTGGCAAGAATATCTTGGCTGTAAACAGTGAGGAGCCATTTGTAGGTTGGTACTGGCACAAGTGGTGGAGGATTTTGCCAGGTCACTGGTTGCAGGCCAAGGTTGTTCAGGAACGCAGCACCCTCTGAAGTAAAGCGGTTCATGCGCTCCAGATACTCCTCACTATGACTCTCCTCCAGCTGATTCACTACCCTAACAGGTCCATTCCCTTGGCCCCTCTCACGCAGCAAGCGGATGACCCTGATGTCACAGGCATGCCTTAGAAAAAACAATTGAAAAAAAACATATTTTCTAATATTTATATTTTCTAATACACCAAATCCCAACGAAAGCCTGCAAAAGTATTTCCTCAGACATAAGTGGATAGAATGGCAAAGACTATTACTTGCGTGTCAGGATGATTCTGAACTCAGAACGATGGGCCCGGTCCAATTGCTGCAGCACAGCATGACCCCAGGACAAGTAGCTGGTTCGACACTTACTACAAATCAAGGTTTCAGTAACCATATTGTAGTAGCTGTCGATATCCAGCACCTGACGAACTCTCCTGTGCAGACCGCCGCCACACAGCTGATGCCCAGTGCAGTTAGGGTTAGTACACTGCAGCCGTACTCTCCAGATCCTGTAGGGCATCCAAACCAGCAGCCTTTGGGCAAAGAATCGGTCAGGTGTTGGAGCCTGATGGTACAGGGTAGCTGGTCGAGGTGGATGGTACCACAGGTCCAGGTGGTCTCTCAGCTCCAGTTTCCCCTTTGCACCCACCCTAAAAAGTGCATCTGCTACCCACTTGCGGTCCTGTTGGGGCATGGTCTGTGGCCATAGTAATGGCAGGTCCGCTGGTTCTGGCTAAATTGAGAAAACAAGTTTAAGAAACAGAGAAAGCATTGATTGATAATGCCATGTGTACATTTTTCATGGCATCTTACTGTGGTCCGTGTTGCTGGTGGAAGGAAGAATGAGGTCGGCTCGATGATGGGCCGATGGGCAGTTTGAGGAGCAGCGGGTGGGCATGAGACTGTGGGACTTGTGTTGTGGGACTGTGTCTGTGGAACCTGTGGAGTCTATAAATGAAATAATATTACTGTGTAGAATTTGAATGAAATAGAGTTGTGTACTACATGTCTATTTAATTTACATATATTTATTTTTCAATTAAATAAAGCTAGTTTATTACCTGACGGATTTTCCTCTGCACAGACAAATTTGGTATGGCAACATGTGATCCCCCAAATCTCTGCTTTTCAAACTGTTAACAAAGGGTTGGTCATCGTCAACCTCATGTAGAATGTCTGGTTGTAAAACCTGCACCACTTAACCAGAAATATATGTATGTATGTATGTATGTATGTAACAATATGCTGCTAACCATGGATAATGTCAGCCTCGGCCTTTTGGCAGGACTGGACAGCTCACTGTTCCTTGGGGTGGAGGGTGTGGGAATGGGGGTATCTGCCGGGCTCGTGGAGGAAGATGGTGGTGTGGGTGTAGCAGGGGTAGAGGGTGTGGGTGTGGGCTTGCCCTGGCCAGGGGGGGCATCCACTTTTGGAGGATGACTCTGTTATATGTGTATTGAGACATACCAGACAGACAAACAAAAAGAATAGTTAACACTAGTATTTTCTCCATCCTGTCTAATGCTTTTTTAGAACTGTTGGATAATTGATGGTGCCACCGCACCTTATGAAATCCACACGAGCATGCGTGTGTGCTCCAAAGCGTGGCCTGTCCCTTGGAAAGCCGAGGGCACTTTTCTATCTGTAAGCATAACAACAATATTATGCATGCCTATGACTATTTGTACACACAAATAACATGGAATACCATAAACAATTTTATTTTATATACAATGAAGCTGTATCATTTACCTTCTGGTACATGACATGCCATCTTTTTTGTCGGGGAGCAGGTCTATTTCCCCCACCAGATGGCCACACTCCTGAGGTGGCAAATAGCTCCAGGCGATCAAGCCAGTCCCTGTCACTCATGGCTTTGTGTGACTTGAGTGGCTTTCCTGATGCCATGTTGGTCTGCTGAATGACATGATGCAGAGTACCATAGCCTGTGTCACTCTTATTGTTATAAACAACAGGAACAATCAACACAATTCTCCTGTTTATTCAACAGTGATCATCATCTCTGCCCTCCTACCCTCTGTTACCTAGGGTATAGTATCCCCAGGGAGAGATGAGAGAAATTTTAAAAACTGAAGGCTGCACTACAATTAATTGAGGGGAATCTAACCCAATAAATACGTTGGAGAAACTCTCACTATATCTTAATGAACCCTCTCGGTTTGCGGTTGATGTAGGAGCACTTGTCAATAACCTCTGACCCTGGACTAGCCACTCTGAACGGACACTTCCCATTAGCTACAAGTGTTTGTGTTTACAGAAACCATACATCTAGCCATTCTGACCGGCCACTTCCTATTAGCTACAAGTGTTTATAGAATGCATCACATCTCAGATATTGCACGTTTATCCTAAAATATTCAAATGTATGTGATTTCAAGTGACGCTGTCATAACTAATAGCGCTAAAAATGTTTTCACCGCCAGCAGTGGTGGCTAGCGTCTATGCTAACTGGCTTCTTTGACAAAATAAGAGATATATCTGAATAATACCACCTATTAACTACAAGTGTGTATAGAAAGCATCACATCTCATACATATTATCTTAAACTAATCGAATTTGTGTGATTTCAAGTGACATATCGGTAAAAATATTTTTTCACCGCCAATTTTTCACCGCCAACAGTGGTGGCTAGCTAGCGTTTATGCTAGCGTTTATGCTAACTTAGCTCCTACCTCTAACAGTGGTGGCTAGCTAGCGTTTATGCTAGCGTTTATGCTAACTTACCTCTTTGACAAAATAAGAGGTCTACCTCAATATTTACTGTCCGTTAGCTATTGAAACATTCGAACTATCTGCATTTGATAAAAAAAAGATGTACAACACCTGATGTATCAATTCTCCTGACGTTAGCCAACTTTCCGCAACTGGTGTTGACATTGACACATGAACTTTTGACCCTGAGAGGACTGAGGCAACATGGGATTGTCAACGGTGGATGACGTAGAGCAGAGCGACGAAGGCCGCGAGGGAAAGATTGAAAATGCTCATGTTTGATTGGATTGCAAAACATTGTTCTCGCAATTTAATTGGCTGGCGGGTAGCGAAAAGATGGATTACGCACATCGATTGATTGGATGGCAGTAGAGTGACGAGGGAAAGATTGACGAAGGACATCGATTGGATGCCAAAACCTTGAACTTGACATTTGATTGGGCTTGAAAGATGGAGCGAAAGATTGAGCTAGACACGCCGTTGGACGCCAGATACAGATCTTCCGCCTGCGGGTACCGCCATCGAAGGCCCTGGCGCTGTCATGGGACGCGAAAGCTGGTGGACACGAGAGAGCCGCATGGAAAAGGCCCCTGAAAAGAAATGTGCTCGTTTTGGCGATGAGACGTCTTCAAATAACTCAAACTCTCATCAAAATCAGTCAAATGAATACGACGAGAAAGCACTAGGTAGGTGTCTTTGTTCTGAAAACAATGGCAACTAGATCATTTCATCTTGATTCAAAAGAGCAACGGCCCTTGGTGAGATTTGATTAGATAAACAGTTTCTGCTGTGAAGCCGTCTCCCGCAGCCTGCCCCGCACAGAGCAAGAGCTCAGGTGCACTCGTGTACAGCTCAAGCCCCATGTCTCCCTGGTGGTCTAGTGGTTAGGATTCGGCGCTCTCACCGCCGCGGCCCGGGTTCGATTCCCGGTCAGGGAAAGCTGATTTTTGCCCGGCGTCGGCCTGGACACGGACAAAGACACCACCAAAAAGCATGGCTTCCTTCGAGCCGGAGTCGAACCAGCGACCTAAGGATGGCCGGTTGTTCACCTACAGTCCTCCGCTCTACCAACTGAGCTATCGAAGGCCCTGGCGCTGTCATGGGACGCGAAAGCTGGTGGACACGAGAGAGCCGCATGGAAAAGGCCCCTGAAAAGAAATGTGCTCGTTTTGGCGATGAGACGTCTTCAAATAACTCAAACTCTCATCAAAATCAGTCAAATGAATACGACGAGAAAGCACTAGGTAGGTGTCTTTGTTCTGAAAACAATGGCAACTAGATTATTTCATCTTGATTCAAAAGAGCAACGGCCCTTGGTGAGATTTGATTAGATAAACAGTTTCTGCTGTGAAGCCGTCTCCCGCAGCCTGCCCCGCACAGAGCAAGAGCTCAGGTGCACTCGTGTACAGCTCAAGCCCCATGTCTCCCTGGTGGTCTAGTGGTTAGGATTCGGCGCTCTCACCGCCGCGGCCCGGGTTCGATTCCCGGTCAGGGAAAGCTGATTTTTGCCCGGCGTCGGCCTGGACACGGACAAAGACACCACCAAAAAGCATGGCTTCCTTCGAGCCGGAGTCGAACCAGCGACCTAAGGATGGCCGGTTGTTCACCTACAGTCCTCCGCTCTACCAACTGAGCTATCGAAGGCCCTGGCGCTGTCATGGGACGCGAAAGCTGGTGGACACGAGAGAGCCGCATGGAAAAGGCCCCTGAAAAGAAATGTGCTCGTTTTGGCGATGAGACGTCTTCAAATAACTCAAACTCTCATCAAAATCAGTCAAATGAATACGACGAGAAAGCACTAGGTAGGTGTCTTTGTTCTGAAAACAATGGCAACTAGATTATTTCATCTTGATTCAAAAGAGCAACGGCCCTTGGTGAGATTTGATTAGATAAACAGTTTCTGCTGTGAAGCCGTCTCCCGCAGCCTGCCCCGCACAGAGCAAGAGCTCAGGTTCACCCGTGTACAGCTCAAGCCCCATGTCTCCCTGGTGGTCTAGTGGTTAGGATTCGGCGCTCTCACCGCCGCGGCCCGGGTTCGATTCCCGGTCAGGGAAAGCTGATTTTTGCCCGGCGTCGGCCTGGACACGGACAAAGACACCACCAAAAAGCATGGCTTCCTTCGAGCCGGAGTCGAACCAGCGACCTAAGGATGGCCGGTTGTTCACCTACAGTCCTCCGCTCTACCAACTGAGCTATCGAAGGCCCTGGCGCTGTCATGGGACGCGAAAGCTGGTGGACACGAGAGAGCCGCATGGAAAAGGCCCCTGAAAAGAAATGTGCTCGTTTTGGCGATGAGACGTCTTCAAATAACTCAAACTCTCATCAAAATCAGTCAAATGAATACGACGAGAAAGCACTAGGTAGGTGTCTTTGTTCTGAAAACAATGGCAACTAGATTATTTCATCTTGATTCAAAAGAGCAACGGCCCTTGGTGAGATTTGATTAGATAAACAGTTTCTGCTGTGAAGCCGTCTCCCGCAGCCTGCCCCGCACAGAGCAAGAGCTCAGGTGCACTCGTGTACAGCTCAAGCCCCATGTCTCCCTGGTGGTCTAGTGGTTAGGATTCGGCGCTCTCACCGCCGCGGCCCGGGTTCGATTCCCAGTCAGGGAAAGCTGATTTTTGCCCGGCGTCGGCCTGGACACGGACAAAGACACCACCAAAAAGCATGGCTTCCTTCGAGCCGGAGTCGAACCAGCGACCTAAGGATGGCCGGTTGTTCACCTACAGTCCTCCGCTCTACCAACTGAGCTATCGAAGGCCCTGGCGCTGTCATGGGACGCGAAAGCTGGTGGACACGAGAGAGCCGCATGGAAAAGGCCCCTGAAAAGAAATGTGCTCGTTTTGGCGATGAGACGTCTTCAAATAACTCAAACTCTCATCAAAATCAGTCAAATGAATACGACGAGAAAGCACTAGGTAGGTGTCTTTGTCCTGAAAACAATGGCAACTAGATTATTTCATCTTGATTCAAAAGAGCAACGGCCCTTGGTGAGATTTGATTAGATAAACAGTTTCTGCTGTGAAGCCGTCTCCCGCAGCCTGCCCCGCACAGAGCAAGAGCTCAGATGCACTCGTGTACAGCTCAAGCCCCATGTCTCCCTGGTGGTCTAGTGGTTAGGATTCGGCGCTCTCACCGCCGCGGCCCGGGTTCGATTCCCGGTCAGGGAAAGCTGATTTTTGCCCGGCGTCGGCCTGGACACGGACAAAGACACCACCAAAAAGCATGGCTTCCTTCGAGCCGGAGTCGAACCAGCGACCTAAGGATGGCCGGTTGTTCACCTACAGTCCTCCGCTCTACCAACTGAGCTATCGAAGGCCCTGGCCCTGTCATGGGACGCGAAAGCTGGTGGACACGAGAGAGCCGCATGGAAAAGGCCCCTGAAAAGAAATGTGCTCGTTTTGGCGATGAGACGTCTTCAAATAACTCAAACTCTCATCAAAATCAGTCAAATGAATACGACGAGAAAGCACTAGGTAGGTGTCTTTGTTCTGAAAACAATGGCAACTAGATTATTTCATCTTGATTCAAAAGAGCAACGGCCCTTGGTGAGATTTGATTAGATAAACAGTTTCTGCTGTGAAGCCGTCTCCCGCAGCCTGCCCCGCACAGAGCAAGAGCTCAGGTGCACTCGTGTACAGCTCAAGCCCCATGTCTCCCTGGTGGTCTAGTGGTTAGGATTCGGCGCTCTCACCGCCGCGGCCCGGGTTCGATTCCCGGTCAGGGAAAGCTGATTTTTGCCCGGCGTCGGCCTGGACACGGACAAAGACACCACCAAAAAGCATGGCTTCCTTCGAGCCGGAGTCGAACCAGCGACCTAAGGATGGCCGGTTGTTCACCTACAGTCCTCCGCTCTACCAACTGAGCTATCGAAGGCCCTGGCGCTGTCATGGGACGCGAAAGCTGGTGGACACGAGAGAGCCGCATGGAAAAGGCCCCTGAAAAGAAATGTGCTCGTTTTGGCGATGAGACGTCTTCAAATAACTCAAACTCTCATCAAAATCAGTCAAATGAATACGACGAGAAAGCACTAGGTAGGTGTCTTTGTCCTGAAAACAATGGCAACTAGATTATTTCATCTTGATTCAAAAGAGCAACGGCCCTTGGTGAGATTTGATTAGATAAACAGTTTCTGCTGTGAAGCCGTCTCCCGCAGCCTGCCCCGCACAGAGCAAGAGCTCAGGTGCACTCGTGTACAGCTCAAGCCCCATGTCTCCCTGGTGGTCTAGTGGTTAGGATTCGGCGCTCTCACCGCCGCGGCCCGGGTTCGATTCCCGGTCAGGGAAAGCTGATTTTTGCCCGGCGTCGGCCTGGACACGGACAAAGACACCACCAAAAAGCATGGCTTCCTTCGAGCCGGAGTCGAACCAGCGACCTAAGGATGGCCGGTTGTTCACCTACAGTCCTCCGCTCTACCAACTGAGCTATCGAAGGCCCTGGCGCTGTCATGGGACGCGAAAGCTGGTGGACACGAGAGAGCCGCATGGAAAAGGCCCCTGAAAAGAAATGTGCTCGTTTTGGCGATGAGACGTCTTCAAATAACTCAAACTCTCATCAAAATCAGTCAAATGAATACGACGAGAAAGCACTAGGTAGGTGTCTTTGTCCTGAAAACAATGGCAACTAGATTATTTCATCTTGATTCAAAAGAGCAACGGCCCTTGGTGAGATTTGATTAGATAAACAGTTTCTGCTGTGAAGCCGTCTCCCGCAGCCTGCCCCGCACAGAGCAAGAGCTCAGGTGCACTCGTGTACAGCTCAAGCCCCATGTCTCCCTGGTGGTCTAGTGGTTAGGATTCGGCGCTCTCACCGCCGCGGCCCGGGTTCGATTCCCGGTCAGGGAAAGCTGATTTTTGCCCGGCGTCGGCCTGGACACGGACAAAGACACCACCAAAAAGCATGGCTTCCTTCGAGCCGGAGTCGAACCAGCGACCTAAGGATGGCCGGTTGTTCACCTACAGTCCTCCGCTCTACCAACTGAGCTATCGAAGGCCCTGGCGCTGTCATGGGACGCGAAAGCTGGTGGACACGAGAGAGCCGCATGGAAAAGGCCCCTGAAAAGAAATGTGCTCGTTTTGGCGATGAGACGTCTTCAAATAACTCAAACTCTCATCAAAATCAGTCAAATGAATACGACGAGAAAGCACTAGGTAGGTGTCTTTGTCCTGAAAACAATGGCAACTAGATTATTTCATCTTGATTCAAAAGAGCAACGGCCCTTGGTGAGATTTGATTAGATAAACAGTTTCTGCAGTGAAGCCGTCTCCCGCAGCCTGCCCCGCACAGAGCAAGAGCTCAGGTTCACCCGTGTACAGCTCAAGCCCCATGTCTCCCTGGTGGTCTAGTGGTTAGGATTCGGCGCTCTCACCGCCGCGGCCCGGGTTCGATTCCCGGTCAGGGAAAGCTGATTTTTGCCCGGCGTCGGCCTGGACACGGACAAAGACACCACCAAAAAGCATGGCTTCCTTCGAGCCGGAGTCGAACCAGCGACCTAAGGATGGCCGGTTGTTCACCTACAGTCCTCCGCTCTACCAACTGAGCTATCGAAGGCCCTGGCGCTGTCATGGGACGCGAAAGCTGGTGGACACGAGAGAGCCGCATGGAAAAGGCCCCTGAAAAGAAATGTGCTCGTTTTGGCGATGAGACGTCTTCAAATAACTCAAACTCTCATCAAAATCAGTCAAATGAATACGACGAGAAAGCACTAGGTAGGTGTCTTTGTTCTGAAAACAATGGCAACTAGATTATTTCATCTTGATTCAAAAGAGCAACGGCCCTTGGTGAGATTTGATTAGATAAACAGTTTCTGCTGTGAAGCCGTCTCCCGCAGCCTGCCCCGCACAGAGCAAGAGCTCAGGTGCACTCGTGTACAGCTCAAGCCCCATGTCTCCCTGGTGGTCTAGTGGTTAGGATTCGGCGCTCTCACCGCCGCGGCCCGGGTTCGATTCCCGGTCAGGGAAAGCTGATTTTTGCCCGGCGTCGGCCTGGACACGGACAAAGACACCACCAAAAAGCATGGCTTCCTTCGAGCCGGAGTCGAACCAGCGACCTAAGGATGGCCGGTTGTTCACCTACAGTCCTCCGCTCTACCAACTGAGCTATCGAAGGCCCTGGCGCTGTCATGGGACGCGAAAGCTGGTGGACACGAGAGAGCCGCATGGAAAAGGCCCCTGAAAAGAAATGTGCTCGTTTTGGCGATGAGACGTCTTCAAATAACTCAAACTCTCATCAAAATCAGTCAAATGAATACGACGAGAAAGCACTAGGTAGGTGTCTTTGTTCTGAAAACAATGGCAACTAGATTATTTCATCTTGATTCAAAAGAGCAACGGCCCTTGGTGAGATTTGATTAGATAAACAGTTTCTGCTGTGAAGCCGTCTCCCGCAGCCTGCCCCGCACAGAGCAAGAGCTCAGGTGCACTCGTGTACAGCTCAAGCCCCATGTCTCCCTGGTGGTCTAGTGGTTAGGATTCGGCGCTCTCACCGCCGCGGCCCGGGTTCGATTCCCGGTCAGGGAAAGCTGATTTTTGCCCGGCGTCGGCCTGGACACGGACAAAGACACCACCAAAAAGCATGGCTTCCTTCGAGCCGGAGTCGAACCAGCGACCTAAGGATGGCCGGTTGTTCACCTACAGTCCTCCGCTCTACCAACTGAGCTATCGAAGGCCCTGGCGCTGTCATGGGACGCGAAAGCTGGTGGACACGAGAGAGCCGCATGGAAAAGGCCCCTGAAAAGAAATGTGCTCGTTTTGGCGATGAGACGTCTTCAAATAACTCAAACTCTCATCAAAATCAGTCAAATGAATACGACGAGAAAGCACTAGGTAGGTGTCTTTGTCCTGAAAACAATGGCAACTAGATTATTTCATCTTGATTCAAAAGAGCAACGGCCCTTGGTGAGATTTGATTAGATAAACAGTTTCTGCTGTGAAGCCGTCTCCCGCAGCCTGCCCCGCACAGAGCAAGAGCTCAGGTGCACTCGTGTACAGCTCAAGCCCCATGTCTCCCTGGTGGTCTAGTGGTTAGGATTCGGCGCTCTCACCGCCGCGGCCCGGGTTCGATTCCCGGTCAGGGAAAGCTGATTTTTGCCCGGCGTCGGCCTGGACACGGACAAAGACACCACCAAAAAGCATGGCTTCCTTCGAGCCGGAGTCGAACCAGCGACCTAAGGATGGCCGGTTGTTCACCTACAGTCCTCCGCTCTACCAACTGAGCTATCGAAGGCCCTGGCGCTGTCATGGGACGCGAAAGCTGGTGGACACGAGAGAGCCGCATGGAAAAGGCCCCTGAAAAGAAATGTGCTCGTTTTGGCGATGAGACGTCTTCAAATAACTCAAACTCTCATCAAAATCAGTCAAATGAATACGACGAGAAAGCACTAGGTAGGTGTCTTTGTCCTGAAAACAATGGCAACTAGATTATTTCATCTTGATTCAAAAGAGCAACGGCCCTTGGTGAGATTTGATTAGATAAACAGTTTCTGCTGTGAAGCCGTCTCCCGCAGCCTGCCCCGCACAGAGCAAGAGCTCAGGTGCACTCGTGTACAGCTCAAGCCCCATGTCTCCCTGGTGGTCTAGTGGTTAGGATTCGGCGCTCTCACCGCCGCGGCCCGGGTTCGATTCCCGGTCAGGGAAAGCTGATTTTTGCCCGGCGTCGGCCTGGACACGGACAAAGACACCACCAAAAAGCATGGCTTCCTTCGAGCCGGAGTCGAACCAGCGACCTAAGGATGGCCGGTTGTTCACCTACAGTCCTCCGCTCTACCAACTGAGCTATCGAAGGCCCTGGCGCTGTCATGGGACGCGAAAGCTGGTGGACACGAGAGAGCCGCATGGAAAAGGCCCCTGAAAAGAAATGTGCTCGTTTTGGCGATGAGACGTCTTCAAATAACTCAAACTCTCATCAAAATCAGTCAAATGAATACGACGAGAAAGCACTAGGTAGGTGTCTTTGTTCTGAAAACAATGGCAACTAGATTATTTCATCTTGATTCAAAAGAGCAACGGCCCTTGGTGAGATTTGATTAGATAAACAGTTTCTGCTGTGAAGCCGTCTCCCGCAGCCTGCCCCGCACAGAGCAAGAGCTCAGGTGCACTCGTGTACAGCTCAAGCCCCATGTCTCCCTGGTGGTCTAGTGGTTAGGATTCGGCGCTCTCACCGCCGCGGCCCGGGTTCGATTCCCGGTCAGGGAAAGCTGATTTTTGCCCGGCGTCGGCCTGGACACGGACAAAGACACCACCAAAAAGCATGGCTTCCTTCGAGCCGGAGTCGAACCAGCGACCTAAGGATGGCCGGTTGTTCACCTACAGTCCTCCGCTCTACCAACTGAGCTATCGAAGGCCCTGGCGCTGTCATGGGACGCGAAAGCTGGTGGACACGAGAGAGCCGCATGGAAAAGGCCCCTGAAAAGAAATGTGCTCGTTTTGGCGATGAGACGTCTTCAAATAACTCAAACTCTCATCAAAATCAGTCAAATGAATACGACGAGAAAGCACTAGGTAGGTGTCTTTGTTCTGAAAACAATGGCAACTAGATTATTTCATCTTGATTCAAAAGAGCAACGGCCCTTGGTGAGATTTGATTAGATAAACAGTTTCTGCTGTGAAGCCGTCTCCCGCAGCCTGCCCCGCACAGAGCAAGAGCTCAGGTGCACTCGTGTACAGCTCAAGCCCCATGTCTCCCTGGTGGTCTAGTGGTTAGGATTCGGCGCTCTCACCGCCGCGGCCCGGGTTCGATTCCCGGTCAGGGAAAGCTGATTTTTGCCCGGCGTCGGCCTGGACACGGACAAAGACACCACCAAAAAGCATGGCTTCCTTCGAGCCGGAGTCGAACCAGCGACCTAAGGATGGCCGGTTGTTCACCTACAGTCCTCCGCTCTACCAACTGAGCTATCGAAGGCCCTGGCGCTGTCATGGGACGCGAAAGCTGGTGGACACGAGAGAGCCGCATGGAAAAGGCCCCTGAAAAGAAATGTGCTCGTTTTGGCGATGAGACGTCTTCAAATAACTCAAACTCTCATCAAAATCAGTCAAATGAATACGACGAGAAAGCACTAGGTAGGTGTCTTTGTTCTGAAAACAATGGCAACTAGATTATTTCATCTTGATTCAAAAGAGCAACGGCCCTTGGTGAGATTTGATTAGATAAACAGTTTCTGCTGTGAAGCCGTCTCCCGCAGCCTGCCCCGCACAGAGCAAGAGCTCAGGTGCACTCGTGTACAGCTCAAGCCCCATGTCTCCCTGGTGGTCTAGTGGTTAGGATTCGGCGCTCTCACCGCCGCGGCCCGGGTTCGATTCCCGGTCAGGGAGAGCTGATTTTTGCCCGGCGTCGGCCTGGACACGGACAAAGACACCACCAAAAAGCATGGCTTCCTTCGAGCCGGAGTCGAACCAGCGACCTAAGGATGGCCGGTTGTTCACCTACAGTCCTCCGCTCTACCAACTGAGCTATCGAAGGCCCTGGCGCTGTCATGGGACGCGAAAGCTGGTGGACACGAGAGAGCCGCATGGAAAAGGCCCCTGAAAAGAAATGTGCTCGTTTTGGCGATGAGACGTCTTCAAATAACTCAAACTCTCATCAAAATCAGTCAAATGAATACGACGAGAAAGCACTAGGTAGGTGTCTTTGTTCTGAAAACAATGGCAACTAGATTATTTCATCTTGATTCAAAAGAGCAACGGCCCTTGGTGAGATTTGATTAGATAAACAGTTTCTGCTGTGAAGCCGTCTCCCGCAGCCTGCCCCGCACAGAGCAAGAGCTCAGGTGCACTCGTGTACAGCTCAAGCCCCATGTCTCCCTGGTGGTCTAGTGGTTAGGATTCGGCGCTCTCACCGCCGCGGCCCGGGTTCGATTCCCGGTCAGGGAAAGCTGATTTTTGCCCGGCGTCGGCCTGGACACGGACAAAGACACCACCAAAAAGCATGGCTTCCTTCGAGCCGGAGTCGAACCAGCGACCTAAGGATGGCCGGTTGTTCACCTACAGTCCTCCGCTCTACCAACTGAGCTATCGAAGGCCCTGGCGCTGTCATGGGACGCGAAAGCTGGTGGACACGAGAGAGCCGCATGGAAAAGGCCCCTGAAAAGAAATGTGCTCGTTTTGGCGATGAGACGTCTTCAAATAACTCAAACTCTCATCAAAATCAGTCAAATGAATACGACGAGAAAGCACTAGGTAGGTGTCTTTGTTCTGAAAACAATGGCAACTAGATTATTTCATCTTGATTCAAAAGAGCAACGGCCCTTGGTGAGATTTGATTAGATAAACAGTTTCTGCTGTGAAGCCGTCTCCCGCAGCCTGCCCCGCACAGAGCAAGAGCTCAGGTGCACTCGTGTACAGCTCAAGCCCCATGTCTCCCTGGTGGTCTAGTGGTTAGGATTCGGCGCTCTCACCGCCGCGGCCCGGGTTCGATTCCCGGTCAGGGAAAGCTGATTTTTGCCCGGCGTCGGCCTGGACACGGACAAAGACACCACCAAAAAGCATGGCTTCCTTCGAGCCGGAGTCGAACCAGCGACCTAAGGATGGCCGGTTGTTCACCTACAGTCCTCCGCTCTACCAACTGAGCTATCGAAGGCCCTGGCGCTGTCATGGGACGCGAAAGCTGGTGGACACGAGAGAGCCGCATGGAAAAGGCCCCTGAAAAGAAATGTGCTCGTTTTGGCGATGAGACGTCTTCAAATAACTCAAACTCTCATCAAAATCAGTCAAATGAATACGACGAGAAAGCACTAGGTAGGTGTCTTTGTCCTGAAAACAATGGCAACTAGATTATTTCATCTTGATTCAAAAGAGCAACGGCCCTTGGTGAGATTTGATTAGATAAACAGTTTCTGCTGTGAAGCCGTCTCCCGCAGCCTGCCCCGCACAGAGCAAGAGCTCAGGTGCACTCGTGTACAGCTCAAGCCCCATGTCTCCCTGGTGGTCTAGTGGTTAGGATTCGGCGCTCTCACCGCCGCGGCCCGGGTTCGATTCCCGGTCAGGGAAAGCTGATTTTTGCCCGGCGTCGGCCTGGACACGGACAAAGACACCACCAAAAAGCATGGCTTCCTTCGAGCCGGAGTCGAACCAGCGACCTAAGGATGGCCGGTTGTTCACCTACAGTCCTCCGCTCTACCAACTGAGCTATCGAAGGCCCTGGCGCTGTCATGGGACGCGAAAGCTGGTGGACACGAGAGAGCCGCATGGAAAAGGCCCCTGAAAAGAAATGTGCTCGTTTTGGCGATGAGACGTCTTCAAATAACTCAAACTCTCATCAAAATCAGTCAAATGAATACGACGAGAAAGCACTAGGTAGGTGTCTTTGTTCTGAAAACAATGGCAACTAGATTATTTCATCTTGATTCAAAAGAGCAACGGCCCTTGGTGAGATTTGATTAGATAAACAGTTTCTGCTGTGAAGCCGTCTCCCGCAGCCTGCCCCGCACAGAGCAAGAGCTCAGGTGCACTCGTGTACAGCTCAAGCCCCATGTCTCCCTGGTGGTCTAGTGGTTAGGATTCGGCGCTCTCACCGCCGCGGCCCGGGTTCGATTCCCGGTCAGGGAGAGCTGATTTTTGCCCGGCGTCGGCCTGGACACGGACAAAGACACCACCAAAAAGCATGGCTTCCTTCGAGCCGGAGTCGAACCAGCGACCTAAGGATGGCCGGTTGTTCACCTACAGTCCTCCGCTCTACCAACTGAGCTATCGAAGGCCCTGGCGCTGTCATGGGACGCGAAAGCTGGTGGACACGAGAGAGCCGCATGGAAAAGGCCCCTGAAAAGAAATGTGCTCGTTTTGGCGATGAGACGTCTTCAAATAACTCAAACTCTCATCAAAATCAGTCAAATGAATACGACGAGAAAGCACTAGGTAGGTGTCTTTGTTCTGAAAACAATGGCAACTAGATTATTTCATCTTGATTCAAAAGAGCAACGGCCCTTGGTGAGATTTGATTAGATAAACAGTTTCTGCTGTGAAGCCGTCTCCCGCAGCCTGCCCCGCACAGAGCAAGAGCTCAGGTGCACTCGTGTACAGCTCAAGCCCCATGTCTCCCTGGTGGTCTAGTGGTTAGGATTCGGCGCTCTCACCGCCGCGGCCCGGGTTCGATTCCCGGTCAGGGAAAGCTGATTTTTGCCCGGCGTCGGCCTGGACACGGACAAAGACACCACCAAAAAGCATGGCTTCCTTCGAGCCGGAGTCGAACCAGCGACCTAAGGATGGCCGGTTGTTCACCTACAGTCCTCCGCTCTACCAACTGAGCTATCGAAGGCCCTGGCGCTGTCATGGGACGCGAAAGCTGGTGGACACGAGAGAGCCGCATGGAAAAGGCCCCTGAAAAGAAATGTGCTCGTTTTGGCGATGAGACGTCTTCAAATAACTCAAACTCTCATCAAAATCAGTCAAATGAATACGACGAGAAAGCACTAGGTAGGTGTCTTTGTTCTGAAAACAATGGCAACTAGATTATTTCATCTTGATTCAAAAGAGCAACGGCCCTTGGTGAGATTTGATTAGATAAACAGTTTCTGCTGTGAAGCCGTCTCCCGCAGCCTGCCCCGCACAGAGCAAGAGCTCAGGTGCACTCGTGTACAGCTCAAGCCCCATGTCTCCCTGGTGGTCTAGTGGTTAGGATTCGGCGCTCTCACCGCCGCGGCCCGGGTTCGATTCCCGGTCAGGGAAAGCTGATTTTTGCCCGGCGTCGGCCTGGACACGGACAAAGACACCACCAAAAAGCATGGCTTCCTTCGAGCCGGAGTCGAACCAGCGACCTAAGGATGGCCGGTTGTTCACCTACCGTCCTCCGCTCTACCAACTGAGCTATCGAAGGCCCTGGCGCTGTCATGGGACGCGAAAGCTGGTGGACACGAGAGAGCCGCATGGAAAAGGCCCCTGAAAAGAAATGTGCTCGTTTTGGCGATGAGACGTCTTCAAATAACTCAAACTCTCATCAAAATCAGTCAAATGAATACGACGAGAAAGCACTAGGTAGGTGTCTTTGTTCTGAAAACAATGGCAACTAGATTATTTCATCTTGATTCAAAAGAGCAACGGCCCTTGGTGAGATTTGATTAGATAAACAGTTTCTGCTGTGAAGCCGTCTCCCGCAGCCTGCCCCGCACAGAGCAAGAGCTCAGGTGCACTCGTGTACAGCTCAAGCCCCATGTCTCCCTGGTGGTCTAGTGGTTAGGATTCGGCGCTCTCACCGCCGCGGCCCGGGTTCGATTCCCGGTCAGGGAAAGCTGATTTTTGCCCGGCGTCGGCCTGGACACGGACAAAGACACCACCAAAAAGCATGGCTTCCTTCGAGCCGGAGTCGAACCAGCGACCTAAGGATGGCCGGTTGTTCACCTACAGTCCTCCGCTCTACCAACTGAGCTATCGAAGGCCCTGGCGCTGTCATGGGACGCGAAAGCTGGTGGACACGAGAGAGCCGCATGGAAAAGGCCCCTGAAAAGAAATGTGCTCGTTTTGGCGATGAGACGTCTTCAAATAACTCAAACTCTCATCAAAATCAGTCAAATGAATACGACGAGAAAGCACTAGGTAGGTGTCTTTGTTCTGAAAACAATGGCAACTAGATTATTTCATCTTGATTCAAAAGAGCAACGGCCCTTGGTGAGATTTGATTAGATAAACAGTTTCTGCTGTGAAGCCGTCTCCCGCAGCCTGCCCCGCACAGAGCAAGAGCTCAGGTGCACTCGTGTACAGCTCAAGCCCCATGTCTCCCTGGTGGTCTAGTGGTTAGGATTCGGCGCTCTCACCGCCGCGGCCCGGGTTCGATTCCCGGTCAGGGAAAGCTGATTTTTGCCCGGCGTCGGCCTGGACACGGACAAAGACACCACCAAAAAGCATGGCTTCCTTCGAGCCGGAGTCGAACCAGCGACCTAAGGATGGCCGGTTGTTCACCTACAGTCCTCCGCTCTACCAACTGAGCTATCGAAGGCCCTGGCGCTGTCATGGGACGCGAAAGCTGGTGGACACGAGAGAGCCGCATGGAAAAGGCCCCTGAAAAGAAATGTGCTCGTTTTGGCGATGAGACGTCTTCAAATAACTCAAACTCTCATCAAAATCAGTCAAATGAATACGACGAGAAAGCACTAGGTAGGTGTCTTTGTTCTGAAAACAATGGCAACTAGATTATTTCATCTTGATTCAAAAGAGCAACGGCCCTTGGTGAGATTTGATTAGATAAACAGTTTCTGCTGTGAAGCCGTCTCCCGCAGCCTGCCCCGCACAGAGCAAGAGCTCAGGTTCACCCGTGTACAGCTCAAGCCCCATGTCTCCCTGGTGGTCTAGTGGTTAGGATTCGGCGCTCTCACCGCCGCGGCCCGGGTTCGATTCCCGGTCAGGGAAAGCTGATTTTTGCCCGGCGTCGGCCTGGACACGGACAAAGACACCACCAAAAAGCATGGCTTCCTTCGAGCCGGAGTCGAACCAGCGACCTAAGGATGGCCGGTTGTTCACCTACAGTCCTCCGCTCTACCAACTGAGCTATCGAAGGCCCTGGCGCTGTCATGGGACGCGAAAGCTGGTGGACACGAGAGAGCCGCATGGAAAAGGCCCCTGAAAAGAAATGTGCTCGTTTTGGCGATGAGACGTCTTCAAATAACTCAAACTCTCATCAAAATCAGTCAAATGAATACGACGAGAAAGCACTAGGTAGGTGTCTTTGTTCTGAAAACAATGGCAACTAGATTATTTCATCTTGATTCAAAAGAGCAACGGCCCTTGGTGAGATTTGATTAGATAAACAGTTTCTGCTGTGAAGCCGTCTCCCGCAGCCTGCCCCGCACAGAGCAAGAGCTCAGGTGCACTCGTGTACAGCTCAAGCCCCATGTCTCCCTGGTGGTCTAGTGGTTAGGATTCGGCGCTCTCACCGCCGCGGCCCGGGTTCGATTCCCGGTCAGGGAAAGCTGATTTTTGCCCGGCGTCGGCCTGGACACGGACAAAGACACCACCAAAAAGCATGGCTTCCTTCGAGCCGGAGTCGAACCAGCGACCTAAGGATGGCCGGTTGTTCACCTACAGTCCTCCGCTCTACCAACTGAGCTATCGAAGGCCCTGGCGCTGTCATGGGACGCGAAAGCTGGTGGACACGAGAGAGCCGCATGGAAAAGGCCCCTGAAAAGAAATGTGCTCGTTTTGGCGATGAGACGTCTTCAAATAACTCAAACTCTCATCAAAATCAGTCAAATGAATACGACGAGAAAGCACTAGGTAGGTGTCTTTGTTCTGAAAACAATGGCAACTAGATTATTTCATCTTGATTCAAAAGAGCAACGGCCCTTGGTGAGATTTGATTAGATAAACAGTTTCTGCTGTGAAGCCGTCTCCCGCAGCCTGCCCCGCACAGAGCAAGAGCTCAGGTGCACTCGTGTACAGCTCAAGCCCCATGTCTCCCTGGTGGTCTAGTGGTTAGGATTCGGCGCTCTCACCGCCGCGGCCCGGGTTCGATTCCCGGTCAGGTAAAGCTGATTTTTGCCCGGCGTCGGCCTGGACACGGACAAAGACACCACCAAAAAGCATGGCTTCCTTCGAGCCGGAGTCGAACCAGCGACCTAAGGATGGCCGGTTGTTCACCTACAGTCCTCCGCTCTACCAACTGAGCTATCGAAGGCCCTGGCGCTGTCATGGGACGCGAAAGCTGGTGGACACGAGAGAGCCGCATGGAAAAGGCCCCTGAAAAGAAATGTGCTCGTTTTGGCGATGAGACGTCTTCAAATAACTCAAACTCTCATCAAAATCAGTCAAATGAATACGACGAGAAAGCACTAGGTAGGTGTCTTTGTTCTGAAAACAATGGCAACTAGATTATTTCATCTTGATTCAAAAGAGCAACGGCCCTTGGTGAGATTTGATTAGATAAACAGTTTCTGCTGTGAAGCCGTCTCCCGCAGCCTGCCCCGCACAGAGCAAGAGCTCAGGTGCACTCGTGTACAGCTCAAGCCCCATGTCTCCCTGGTGGTCTAGTGGTTAGGATTCGGCGCTCTCACCGCCGCGGCCCGGGTTCGATTCCCGGTCAGGGAAAGCTGATTTTTGCCCGGCGTCGGCCTGGACACGGACAAAGACACCACCAAAAAGCATGGCTTCCTTCGAGCCGGAGTCGAACCAGCGACCTAAAGATGGCCGGTTGTTCACCTACAGTCCTCCGCTCTACCAACTGAGCTATCGAAGGCCCTGGCGCTGTCATGGGACGCGAAAGCTGGTGGACACGAGAGAGCCGCATGGAAAAGGCCCCTGAAAAGAAATGTGCTCGTTTTGGCGATGAGACGTCTTCAAATAACTCAAACTCTCATCAAAATCAGTCAAATGAATACGACGAGAAAGCACTAGGTAGGTGTCTTTGTTCTGAAAACAATGGCAACTAGATTATTTCATCTTGATTCAAAAGAGCAACGGCCCTTGGTGAGATTTGATTAGATAAACAGTTTCTGCTGTGAAGCCGTCTCCCGCAGCCTGCCCCGCACAGAGCAAGAGCTCAGGTGCACTCGTGTACAGCTCAAGCCCCATGTCTCCCTGGTGGTCTAGTGGATAGGATTCGGCGCTCTCACCGCCGCGGCCCTGGTTCGATTCCCGGTCAGGGAAAGCTGATTTTTGCCCGCCGTCGGCCTGGACACGGACAAAGACACCACCAAAAAGCATGGCTTCCTTCGAGCCGGAGTCGAACCAGCGACCTAAGGATGGCCGGTTGTTCACCTACAGTCCTCCGCTCTACCAACTGAGCTATCGAAGGCCCTGGCGCTGTCATGGGACGCGAAAGCTGGTGGACACGAGAGAGCCGCATGGAAAAGGCCCCTGAAAAGAAATGTGCTCGTTTTGGCGATGAGACGTCTTCAAATAACTCAAACTCTCATCAAAATCAGTCAAATGAATACGACGAGAAAGCACTAGGTAGGTGTCTTTGTTCTGAAAACAATGGCAACTAGATTATTTCATCTTGATTCAAAAGAGCAACGGCCCTTGGTGAGATTTGATTAGATAAACAGTTTCTGCTGTGAAGCCGTCTCCCGCAGCCTGCCCCGCACAGAGCAAGAGCTCAGGTGCACTCGTGTACAGCTCAAGCCCCATGTCTCCCTGGTGGTCTAGTGGTTAGGATTCGGCGCTCTCACCGCCGCGGCCCGGGTTCGATTCCCGGTCAGGTAAAGCTGATTTTTGCCCGGCGTCGGCCTGGACACGGACAAAGACACCACCAAAAAGCATGGCTTCCTTCGAGCCGGAGTCGAACCAGCGACCTAAGGATGGCCGGTTGTTCACCTACAGTCCTCCGCTCTACCAACTGAGCTATCGAAGGCCCTGGCGCTGTCATGGGACGCGAAAGCTGGTGGACACGAGAGAGCCGCATGGAAAAGGCCCCTGAAAAGAAATGTGCTCGTTTTGGCGATGAGACGTCTTCAAATAACTCAAACTCTCATCAAAATCAGTCAAATGAATACGACGAGAAAGCACTAGGTAGGTGTCTTTGTTCTGAAAACAATGGCAACTAGATTATTTCATCTTGATTCAAAAGAGCAACGGCCCTTGGTGAGATTTGATTAGATAAACAGTTTCTGCTGTGAAGCCGTCTCCCGCAGCCTGCCCCGCACAGAGCAAGAGCTCAGGTGCACTCGTGTACAGCTCAAGCCCCATGTCTCCCTGGTGGTCTAGTGGTTAGGATTCGGCGCTCTCACCGCCGCGGCCCGGGTTCGATTCCCGGTCAGGGAAAGCTGATTTTTGCCCGGCGTCGGCCTGGACACGGACAAAGACACCACCAAAAAGCATGGCTTCCTTCGAGCCGGAGTCGAACCAGCGACCTAAGGATGGCCGGTTGTTCACCTACAGTCCTCCGCTCTACCAACTGAGCTATCGAAGGCCCTGGCGCTGTCATGGGACGCGAAAGCTGGTGGACACGAGAGAGCCGCATGGAAAAGGCCCCTGAAAAGAAATGTGCTCGTTTTGGCGATGAGACGTCTTCAAATAACTCAAACTCTCATCAAAATCAGTCAAATGAATACGACGAGAAAGCACTAGGTAGGTGTCTTTGTTCTGAAAACAATGGCAACTAGATTATTTCATCTTGATTCAAAAGAGCAACGGCCCTTGGTGAGATTTGATTAGATAAACAGTTTCTGCTGTGAAGCCGTCTCCCGCAGCCTGCCCCGCACAGAGCAAGAGCTCAGGTGCACTCGTGTACAGCTTAAGCCCCATGTCTCCCTGGTGGTCTAGTGGTTAGGATTCGGCGCTCTCACCGCCGCGGCCCGGGTTCGATTCCCGGTCAGGGAAAGCTGATTTTTGCCCGGCGTCGGCCTGGACACGGACAAAGACACCACCAAAAAGCATGGCTTCCTTCGAGCCGGAGTCGAACCAGCGACCTAAGGATGGCCGGTTGTTCACCTACAGTCCTCCGCTCTACCAACTGAGCTATCGAAGGCCCTGGCGCTGTCATGGGACGCGAAAGCTGGTGGACACGAGAGAGCCGCATGGAAAAGGCCCCTGAAAAGAAATGTGCTCGTTTTGGCGATGAGACGTCTTCAAATAACTCAAACTCTCATCAAAATCAGTCAAATGAATACGACGAGAAAGCACTAGGTAGGTGTCTTTGTTCTGAAAACAATGGCAACTAGATTATTTCATCTTGATTCAAAAGAGCAACGGCCCTTGGTGAGATTTGATTAGATAAACAGTTTCTGCTGTGAAGCCGTCTCCCGCAGCCTGCCCCGCACAGAGCAAGAGCTCAGGTGCACTCGTGTACAGCTCAAGCCCCATGTCTCCCTGGTGGTCTAGTGGTTAGGATTCGGCGCTCTCACCGCCGCGGCCCGGGTTCGATTCCCGGTCAGGGAAAGCTGATTTTTGCCCGGCGTCGGCCTGGACACGGACAAAGACACCACCAAAAAGCATGGCTTCCTTCGAGCCGGAGTCGAACCAGCGACCTAAGGATGGCCGGTTGTTCACCTACAGTCCTCCGCTCTACCAACTGAGCTATCGAAGGCCCTGGCGCTGTCATGGGACGCGAAAGCTGGTGGACACGAGAGAGCCGCATGGAAAAGGCCCCTGAAAAGAAATGTGCTCGTTTTGGCGATGAGACGTCTTCAAATAACTCAAACTCTCATCAAAATCAGTCAAATGAATACGACGAGAAAGCACTAGGTAGGTGTCTTTGTTCTGAAAACAATGGCAACTAGATTATTTCATCTTGATTCAAAAGAGCAACGGCCCTTGGTGAGATTTGATTAGATAAACAGTTTCTGCTGTGAAGCCGTCTCCCGCAGCCTGCCCCGCACAGAGCAAGAGCTCAGGTGCACTCGTGTACAGCTCAAGCCCCATGTCTCCCTGGTGGTCTAGTGGTTAGGATTCGGCGCTCTCACCGCCGCGGCCCGGGTTCGATTCCCGGTCAGGGAAAGCTGATTTTTGCCCGGCGTCGGCCTGGACACGGACAAAGACACCACCAAAAAGCATGGCTTCCTTCGAGCCGGAGTCGAACCAGCGACCTAAGGATGGCCGGTTGTTCACCTACAGTCCTCCGCTCTACCAACTGAGCTATCGAAGGCCCTGGCGCTGTCATGGGACGCGAAAGCTGGTGGACACGAGAGAGCCGCATGGAAAAGGCCCCTGAAAAGAAATGTGTTCGTTTTGGCGATGAGACGTCTTCAAATAACTCAAACTCTCATCAAAATCAGTCAAATGAATACGACGAGAAAGCACTAGGTAGGTGTCTTTGTTCTGAAAACAATGGCAACTAGATTATTTCATCTTGATTCAAAAGAGCAACGGCCCTTGGTGAGATTTGATTAGATAAACAGTTTCTGCTGTGAAGCCGTCTCCCGCAGCCTGCCCCGCACAGAGCAAGAGCTCAGGTGCACTCGTGTACAGCTCAAGCCCCATGTCTCCCTGGTGGTCTAGTGGTTAGGATTCGGCGCTCTCACCGCCGCGGCCCGGGTTCGATTCCCGGTCAGGGAAAGCTGATTTTTGCCCGGCGTCGGCCTGGACACGGACAAAGACACCACCAAAAAGCATGGCTTCCTTCGAGCCGGAGTCGAACCAGCGACCTAAGGATGGCCGGTTGTTCACCTACAGTCCTCCGCTCTACCAACTGAGCTATCGAAGGCCCTGGCGCTGTCATGGGACGCGAAAGCTGGTGGACACGAGAGAGCCGCATGGAAAAGGCCCCTGAAAAGAAATGTGCTCGTTTTGGCGATGAGACGTCTTCAAATAACTCAAACTCTCATCAAAATCAGTCAAATGAATACGACGAGAAAGCACTAGGTAGGTGTCTTTGTTCTGAAAACAATGGCAACTAGATTATTTCATCTTGATTCAAAAGAGCAACGGCCCTTGGTGAGATTTGATTAGATAAACAGTTTCTGCTGTGAAGCCGTCTCCCGCAGCCTGCCCCGCACAGAGCAAGAGCTCAGGTGCACTCGTGTACAGCTCAAGCCCCATGTCTCCCTGGTGGTCTAGTGGTTAGGATTCGGCGCTCTCACCGCCGCGGCCCGGGTTCGATTCCCGGTCAAGGAAAGCTGATTTTTGCCCGGCGTCGGCCTGGACACGGACAAAGACACCACCAAAAAGCATGGCTTCCTTCGAGCCGGAGTCGAACCAGCGACCTAAGGATGGCCGGTTGTTCACCTACAGTCCTCCGCTCTACCAACTGAGCTATCGAAGGCCCTGGCGCTGTCATGGGACGCGAAAGCTTGTGGACACGAGAGAGCCGCATGGAAAAGGCCCCTGAAAAGAAATGTGCTCGTTTTGGCGATGAGACGTCTTCAAATAACTCAAACTCTCATCAAAATCAGTCAAATGAATACGACGAGAAAGCACTAGGTAGGTGTCTTTGTTCTGAAAACAATGGCAACTAGATTATTTCATCTTGATTCAAAAGAGCAACGGCCCTTGGTGAGATTTGATTAGATAAACAGTTTCTGCTGTGAAGCCGTCTCCCGCAGCCTGCCCCGCACAGAGCAAGAGCTCAGGTGCACTCGTGTACAGCTCAAGCCCCATGTCTCCCTGGTGGTCTAGTGGTTAGGATTCGGCGCTCTCACCGCCGCGGCCCGGGTTCGATTCCCGGTCAGGGAAAGCTGATTTTTGCCCGGCGTCGGCCTGGACACGGACAAAGACACCACCAAAAAGCATGGCTTCCTTCGAGCCGGAGTCGAACCAGCGACCTAAGGATGGCCGGTTGTTCACCTACAGTCCTCCGCTCTACCAACTGAGCTATCGAAGGCCCTGGCGCTGTCATGGGACGCGAAAGCTGGTGGACACGAGAGAGCCGCATGGAAAAGGCCCCTGAAAAGAAATGTGCTCGTTTTGGCGATGAGACGTCTTCAAATAACTCAAACTCTCATCAAAATCAGTCAAATGAATACGACGAGAAAGCACTAGGTAGGTGTCTTTGTTCTGAAAACAATGGCAACTAGATTATTTCATCTTGATTCAAAAGAGCAACGGCCCTTGGTGAGATTTGATTAGATAAACAGTTTCTGCTGTGAAGCCGTCTCCCGCAGCCTGCCCCGCACAGAGCAAGAGCTCAGGTGCACTCGTGTACAGCTCAAGCCCCATGTCTCCCTGGTGGTCTAGTGGTTAGGATTCGGCGCTCTCACCGCCGCGGCCCGGGTTCGATTCCCGGTCAGGGAAAGCTGATTTTTGCCCGGCGTCGGCCTGGACACGGACAAAGACACCACCAAAAAGCATGGCTTCCTTCGAGCCGGAGTCGAACCAGCGACCTAAGGATGGCCGGTTGTTCACCTACAGTCCTCCGCTCTACCAACTGAGCTATCGAAGGCCCTGGCGCTGTCATGGGACGCGAAAGCTGGTGGACACGAGAGAGCCGCATGGAAAAGGCCCCTGAAAAGAAATGTGCTCGTTTTGGCGATGAGACGTCTTCAAATAACTCAAACTCTCATCAAAATCAGTCAAATGAATACGACGAGAAAGCACTAGGTAGGTGTCTTTGTTCTGAAAACAATGGCAACTAGATTATTTCATCTTGATTCAAAAGAGCAACGGCCCTTGGTGAGATTTGATTAGATAAACAGTTTCTGCTGTGAAGCCGTCTCCCGCAGCCTGCCCCGCACAGAGCAAGAGCTCAGGTGCACTCGTGTACAGCTCAAGCCCCATGTCTCCCTGGTGGTCTAGTGGTTAGGATTCGGCGCTCTCACCGCCGCGGCCCGGGTTCGATTCCCGGTCAGGGAAAGCTGATTTTTGCCCGGCGTCGGCCTGGACACGGACAAAGACACCACCAAAAAGCATGGCTTCCTTCGAGCCGGAGTCGAACCAGCGACCTAAGGATGGCCGGTTGTTCACCTACAGTCCTCCGCTCTACCAACTGAGCTATCGAAGGCCCTGGCGCTGTCATGGGACGCGAAAGCTGGTGGACACGAGAGAGCCGCATGGAAAAGGCCCCTGAAAAGAAATGTGCTCGTTTTGGCGATGAGACGTCTTCAAATAACTCAAACTCTCATCAAAATCAGTCAAATGAATACGACGAGAAAGCACTAGGTAGGTGTCTTTGTTCTGAAAACAATGGCAACTAGATTATTTCATCTTGATTCAAAAGAGCAACGGCCCTTGGTGAGATTTGATTAGATAAACAGTTTCTGCTGTGAAGCCGTCTCCCGCAGCCTGCCCCGCACAGAGCAAGAGCTCAGGTGCACTCGTGTACAGCTCAAGCCCCATGTCTCCCTGGTGGTCTAGTGGTTAGGATTCGGCGCTCTCACCGCCGCGGCCCGGGTTCGATTCCCGGTCAGGGAAAGCTGATTTTTGCCCGGCGTCGGCCTGGACACGGACAAAGACACCACCAAAAAGCATGGCTTCCTTCGAGCCGGAGTCGAACCAGCGACCTAAGGATGGCCGGTTGTTCACCTACAGTCCTCCGCTCTACCAACTGAGCTATCGAAGGCCCTGGCGCTGTCATGGGACGCGAAAGCTGGTGGACACGAGAGAGCCGCATGGAAAAGGCCCCTGAAAAGAAATGTGTTCGTTTTGGCGATGAGACGTCTTCAAATAACTCAAACTCTCATCAAAATCAGTCAAATGAATACGACGAGAAAGCACTAGGTAGGTGTCTTTGTTCTGAAAACAATGGCAACTAGATTATTTCATCTTGATTCAAAAGAGCAACGGCCCTTGGTGAGATTTGATTAGATAAACAGTTTCTGCTGTGAAGCCGTCTCCCGCAGCCTGCCCCGCACAGAGCAAGAGCTCAGGTGCACTCGTGTACAGCTCAAGCCCCATGTCTCCCTGGTGGTCTAGTGGTTAGGATTCGGCGCTCTCACCGCCGCGGCCCGGGTTCGATTCCCGGTCAGGGAAAGCTGATTTTTGCCCGGCGTCGGCCTGGACACGGACAAAGACACCACCAAAAAGCATGGCTTCCTTCGAGCCGGAGTCGAACCAGCGACCTAAGGATGGCCGGTTGTTCACCTACAGTCCTCCGCTCTACCAACTGAGCTATCGAAGGCCCTGGCGCTGTCATGGGACGCGAAAGCTTGTGGACACGAGAGAGCCGCATGGAAAAGGCCCCTGAAAAGAAATGTGCTCGTTTTGGCGATGAGACGTCTTCAAATAACTCAAACTCTCATCAAAATCAGTCAAATGAATACGACGAGAAAGCACTAGGTAGGTGTCTTTGTTCTGAAAACAATGGCAACTAGATTATTTCATCTTGATTCAAAAGAGCAACGGCCCTTGGTGAGATTTGATTAGATAAACAGTTTCTGCTGTGAAGCCGTCTCCCGCAGCCTGCCCCGCACAGAGCAAGAGCTCAGGTGCACTCGTGTACAGCTCAAGCCCCATGTCTCCCTGGTGGTCTAGTGGTTAGGATTCGGCGCTCTCACCGCCGCGGCCCGGGTTCGATTCCCGGTCAGGGAAAGCTGATTTTTGCCCGGCGTCGGCCTGGACACGGACAAAGACACCACCAAAAAGCATGGCTTCCTTCGAGCCGGAGTCGAACCAGCGACCTAAGGATGGCCGGTTGTTCACCTACAGTCCTCCGCTCTACCAACTGAGCTATCGAAGGCCCTGGCGCTGTCATGGGACGCGAAAGCTGGTGGACACGAGAGAGCCGCATGGAAAAGGCCCCTGAAAAGAAATGTGCTCGTTTTGGCGATGAGACGTCTTCAAATAACTCAAACTCTCATCAAAATCAGTCAAATGAATACGACGAGAAAGCACTAGGTAGGTGTCTTTGTTCTGAAAACAATGGCAACTAGATTATTTCATCTTGATTCAAAAGAGCAACGGCCCTTGGTGAGATTTGATTAGATAAACAGTTTCTGCTGTGAAGCCGTCTCCCGCAGCCTGCCCCGCACAGAGCAAGAGCTCAGGTGCACTCGTGTACAGCTCAAGCCCCATGTCTCCCTGGTGGTCTAGTGGTTAGGATTCGGCGCTCTCACCGCCGCGGCCCGGGTTCGATTCCCGGTCAGGGAAAGCTGATTTTTGCCCGGCGTCGGCCTGGACACGGACAAAGACACCACCAAAAAGCATGGCTTCCTTCGAGCCGGAGTCGAACCAGCGACCTAAGGATGGCCGGTTGTTCACCTACAGTCCTCCGCTCTACCAACTGAGCTATCGAAGGCCCTGGCGCTGTCATGGGACGCGAAAGCTGGTGGACACGAGAGAGCCGCATGGAAAAGGCCCCTGAAAAGAAATGTGCTCGTTTTGGCGATGAGACGTCTTCAAATAACTCAAACTCTCATCAAAATCAGTCAAATGAATACGACGAGAAAGCACTAGGTAGGTGTCTTTGTTCTGAAAACAATGGCAACTAGATTATTTCATCTTGATTCAAAAGAGCAACGGCCCTTGGTGAGATTTGATTAGATAAACAGTTTCTGCTGTGAAGCCGTCTCCCGCAGCCTGCCCCGCACAGAGCAAGAGCTCAGGTGCACTCGTGTACAGCTCAAGCCCCATGTCTCCCTGGTGGTCTAGTGGTTAGGATTCGGCGCTCTCACCGCCGCGGCCCGGGTTCGATTCCCGGTCAGGGAAAGCTGATTTTTGCCCGGCGTCGGCCTGGACACGGACAAAGACACCACCAAAAAGCATGGCTTCCTTCGAGCCGGAGTCGAACCAGCGACCTAAGGATGGCCGGTTGTTCACCTACAGTCCTCCGCTCTACCAACTGAGCTATCGAAGGCCCTGGCGCTGTCATGGGACGCGAAAGCTGGTGGACACGAGAGAGCCGCATGGAAAAGGCCCCTGAAAAGAAATGTCCTCGTTTTGGCGATGAGACGTCTTCAAATAACTCAAACTCTCATCAAAGTCAGTCAAATGAATACGACGAGAAAGCACTAGGTAGGTGTCTTTGTTCTGAAAACAATGGCAACTAGATTATTTCATCTTGATTCAAAAGAGCAACGGCCCTTGGTGAGATTTGATTAGATAAACAGTTTCTGCTGTGAAGCCGTCTCCCGCAGCCTGCCCCGCACAGAGCAAGAGCTCAGGTGCACTCGTGTACAGCTCAAGCCCCATGTCTCCCTGGTGGTCTAGTGGTTAGGATTCGGCGCTCTCACCGCCGCGGCCCGGGTTCGATTCCCGGTCAGGGAAAGCTGATTTTTGCCCGGCGTCGGCCTGGACACGGACAAAGACACCACCAAAAAGCATGGCTTCCTTCGAGCCGGAGTCGAACCAGCGACCTAAGGATGGCCGGTTGTTCACCTACAGTCCTCCGCTCTACCAACTGAGCTATCGAAGGCCCTGGCGCTATCATGGGACGCGAAAGCTTGTGGACACGAGAGAGCCGCATGGAAAAGGCCCCTGAAAAGAAATGTGCTCGTTTTGGCGATGAGACGTCTTCAAATAACTCAAACTCTCATCAAAATCAGTCAAATGAATACGACGAGAAAGCACTAGGTAGGTGTCTTTGTTCTGAAAACAATGGCAACTAGATTATTTCATCTTGATTCAAAAGAGCAACGGCCCTTGGTGAGATTTGATTAGATAAACAGTTTCTGCTGTGAAGCCGTCTCCCGCAGCCTGCCCCGCACAGAGCAAGATCTCAGGTGCACTCGTGTACAGCTCAAGCCCCATGTCTCCCTGGTGGTCTAGTGGTTAGGTTTCGGCGCTCTCACCGCCGCGGCCCGGGTTCGATTCCCGGTCAGGGAAAGCTGATTTTTGCCCGGCGTCGGCCTGGACACGGACAAAGACACCACCAAAAAGCATGGCTTCCTTCGAGCCGGAGTCGAACCAGCGACCTAAGGATGGCCGGTTGTTCACCTACAGTCCTCCGCTCTACCAACTGAGCTATCGAAGGCCCTGGCGCTGTCATGGGACGCGAAAGCTGGTGGACACGAGAGAGCCGCATGGAAAAGGCCCCTGAAAAGAAATGTGCTCGTTTTGGCGATGAGACGTCTTCAAATAACTCAAACTCTCATCAAAATCAGTCAAATGAATACGACGAGAAAGCACTAGGTAGGTGTCTTTGTTCTGAAAACAATGGCAACTAGATTATTTCATCTTGATTCAAAAGAGCAACGGCCCTTGGTGAGATTTGATTAGATAAACAGTTTCTGCTGTGAAGCCGTCTCCCGCAGCCTGCCCCGCACAGAGCAAGAGCTCAGGTGCACTCGTGTACAGCTCAAGCCCCATGTCTCCCTGGTGGTCTAGTGCTTAGGATCCGGCGCTCTCACCGCCGCGGCCCGGTTTCGATTCCCGGTCAGGGAAAGCTGATTTTTGCCCGGCGTCGGCCTGGACACGGACAAAGACAACACCAAAAAGCATGGCTTCCTTCGAGCCGGAGTCGAACCAGCGACCTAAGGATGGCCGGTTGTTCACCTACAGTCCTCCGCTCTACCAACTGAGCTATCGAAGGCCCTGGCGCTGTCATGGGACGCGAAAGCTGGTGGACACGAGAGAGCCGCATGGAAAAGGCCCCTGAAAAGAAATGTGCTCGTTTTGGCGATGAGACGTCTTCAAATAACTCAAACTCTCATCAAAATCAGTCAAATGAATACGACGAGAAAGCACTAGGTAGGTGTCTTTGTTCTGAAAACAATGGCAACTAGATTATTTCATCTTGATTCAAAAGAGCAACGGCCCTTGGTGAGATTTGATTAGATAAACAGTTTCTGCTGTGAAGCCGTCTCCCGCAGCCTGCCCCGCACAGAGCAAGAGCTCAGGTTCACCCGTGTACAGCTCAAGCCCCATGTCTCCCTGGTGGTCTAGTGGTTAGGATTCGGCGCTCTCACCGCCGCGGCCCGGGTTCGATTCCCGGTCAGGGAAAGCTGATTTTTGCCCGGCGTCGGCCTGGACACGGACAAAGACACCACCAAAAAGCATGGCTTCCTTCGAGCCGGAGTCGAACCAGCGACCTAAGGATGGCCGGTTGTTCACCTACAGTCCTCCGCTCTACCAACTGAGCTATCGAAGGCCCTGGCGCTGTCATGGGACGCGAAAGCTGGTGGACACGAGAGAGCCGCATGGAAAAGGCCCCTGAAAAGAAATGTGCTCGTTTTGGCGATGAGACGTCTTCAAATAACTCAAACTCTCATCAAAATCAGTCAAATGAATACGACGAGAAAGCACTAGGTAGGTGTCTTTGTTCTGAAAACAATGGCAACTAGATTATTTCATCTTGATTCAAAAGAGCAACGGCCCTTGGTGAGATTTGATTAGATAAACAGTTTCTGCTGTGAAGCCGTCTCCCGCAGCCTGCCCCGCACAGAGCAAGAGCTCAGGTTCACCCGTGTACAGCTCAAGCCCCATGTCTCCCTGGTGGTCTAGTGGTTAGGATTCGGCGCTCTCACCGCCGCGGCCCGGGTTCGATTCCCGGTCAGGGAAAGCTGATTTTTGCCCGGCGTCGGCCTGGACACGGACAAAGACACCACCAAAAAGCATGGCTTCCTTCGAGCCGGAGTCGAACCAGCGACCTAAGGATGGCCGGTTGTTCACCTACAGTCCTCCGCTCTACCAACTGAGCTATCGAAGGCCCTGGCGCTGTCATGGGACGCGAAAGCTGGTGGACACGAGAGAGCCGCATGGAAAAGGCCCCTGAAAAGAAATGTGCTCGTTTTGGCGATGAGACGTCTTCAAATAACTCAAACTCTCATCAAAATCAGTCAAATGAATACGACGAGAAAGCACTAGGTAGGTGTCTTTGTTCTGAAAACAATGGCAACTAGATTATTTCATCTTGATTCAAAAGAGCAACGGCCCTTGGTGAGATTTGATTAGATAAACAGTTTCTGCTGTGAAGCCGTCTCCCGCAGCCTGCCCCGCACAGAGCAAGAGCTCAGGTTCACCCGTGTACAGCTCAAGCCCCATGTCTCCCTGGTGGTCTAGTGGTTAGGATTCGGCGCTCTCACCGCCGCGGCCCGGGTTCGATTCCCGGTCAGGGAAAGCTGATTTTTGCCCGGCGTCGGCCTGGACACGGACAAAGACACCACCAAAAAGCATGGCTTCCTTCGAGCCGGAGTCGAACCAGCGACCTAAGGATGGCCGGTTGTTCACCTACAGTCCTCCGCTCTACCAACTGAGCTATCGAAGGCCCTGGCGCTGTCATGGGACGCGAAAGCTGGTGGACACGAGAGAGCCGCATGGAAAAGGCCCCTGAAAAGAAATGTGCTCGTTTTGGCGATGAGACGTCTTCAAATAACTCAAACTCTCATCAAAATCAGTCAAATGAATACGACGAGAAAGCACTAGGTAGGTGTCTTTGTTCTGAAAACAATGGCAACTAGATTATTTCATCTTGATTCAAAAGAGCAACGGCCCTTGGTGAGATTTGATTAGATAAACAGTTTCTGCTGTGAAGCCGTCTCCCGCAGCCTGCCCCGCACAGAGCAAGAGCTCAGGTTCACCCGTGTACAGCTCAAGCCCCATGTCTCCCTGGTGGTCTAGTGGTTAGGATTCGGCGCTCTCACCGCCGCGGCCCGGGTTCGATTCCCGGTCAGGGAAAGCTGATTTTTGCCCGGCGTCGGCCTGGACACGGACAAAGACACCACCAAAAAGCATGGCTTCCTTCGAGCCGGAGTCGAACCAGCGACCTAAGGATGGCCGGTTGTTCACCTACAGTCCTCCGCTCTACCAACTGAGCTATCGAAGGCCCTGGCGCTGTCATGGGACGCGAAAGCTGGTGGACACGAGAGAGCCGCATGGAAAAGGCCCCTGAAAAGAAATGTGCTCGTTTTGGCGATGAGACGTCTTCAAATAACTCAAACTCTCATCAAAATCAGTCAAATGAATACGACGAGAAAGCACTAGGTAGGTGTCTTTGTTCTGAAAACAATGGCAACTAGATTATTTCATCTTGATTCAAAAGAGCAACGGCCCTTGGTGAGATTTGATTAGATAAACAGTTTCTGCTGTGAAGCCGTCTCCCGCAGCCTGCCCCGCACAGAGCAAGAGCTCAGGTGCACTCGTGTACAGCTCAAGCCCCATGTCTCCCTGGTGGTCTAGTGGTTAGGATTCGGCGCTCTCACCGCCGCGGCCCGGGTTCGATTCCCGGTCAGGGAAAGCTGATTTTTGCCCGGCGTCGGCCTGGACACGGACAAAGACACCACCAAAAAGCATGGCTTCCTTCGAGCCGGAGTCGAACCAGCGACCTAAGGATGGCCGGTTGTTCACCTACAGTCCTCCGCTCTACCAACTGAGCTATCGAAGGCCCTGGCGCTGTCATGGGACGCGAAAGCTGGTGGACACGAGAGAGCCGCATGGAAAAGGCCCCTGAAAAGAAATGTGCTCGTTTTGGCGATGAGACGTCTTCAAATAACTCAAACTCTCATCAAAATCAGTCAAATGAATACGACGAGAAAGCACTAGGTAGGTGTCTTTGTTCTGAAAACAATGGCAACTAGATTATTTCATCTTGATTCAAAAGAGCAACGGCCCTTGGTGAGATTTGATTAGATAAACAGTTTCTGCTGTGAAGCCGTCTCCCGCAGCCTGCCCCGCACAGAGCAAGAGCTCAGGTGCACTCGTGTACAGCTCAAGCCCCATGTCTCCCTGGTGGTCTAGTGGTTAGGATTCGGCGCTCTCACCGCCGCGGCCCGGGTTCGATTCCCAGTCAGGGAAAGCTGATTTTTGCCCGGCGTCGGCCTGGACACGGACAAAGACACCACCAAAAAGCATGGCTTCCTTCGAGCCGGAGTCGAACCAGCGACCTAAGGATGGCCGGTTGTTCACCTACAGTCCTCCGCTCTACCAACTGAGCTATCGAAGGCCCTGGCGCTGTCATGGGACGCGAAAGCTGGTGGACACGAGAGAGCCGCATGGAAAAGGCCCCTGAAAAGAAATGTGCTCGTTTTGGCGATGAGACGTCTTCAAATAACTCAAACTCTCATCAAAATCAGTCAAATGAATACGACGAGAAAGCACTAGGTAGGTGTCTTTGTTCTGAAAACAATGGCAACTAGATTATTTCATCTTGATTCAAAAGAGCAACGGCCCTTGGTGAGATTTGATTAGATAAACAGTTTCTGCTGTGAAGCCGTCTCCCGCAGCCTGCCCCGCACAGAGCAAGAGCTCAGGTGCACTCGTGTACAGCTCAAGCCCCATGTCTCCCTGGTGGTCTAGTGGTTAGGATTCGGCGCTCTCACCGCCGCGGCCCGGGTTCGATTCCCGGTCAGGGAAAGCTGATTTTTGCCCGGCGTCGGCCTGGACACGGACAAAGACACCACCAAAAAGCATGGCTTCCTTCGAGCCGGAGTCGAACCAGCGACCTAAGGATGGCCGGTTGTTCACCTACAGTCCTCCGCTCTACCAACTGAGCTATCGAAGGCCCTGGCGCTGTCATGGGACGCGAAAGCTGGTGGACACGAGAGAGCCGCATGGAAAAGGCCCCTGAAAAGAAATGTGCTCGTTTTGGCGATGAGACGTCTTCAAATAACTCAAACTCTCATCAAAATCAGTCAAATGAATACGACGAGAAAGCACTAGGTAGGTGTCTTTGTTCTGAAAACAATGGCAACTAGATTATTTCATCTTGATTCAAAAGAGCAACGGCCCTTGGTGAGATTTGATTAGATAAACAGTTTCTGCTGTGAAGCCGTCTCCCGCAGCCTGCCCCGCACAGAGCAAGAGCTCAGGTGCACTCGTGTACAGCTCAAGCCCCATGTCTCCCTGGTGGTCTAGTGGTTAGGATTCGGCGCTCTCACCGCCGCGGCCCGGGTTCGATTCCCGGTCAGGGAAAGCTGATTTTTGCCCGGCGTCGGCCTGGACACGGACAAAGACACCACCAAAAAGCATGGCTTCCTTCGAGCCGGAGTCGAACCAGCGACCTAAGGATGGCCGGTTGTTCACCTACAGTCCTCCGCTCTACCAACTGAGCTATCGAAGGCCCTGGCGCTGTCATGGGACGCGAAAGCTGGTGGACACGAGAGAGCCGCATGGAAAAGGCCCCTGAAAAGAAATGTGCTCGTTTTGGCGATGAGACGTCTTCAAATAACTCAAACTCTCATCAAAATCAGTCAAATGAATACGACGAGAAAGCACTAGGTAGGTGTCTTTGTTCTGAAAACAATGGCAACTAGATTATTTCATCTTGATTCAAAAGAGCAACGGCCCTTGGTGAGATTTGATTAGATAAACAGTTTCTGCTGTGAAGCCGTCTCCCGCAGCCTGCCCCGCACAGAGCAAGAGCTCAGGTGCACTCGTGTACAGCTCAAGCCCCATGTCTCCCTGGTGGTCTAGTGGTTAGGATTCGGCGCTCTCACCGCCGCGGCCCGGGTTCGATTCCCGGTCAGGGAAAGCTGATTTTTGCCCGGCGTCGGCCTGGACACGGACAAAGACACCACCAAAAAGCATGGCTTCCTTCGAGCCGGAGTCGAACCAGCGACCTAAGGATGGCCGGTTGTTCACCTACAGTCCTCCGCTCTACCAACTGAGCTATCGAAGGCCCTGGCGCCGTCATGGGACGCGAAAGCTGGTGGACACGAGAGAGCCGCATGGAAAAGGCCCCTGAAAAGAAATGTGCTCGTTTTGGCGATGAGACGTCTTCAAATAACTCAAACTCTCATCAAAATCAGTCAAATGAATACGACGAGAAAGCACTAGGTAGGTGTCTTTGTTCTGAAAACAATGGCAACTAGATTATTTCATCTTGATTCAAAAGAGCAACGGCCCTTGGTGAGATTTGATTAGATAAACAGTTTCTGCTGTGAAGCCGTCTCCCGCAGCCTGCCCCGCACAGAGCAAGAGCTCAGGTGCACTCGTGTACAGCTCAAGCCCCATGTCTCCCTGGTGGTCTAGTGGTTAGGATTCGGCGCTCTCACCGCCGCGGCCCGGGTTCGATTCCCGGTCAGGGAAAGCTGATTTTTGCCCGGCGTCGGCCTGGACACGGACAAAGACACCACCAAAAAGCATGGCTTCCTTCGAGCCGGAGTCGAACCAGCGACCTAAGGATGGCCGGTTGTTCACCTACAGTCCTCCGCTCTACCAACTGAGCTATCGAAGGCCCTGGCGCTGTCATGGGACGCGAAAGCTGGTGGACACGAGAGAGCCGCATGGAAAAGGCCCCTGAAAAGAAATGTGCTCGTTTTGGCGATGAGACGTCTTCAAATAACTCAAACTCTCATCAAAATCAGTCAAATGAATACGACGAGAAAGCACTAGGTAGGTGTCTTTGTTCTGAAAACAATGGCAACTAGATTATTTCATCTTGATTCAAAAGAGCAACGGCCCTTGGTGAGATTTGATTAGATAAACAGTTTCTGCTGTGAAGCCGTCTCCCGCAGCCTGCCCCGCACAGAGCAAGAGCTCAGGTTCACCCGTGTACAGCTCAAGCCCCATGTCTCCCTGGTGGTCTAGTGGTTAGGATTCGGCGCTCTCACCGCCGCGGCCCGGGTTCGATTCCCGGTCAGGGAAAGCTGATTTTTGCCCGGCGTCGGCCTGGACACGGACAAAGACACCACCAAAAAGCATGGCTTCCTTCGAGCCGGAGTCGAACCAGCGACCTAAGGATGGCCGGTTGTTCACCTACAGTCCTCCGCTCTACCAACTGAGCTATCGAAGGCCCTGGCGCTGTCATGGGACGCGAAAGCTGTTGGACACGAGAGAGCCGCATGGAAAAGGCCCCTGAAAAGAAATGTGCTCGTTTTGGCGATGAGACGTCTTCAAATAACTCAAACTCTCATCAAAATCAGTCAAATGAATACGACGAGAAAGCACTAGGTAGGTGTCTTTGTTCTGAAAACAATGGCAACTAGATTATTTCATCTTGATTCAAAAGAGCAACGGCCCTTGGTGAGATTTGATTAGATAAACAGTTTCTGCTGTGAAGCAGTCTCCCGCAGCCTGCCCCGCACAGAGCAAGAGCTCAGGTGCACTCGTGTACAGCTCAAGCCCCATGTCTCCCTGGTGGTCTAGTGGTTAGGATTCGGCGCTCTCACCGCCGCGGCCCGGGTTCGATTCCCGGTCAGGGAAAGCTGATTTTTGCCCGGCGTCGGCCTGGACACGGACAAAGACACCACCAAAAAGCATGGCTTCCTTCGAGCCGGAGTCGAACCAGCGACCTAAGGATGGCCGGTTGTTCACCTACAGTCCTCCGCTCTACCAACTGAGCTATCGAAGGCCCTGGCGCTGTCATGGGACGCGAAAGCTGGTGGACACGAGAGAGCCGCATGGAAAAGGCCCCTGAAAAGAAATGTGCTCGTTTTGGCGATGAGACGTCTTCAAATAACTCAAACTCTCATCAAAATCAGTCAAATGAATACGACGAGAAAGCACTAGGTAGGTGTCTTTGTTCTGAAAACAATGGCAACTAGATTATTTCATCTTGATTCAAAAGAGCAACGGCCCTTGGTGAGATTTGATTAGATAAACAGTTTCTGCTGTGAAGCCGTCTCCCGCAGCCTGCCCCGCACAGAGCAAGAGCTCAGGTGCACTCGTGTACAGCTCAAGCCCCATGTCTCCCTGGTGGTCTAGTGGTTAGGATTCGGCGCTCTCACCGCCGCGGCCCGGGTTCGATTCCCGGTCAGGGAAAGCTGATTTTTGCCCGGCGTCGGCCTGGACACGGACAAAGACACCACCAAAAAGCATGGCTTCCTTCGAGCCGGAGTCGAACCAGCGACCTAAGGATGGCCGGTTGTTCACCTACAGTCCTCCGCTCTACCAACTGAGCTATCGAAGGCCCTGGCGCTGTCATGGGACGCGAAAGCTGGTGGACACGAGAGAGCCGCATGGAAAAGGCCCCTGAAAAGAAATGTGCTCGTTTTGGCGATGAGACGTCTTCAAATAACTCAAACTCTCATCAAAATCAGTCAAATGAATACGACGAGAAAGCACTAGGTAGGTGTCTTTGTTCTGAAAACAATGGCAACTAGATTATTTCATCTTGATTCAAAAGAGCAACGGCCCTTGGTGAGATTTGATTAGATAAACAGTTTCTGCTGTGAAGCCGTCTCCCGCAGCCTGCCCCGCACAGAGCAAGAGCTCAGGTTCACCCGTGTACAGCTCAAGCCCCATGTCTCCCTGGTGGTCTAGTGGTTAGGATTCGGCGCTCTCACCGCCGCGGCCCGGGTTCGATTCCCGGTCAGGGAAAGCTGATTTTTGCCCGGCGTCGGCCTGGACACGGACAAAGACACCACCAAAAAGCATGGCTTCCTTCGAGCCGGAGTCGAACCAGCGACCTAAGGATGGTCGGTTGTTCACCTACAGTCCTCCGCTCTACCAACTGAGCTATCGAAGGCCCTGGCGCTGTCATGGGACGCGAAAGCTGGTGGACACGAGAGAGCCGCATGGAAAAGGCCCCTGAAAAGAAATGTGCTCGTTTTGGCGATGAGACGTCTTCAAATAACTCAAACTCTCATCAAAATCAGTCAAATGAATACGACGAGAAAGCACTAGGTAGGTGTCTTTGTTCTGAAAACAATGGCAACTAGATTATTTCATCTTGATTCAAAAGAGCAACGGCCCTTGGTGAGATTTGATTAGATAAACAGTTTCTGCTGTGAAGCCGTCTCCCGCAGCCTGCCCCGCACAGAGCAAGAGCTCAGGTGCACTCGTGTACAGCTCAAGCCCCATGTCTCCCTGGTGGTCTAGTGGTTAGGATTCGGCGCTCTCACCGCCGCGGCCCGGGTTCGATTCCCGGTCAGGGAAAGCTGATTTTTGCCCGGCGTCGGCCTGGACACGGACAAAGACACCACCAAAAAGCATGGCTTCCTTCGAGCCGGAGTCGAACCAGCGACCTAAGGATGGCCGGTTGTTCACCTACAGTCCTCCGCTCTACCAACTGAGCTATCGAAGGCCCTGGCGCTGTCATGGGACGCGAAAGCTGGTGGACACGAGAGAGCCGCATGGAAAAGGCCCCTGAAAAGAAATGTGCTCGTTTTGGCGATGAGACGTCTTCAAATAACTCAAACTCTCATCAAAATCAGTCAAATGAATACGACGAGAAAGCACTAGGTAGGTGTCTTTGTTCTGAAAACAATGGCAACTAGATTATTTCATCTTGATTCAAAAGAGCAACGGCCCTTGGTGAGATTTGATTAGATAAACAGTTTCTGCTGTGAAGCCGTCTCCCGCAGCCTGCCCCGCACAGAGCAAGAGCTCAGGTGCACTCGTGTACAGCTCAAGCCCCATGTCTCCCTGGTGGTCTAGTGGTTAGGATTCGGCGCTCTCACCGCCGCGGCCCGGGTTCGATTCCCGGTCAGGGAAAGCTGATTTTTGCCCGGCGTCGGCCTGGACACGGACAAAGACACCACCAAAAAGCATGGCTTCCTTCGAGCCGGAGTCGAACCAGCGACCTAAGGATGGCCGGTTGTTCACCTACAGTCCTCCGCTCTACCAACTGAGCTATCGAAGGCCCTGGCGCTGTCATGGGACGCGAAAGCTGGTGGACACGAGAGAGCCGCATGGAAAAGGCCCCTGAAAAGAAATGTGCTCGTTTTGGCGATGAGACGTCTTCAAATAACTCAAACTCTCATCAAAATCAGTCAAATGAATACGACGAGAAAGCACTAGGTAGGTGTCTTTGTTCTGAAAACAATGGCAACTAGATTATTTCATCTTGATTCAAAAGAGCAACGGCCCTTGGTGAGATTTGATTAGATAAACAGTTTCTGCTGTGAAGCCGTCTCCCGCAGCCTGCCCCGCACAGAGCAAGAGCTCAGGTGCACTCGTGTACAGCTCAAGCCCCATGTCTCCCTGGTGGTCTAGTGGTTAGGATTCGGCGCTCTCACCGCCGCGGCCCGGGTTCGATTCCCGGTCAGGGAAAGCTGATTTTTGCCCGGCGTCGGCCTGGACACGGACAAAGACACCACCAAAAAGCATGGCTTCCTTCGAGCCGGAGTCGAACCAGCGACCTAAGGATGGCCGGTTGTTCACCTACAGTCCTCCGCTCTACCAACTGAGCTATCGAAGGCCCTGGCGCCGTCATGGGACGCGAAAGCTGGTGGACACGAGAGAGCCGCATGGAAAAGGCCCCTGAAAAGAAATGTGCTCGTTTTGGCGATGAGACGTCTTCAAATAACTCAAACTCTCATCAAAATCAGTCAAATGAATACGACGAGAAAGCACTAGGTAGGTGTCTTTGTTCTGAAAACAATGGCAACTAGATTATTTCATCTTGATTCAAAAGAGCAACGGCCCTTGGTGAGATTTGATTAGATAAACAGTTTCTGCTGTGAAGCCGTCTCCCGCAGCCTGCCCCGCACAGAGCAAGAGCTCAGGTGCACTCGTGTACAGCTCAAGCCCCATGTCTCCCTGGTGGTCTAGTGGTTAGGATTCGGCGCTCTCACCGCCGCGGCCCGGGTTCGATTCCCGGTCAGGGAAAGCTGATTTTTGCCCGGCGTCGGCCTGGACACGGACAAAGACACCACCAAAAAGCATGGCTTCCTTCGAGCCGGAGTCGAACCAGCGACCTAAGGATGGCCGGTTGTTCACCTACAGTCCTCCGCTCTACCAACTGAGCTATCGAAGGCCCTGGCGCTGTCATGGGACGCGAAAGCTGGTGGACACGAGAGAGCCGCATGGAAAAGGCCCCTGAAAAGAAATGTGCTCGTTTTGGCGATGAGACGTCTTCAAATAACTCAAACTCTCATCAAAATCAGTCAAATGAATACGACGAGAAAGCACTAGGTAGGTGTCTTTGTTCTGAAAACAATGGCAACTAGATTATTTCATCTTGATTCAAAAGAGCAACGGCCCTTGGTGAGATTTGATTAGATAAACAGTTTCTGCTGTGAAGCCGTCTCCCGCAGCCTGCCCCGCACAGAGCAAGAGCTCAGGTTCACCCGTGTACAGCTCAAGCCCCATGTCTCCCTGGTGGTCTAGTGGTTAGGATTCGGCGCTCTCACCGCCGCGGCCCGGGTTCGATTCCCGGTCAGGGAAAGCTGATTTTTGCCCGGCGTCGGCCTGGACACGGACAAAGACACCACCAAAAAGCATGGCTTCCTTCGAGCCGGAGTCGAACCAGCGACCTAAGGATGGCCGGTTGTTCACCTACAGTCCTCCGCTCTACCAACTGAGCTATCGAAGGCCCTGGCGCTGTCATGGGACGCGAAAGCTGGTGGACACGAGAGAGCCGCATGGAAAAGGCCCCTGTAAAGAAATGTGCTCGTTTTGGCGATGAGACGTCTTCAAATAACTCAAACTCTCATCAAAATCAGTCAAATGAATACGACGAGAAAGCACTAGGTAGGTGTCTTTGTTCTGAAAACAATGGCAACTAGATTATTTCATCTTGATTCAAAAGAGCAACGGCCCTTGGTGAGATTTGATTAGATAAACAGTTTCTGCTGTGAAGCCGTCTCCCGCAGCCTGCCCCGCACAGAGCAAGAGCTCAGGTGCACTCGTGTACAGCTCAAGCCCCATGTCTCCCTGGTGGTCTAGTGGTTAGGATTCGGCGCTCTCACCGCCGCGGCCCGGGTTCGATTCCCGGTCAGGGAAAGCTGATTTTTGCCCGGCGTCGGCCTGGACACGGACAAAGACACCACCAAAAAGCATGGCTTCCTTCGAGCCGGAGTCGAACCAGCGACCTAAGGATGGCCGGTTGTTCACCTACAGTCCTCCGCTCTACCAACTGAGCTATCGAAGGCCCTGGCGCTGTCATGGGACGCGAAAGCTGGTGGACACGAGAGAGCCGCATGGAAAAGGCCCCTGAAAAGAAATGTGCTCGTTTTGGCGATGAGACGTCTTCAAATAACTCAAACTCTCATCAAAATCAGTCAAATGAATACGACGAGAAAGCACTAGGTAGGTGTCTTTGTTCTGAAAACAATGGCAACTAGATTATTTCATCTTGATTCAAAAGAGCAACGGCCCTTGGTGAGATTTGATTAGATAAACAGTTTCTGCTGTGAAGCCGTCTCCCGCAGCCTGCCCCGCACAGAGCAAGAGCTCAGGTTCACCCGTGTACAGCTCAAGCCCCATGTCTCCCTGGTGGTCTAGTGGTTAGGATTCGGCGCTCTCACCGCCGCGGCCCGGGTTCGATTCCCGGTCAGGGAAAGCTGATTTTTGCCCGGCGTCGGCCTGGACACGGACAAAGACACCACCAAAAAGCATGGCTTCCTTCGAGCCGGAGTCGAACCAGCGACCTAAGGATGGCCGGTTGTTCACCTACAGTCCTCCGCTCTACCAACTGAGCTATCGAAGGCCCTGGCGCTGTCATGGGACGCGAAAGCTGGTGGACACGAGAGAGCCGCATGGAAAAGGCCCCTGAAAAGAAATGTGCTCGTTTTGGCGATGAGACGTCTTCAAATAACTCAAACTCTCATCAAAATCAGTCAAATGAATACGACGAGAAAGCACTAGGTAGGTGTCTTTGTTCTGAAAACAATGGCAACTAGATTATTTCATCTTGATTCAAAAGAGCAACGGCCCTTGGTGAGATTTGATTAGATAAACAGTTTCTGCTGTGAAGCCGTCTCCCGCAGCCTGCCCCGCACAGAGCAAGAGCTCAGTTTCACCCGTGTACAGCTCAAGCCCCATGTCTCCCTGGTGGTCTAGTGGTTAGGATTCGGCGCTCTCACCGCCGCGGCCCGGGTTCGATTCCCGGTCAGGGAAAGCTGATTTTTGCCCGGCGTCGGCCTGGACACGGACAAAGACACCACCAAAAAGCATGGCTTCCTTCGAGCCGGAGTCGAACCAGCGACCTAAGGATGGCCGGTTGTTCACCTACAGTCCTCCGCTCTACCAACTGAGCTATCGAAGGCCCTGGCGCTGTCATGGGACGCGAAAGCTGGTGGACACGAGAGAGCCGCATGGAAAAGGCCCCTGAAAAGAAATGTGCTCGTTTTGGCGATGAGACGTCTTCAAATAACTCAAACTCTCATCAAAATCAGTCAAATGAATACGACGAGAAAGCACTAGGTAGGTGTCTTTGTTCTGAAAACAATGGCAACTAGATTATTTCATCTTGATTCAAAAGAGCAACGGCCCTTGGTGAGATTTGATTAGATAAACAGTTTTTGCTGTGAAGCCGTCTCCCGCAGCCTGCCCCGCACAGAGCAAGAGCTCAGGTGCACTCGTGTACAACTCAAGCCCCATGTCTCCCTGGTGGTCTAGTGGTTAGGATTCGGCGCTCTCACCGCCGCGGCCCGGGTTCGATTCCCGGTCAGGGAAAGCTGATTTTTGCCCGGCGTCGGCCTGGACACGGACAAAGACACCACCAAAAAGCATGGCTTCCTTCGAGCCGGAGTCGAACCAGCGACCTAAGGATGGCCGGTTGTTCACCTACAGTCCTCCGCTCTACCAACTGAGCTATCGAAGGCCCTGGCGCTGTCATGGGACGCGAAAGCTGGTGGACACGAGAGAGCCGCATGGAAAAGGCCCCTGAAAAGAAATGTGCTCGTTTTGGCGATGAGACGTCTTCAAATAACTCAAACTCTCATCAAAATCAGTCAAATGAATACGACGAGAAAGCACTAGGTAGGTGTCTTTGTTCTGAAAACAATGGCAACTAGATTATTTCATCTTGATTCAAAAGAGCAACGGCCCTTGGTGAGATTTGATTAGATAAACAGTTTCTGCTGTGAAGCCGTCTCCCGCAGCCTGCCCCGCACAGAGCAAGAGCTCAGGTTCACCCGTGTACAGCTCAAGCCCCATGTCTCCCTGGTGGTCTAGTGGTTAGGATTCGGCGCTCTCACCGCCGCGGCCCGGGTTCGATTCCCGGTCAGGGAAAGCTGATTTTTGCCCGGCGTCGGCCTGGACACGGACAAAGACACCACCAAAAAGCATGGCTTCCTTCGAGCCGGAGTCGAACCAGCGACCTAAGGATGGCCGGTTGTTCACCTACAGTCCTCCGCTCTACCAACTGAGCTATCGAAGGCCCTGGCGCTGTCATGGGACGCGAAAGCTGGTGGACACGAGAGAGCCGCATGGAAAAGGCCCCTGAAAAGAAATGTGCTCGTTTTGGCGATGAGACGTCTTCAAATAACTCAAACTCTCATCAAAATCAGTCAAATGAATACGACGAGAAAGCACTAGGTAGGTGTCTTTGTTCTGAAAACAATGGCAACTAGATTATTTCATCTTGATTCAAAAGAGCAACGGCCCTTGGTGAGATTTGATTAGATAAACAGTTTCTGCTGTGAAGCCGTCTCCCGCAGCCTGCCCCGCACAGAGCAAGAGCTCAGTTTCACCCGTGTACAGCTCAAGCCCCATGTCTCCCTGGTGGTCTAGTGGTTAGGATTCGGCGCTCTCACCGCCGCGGCCCGGGTTCGATTCCCGGTCAGGGAAAGCTGATTTTTGCCCGGCGTCGGCCTGGACACGGACAAAGACACCACCAAAAAGCATGGCTTCCTTCGAGCCGGAGTCGAACCAGCGACCTAAGGATGGCCGGTTGTTCACCTACAGTCCTCCGCTCTACCAACTGAGCTATCGAAGGCCCTGGCGCTGTCATGGGACGCGAAAGCTGGTGGACACGAGAGAGCCGCATGGAAAAGGCCCCTGAAAAGAAATGTGCTCGTTTTGGCGATGAGACGTCTTCAAATAACTCAAACTCTCATCAAAATCAGTCAAATGAATACGACGAGAAAGCACTAGGTAGGTGTCTTTGTTCTGAAAACAATGGCAACTAGATTATTTCATCTTGATTCAAAAGAGCAACGGCCCTTGGTGAGATTTGATTAGATAAACAGTTTCTGCTGTGAAGCCGTCTCCCGCAGCCTGCCCCGCACAGAGCAAGAGCTCAGGTGCACTCGTGTACAACTCAAGCCCCATGTCTCCCTGGTGGTCTAGTGGTTAGGATTCGGCGCTCTCACCGCCGCGGCCCGGGTTCGATTCCCGGTCAGGGAAAGCTGATTTTTGCCCGGCGTCGGCCTGGACACGGACAAAGACACCACCAAAAAGCATGGCTTCCTTCGAGCCGGAGTCGAACCAGCGACCTAAGGATGGCCGGTTGTTCACCTACAGTCCTCCGCTCTACCAACTGAGCTATCGAAGGCCCTGGCGCTGTCATGGGACGCGAAAGCTGGTGGACACGAGAGAGCCGCATGGAAAAGGCCCCTGAAAAGAAATGTGCTCGTTTTGGCGATGAGACGTCTTCAAATAACTCAAACTCTCATCAAAATCAGTCAAATGAATACGACGAGAAAGCACTAGGTAGGTGTCTTTGTTCTGAAAACAATGGCAACTAGATTATTTCATCTTGATTCAAAAGAGCAACGGCCCTTGGTGAGATTTGATTAGATAAACAGTTTCTGCTGTGAAGCCGTCTCCCGCAGCCTGCCCCGCACAGAGCAAGAGCTCAGGTGCACTCGTGTACAGCTCAAGCCCCATGTCTCCCTGGTGGTCTAGTGGTTAGGATTCGGCGCTCTCACCGCCGCGGCCCGGGTTCGATTCCCGGTCAGGGAAAGCTGATTTTTGCCCGGCGTCGGCCTGGACACGGACAAAGACACCACCAAAAAGCATGGCTTCCTTCGAGCCGGAGTCGAACCAGCGACCTAAGGATGGCCGGTTGTTCACCTACAGTCCTCCGCTCTACCAACTGAGCTATCGAAGGCCCTGGCGCTGTCATGGGACGCGAAAGCTGGTGGACACGAGAGAGCCGCATGGAAAAGGCCCCTGAAAAGAAATGTGCTCGTTTTGGCGATGAGACGTCTTCAAATAACTCAAACTCTCATCAAAATCAGTCAAATGAATACGACGAGAAAGCACTAGGTAGGTGTCTTTGTTCTGAAAACAATGGCAACTAGATTATTTCATCTTGATTCAAAAGAGCAACGGCCCTTGGTGAGATTTGATTAGATAAACAGTTTCTGCTGTGAAGCCGTCTCCCGCAGCCTGCCCCGCACAGAGCAAGAGCTCAGGTGCACTCGTGTACAGCTCAAGCCCCATGTCTCCCTGGTGGTCTAGTGGTTAGGATTTGGCGCTCTCACCGCCGCGGCCCGGGTTCGATTCCCGGTCAGGGAAAGCTGATTTTTGCCCGGCGTCGGCCTGGACACGGACAAAGACACCACCAAAAAGCATGGCTTCCTTCGAGCCGGAGTCGAACCAGCGACCTAAGGATGGCCGGTTGTTCACCTACAGTCCTCCGCTCTACCAACTGAGCTATCGAAGGCCCTGGCGCTGTCATGGGACGCGAAAGCTGGTGGACACGAGAGAGCCGCATGGAAAAGGCCCCTGAAAAGAAATGTGCTCGTTTTGGCGATGAGACGTCTTCAAATAACTCGAACTCTCATCAAAATCAGTCAAATGAATACGACGAGAAAGCACTAGGTAGGTGTCTTTGTTCTGAAAACAATGGCAACTAGATTATTTCATCTTGATTCAAAAGAGCAACGGCCCTTGGTGAGATTTGATTAGATAAACAGTTTCTGCTGTGAAGCCGTCTCCCGCAGCCTGCCCCGCACAGAGCAAGAGCTCAGGTGCACTCGTGTACAGCTCAAGCCCCATGTCTCCCTGGTGGTCTAGTGGTTAGGATTCGGCGCTCTCACCGCCGCGGCCCGGGTTCGATTCCCGGTCAGGGAAAGCTGATTTTTGCCCGGCGTCGGCCTGGACACGGACAAAGACACCACCAAAAAGCATGGCTTCCTTCGAGCCGGAGTCGAACCAGCGACCTAAGGATGGCCGGTTGTTCACCTACAGTCCTCCGCTCTACCAACTGAGCTATCGAAGGCCCTGGCGCTGTCATGGGACGCGAAAGCTGGTGGACACGAGAGAGCCGCATGGAAAAGGCCCCTGAAAAGAAATGTGCTCGTTTTGGCGATGAGACGTCTTCAAATAACTCAAACTCTCATCAAAATCAGTCAAATGAATACGACGAGAAAGCACTAGGTAGGTGTCTTTGTTCTGAAAACAATGGCAACTAGATTATTTCATCTTGATTCAAAAGAGCAACGGCCCTTGGAGAGATTTGATTAGATAAACAGTTTCTGCTGTGAAGCCGTCTCCCGCAGCCTGCCCCGCACAGAGCAAGAGCTCAGGTGCACTCGTGTACAGCTCAAGCCCCATGTCTCCCTGGTGGTCTAGTGGTTAGGATTCGGCGCTCTCACCGCCGCGGCCCGGGTTCGATTCCCGGTCAGGGAAAGCTGATTTTTGCCCGGCGTCGGCCTGGACACGGACAAAGACACCACCAAAAAGCATGGCTTCCTTCGAGCCGGAGTCGAACCAGCGACCTAAGGATGGCCGGTTGTTCACCTACAGTCCTCCGCTCTACCAACTGAGCTATCGAAGGCCCTGGCGCTGTCATGGGACGCGAAAGCTGGTGGACACGAGAGAGCCGCATGGAAAAGGCCCCTGAAAAGAAATGTGCTCGTTTTGGCGATGAGACGTCTTCAAATAACTCAAACTCTCATCAAAATCAGTCAAATGAATACGACGAGAAAGCACTAGGTAGGTGTCTTTGTTCTGAAAACAATGGCAACTAGATTATTTCATCTTGATTCAAAAGAGCAACGGCCCTTGGTGAGATTTGATTAGATAAACAGTTTCTGCTGTGAAGCCGTCTCCCGCAGCCTGCCCCGCACAGAGCAAGAGCTCAGGTGCACTCGTGTACAGCTCAAGCCCCATGTCTCCCTGGTGGTCTAGTGGTTAGGATTCGGCGCTCTCACCGCCGCGGCCCGGGTTCGATTCCCGGTCAGGGAAAGCTGATTTTTGCCCGGCGTCGGCCTGGACACGGACAAAGACACCACCAAAAAGCATGGCTTCCTTCGAGCCGGAGTCGAACCAGCGACCTAAGGATGGCCGGTTGTTCACCTACAGTCCTCCGCTCTACCAACTGAGCTATCGAAGGCCCTGGCGCTGTCATGGGACGCGAAAGCTGGTGGACACGAGAGAGCCGCATGGAAAAGGCCCCTGAAAAGAAATGTGCTCGTTTTGGCGATGAGACGTCTTCAAATAACTCAAACTCTCATCAAAATCAGTCAAATGAATACGACGAGAAAGCACTAGGTAGGTGTCTTTGTTCTGAAAACAATGGCAACTAGATTATTTCATCTTGATTCAAAAGAGCAACGGCCCTTGGTGAGATTTGATTAGATAAACAGTTTCTGCTGTGAAGCCGTCTCCCGCAGCCTGCCCCGCACAGAGCAAGAGCTCAGGTGCACTCGTGTACAGCTCAAGCCCCATGTCTCCCTGGTGGTCTAGTGGTTAGGATTCGGCGCTCTCACCGCCGCGGCCCGGGTTCGATTCCCGGTCAGGGAAAGCTGATTTTTGCCCGGCGTCGGCCTGGACACGGACAAAGACACCACCAAAAAGCATGGCTTCCTTCGAGCCGGAGTCGAACCAGCGACCTAAGGATGGCCGGTTGTTCACCTACAGTCCTCCGCTCTACCAACTGAGCTATCGAAGGCCCTGGCGCTGTCATGGGACGCGAAAGCTGGTGGACACGAGAGAGCCGCATGGAAAAGGCCCCTGAAAAGAAATGTGCTCGTTTTGGCGATGAGACGTCTTCAAATAACTCAAACTCTCATCAAAATCAGTCAAATGAATACGACGAGAAAGCACTAGGTAGGTGTCTTTGTTCTGAAAACAATGGCAACTAGATTATTTCATCTTGATTCAAAAGAGCAACGGCCCTTGGTGAGATTTGATTAGATAAACAGTTTCTGCTGTGAAGCCGTCTCCCGCAGCCTGCCCCGCACAGAGCAAGAGCTCAGGTGCACTCGTGTACAGCTCAAGCCCCATGTCTCCCTGGTGGTCTAGTGGTTAGGATTCGGTGCTCTCACCGCTGCGGCCCGAGTTCGATTCCCGGTCAGGGAAAGCTGATTTTTGCCCGGCGTCGGCCTGGACACGGACAAAGACACCACCAAAAAGCATGGCTTCCTTCGAGCCGGAGTCGAACCAGCGACCTAAGGATGGCCGGTTGTTCACCTACAGTCCTCCGGTCTACCAACTGAGCTATCGAAGGCCCTGGCGCTGTCATGGGACGCGAAAGCTGGTGGACACGAGAGAGCCGCATGGAAAAGGCCCCTGAAAAGAAATGTGCTCGTTTTGGCGATGAGACGTCTTCAAATAACTCAAACTCTCATCAAAATCAGTCAAATGAATACCACGAGAAAGCACTAGGTAGGTGTCTTTGTTCTGAAAACAATGGCAACTAGATTATTTCATCTTGATTCAAAAGAGCAACGGCCCTTGGTGAGATTTGATTAGATAAACAGTTTCTGCTGTGAAGCCGTCTCCCGCAGCCTGCCCCGCACAGAGCAAGAGCTCAGGTGCACTCGTGTACAGCTCAAGCCCCATGTCTCCCTGGTGGTCTAGTGGTTAGGATTCGGCGCTCTCACCGCCGCGGCCCGGGTTCGATTCCCGGTCAGGGAAAGCTGATTTTTGCCCGGCGTCGGCCTGGACACGGACAAAGACACCACCAAAAAGCATGGCTTCCTTCGAGCCGGAGTCGAACCAGCGACCTAAGGATGGCCGGTTGTTCACCTACAGTCCTCCGCTCTACCAACTGAGCTATCGAAGGCCCTGGCGCTGTCATGGGACGCGAAAGCTGGTGGACACGAGAGAGCCGCATGGAAAAGGCCCCTGAAAAGAAATGTGCTCGTTTTGGCGATGAGACGTCTTCAAATAACTCAAACTCTCATCAAAATCAGTCAAATGAATACGACGAGAAAGCACTAGGTAGGTGTCTTTGTTCTGAAAACAATGGCAACTAGATTATTTCATCTTGATTCAAAAGAGCAACGGCCCTTGGTGAGATTTGATTAGATAAACAGTTTCTGCTGTGAAGCCGTCTCCCGCAGCCTGCCCCGCACAGAGCAAGAGCTCAGGTGCACTCGTGTACAGCTCAAGCCCCATGTCTCCCTGGTGGTCTAGTGGTTAGGATTCGGCGCTCTCACCGCCGCGGCCCGGGTTCGATTCCCGGTCAGGGAAAGCTGATTTTTGCCCGGCGTCGGCCTGGACACGGACAAAGACACCACCAAAAAGCATGGCTTCCTTCGAGCCGGAGTCGAACCAGCGACCTAAGGATGGCCGGTTGTTCACCTACAGTCCTCCGCTCTACCAACTGAGCTATCGAAGGCCCTGGCGCTGTCATGGGACGCGAAAGCTGGTGGACACGAGAGAGCCGCATGGAAAAGGCCCCTGAAAAGAAATGTGCTCGTTTTGGCGATGAGACGTCTTCAAATAACTCAAACTCTCATCAAAATCAGTCAAATGAATACGACGAGAAAGCACTAGGTAGGTGTCTTTGTTCTGAAAACAATGGCAACTAGATTATTTCATCTTGATTCAAAAGAGCAACGGCCCTTGGTGAGATTTGATTAGATAAACAGTTTCTGCTGTGAAGCCGTCTCCCGCAGCCTGCCCCGCACAGAGCAAGAGCTCAGGTGCACTCGTGTACAGCTCAAGCCCCATGTCTCCCTGGTGGTCTAGTGGTTAGGATTCGGCGCTCTCACCGCTGCGGCCCGAGTTCGATTCCCGGTCAGGGAAAGCTGATTTTTGCCCGGCGTCGGCCTGGACACGGACAAAGACACCACCAAAAAGCATGGCTTCCTTCGAGCCGGAGTCGAACCAGCGACCTAAGGATGGCCGGTTGTTCACCTACAGTCCTCCGCTCTACCAACTGAGCTATCGAAGGCCCTGGCGCTGTCATGGGACGCGAAAGCTGGTGGACACGAGAGAGCCGCATGGAAAAGGCCCCTGAAAAGAAATGTGCTTGTTTTGGCGATGAGACGTCTTCAAATAACTCAAACTCTCATCAAAATCAGTCAAATGAATACCACGAGAAAGCACTAGGTAGGTGTCTTTGTTCTGAAAACAATGGCAACTAGATTATTTCATCTTGATTCAAAAGAGCAACGGCCCTTGGTGAGATTTGATTAGATAAACAGTTTCTGCTGTGAAGCCGTCTCCCGCAGCCTGCCCCGCACAGAGCAAGAGCTCAGGTGCACTCGTGTACAGCTCAAGCCCCATGTCTCCCTGGTGGTCTAGTGGTTAGGATTCGGCGCTCTCACCGCCGCGGCCCGGGTTCGATTCCCGGTCAGGGAAAGCTGATTTTTGCCCGGCGTCGGCCTGGACACGGACAAAGACACCACCAAAAAGCATGGCTTCCTTCGAGCCGGAGTCGAACCAGCGACCTAAGGATGGCCGGTTGTTCACCTACAGTCCTCCGCTCTACCAACTGAGCTATCGAAGGCCCTGGCGCTGTCATGGGACGCGAAAGCTGGTGGACACGAGAGAGCCGCATGGAAAAGGCCCCTGAAAAGAAATGTGCTCGTTTTGGCGATGAGACGTCTTCAAATAACTCAAACTCTCATCAAAATCAGTCAAATGAATACCACGAGAAAGCACTAGGTAGGTGTCTTTGTTCTGAAAACAATGGCAACTAGATTATTTCATCTTGATTCAAAAGAGCAACGGCCCTTGGTGAGATTTGATTAGATAAACAGTTTCTGCTGTGAAGCCGTCTCCCGCAGCCTGCCCCGCACAGAGCAAGAGCTCAGGTGCACTCGTGTACAGCTCAAGCCCCATGTCTCCCTGGTGGTCTAGTGGTTAGGATTCGGCGCTCTCACCGCCGCGGCCCGGGTTCGATTCCCGGTCAGGGAAAGCTGATTTTTGCCCGGCGTCGGCCTGGACACGGACAAAGACACCACCAAAAAGCATGGCTTCCTTCGAGCCGGAATCGAACCAGCAACCTAAGGATGGCCGGTTGTTCACCTACAGTCCTCCGCTCTACCAACTGAGCTATCGAAGGCCCTGGCGCTGTCATGGGACGCGAAAGCTGGTGGACACGAGAGAGCCGCATGGAAAAGGCCCCTGAAAAGAAATGTGCTCGTTTTGGCGATGAGACGTCTTCAAATAACTCAAACTCTCATCAAAATCAGTCAAATGAATACGACGAGAAAGCACTAGGTAGGTGTCTTTGTTCTGAAAACAATGGCAACTAGATTATTTCATCTTGATTCAAAAGAGCAACGTCCCTTGGTGAGATTTGATTAGATAAACAGTTTCTGCTGTGAAGCCGTCTCCCGCAGCCTGCCCCGCACAGAGCAAGAGCTCAGGTGCACTCGTGTACAGCTCAAGCCCCATGTCTCCCTGGTGGTCTAGTGGTTAGGATTCGGCGCTCTCACCGCCGCGGCCCGGGTTCGATTCCCGGTCAGGGAAAGCTGATTTTTGCCCGGCGTCGGCCTGGACACGGACAAAGACACCACCAAAAAGCATGGCTTCCTTCGAGCCGGAGTCGAACCAGCGACCTAAGGATGGCCGGTTGTTCACCTACAGTCCTCCGCTCTACCAACTGAGCTATCGAAGGCCCTGGCGCTGTCATGGGACGCGAAAGCTGGTGGACACGAGAGAGCCGCATGGAAAAGGCCCCTGAAAAGAAATGTGCTCGTTTTGGCGATGAGACGTCTTCAAATAACTCAAACTCTCATCAAAATCAGTCAAATGAATACGACGAGAAAGCACTAGGTAGGTGTCTTTGTTCTGAAAACAATGGCAACTAGATTATTTCATCTTGATTCAAAAGAGCAACGGCCCTTGGTGAGATTTGATTAGATAAACAGTTTCTGCTGTGAAGCCGTCTCCCGCAGCCTGCCCCGCACAGAGCAAGAGCTCAGGTGCACTCGTGTACAGCTCAAGCCCCATGTCTCCCTGGTGGTCTAGTGGTTAGGATTCGGCGCTCTCACCGCCGCGGCCCGGGTTCGATTCCCGGTCAGGGAAAGCTGATTTTTGCCCGGCGTCGGCCTGGACACGGACAAAGACACCACCAAAAAGCATGGCTTCCTTCGAGCCGGAGTCGAACCAGCGACCTAAGGATGGCCGGTTGTTCACCTACAGTCCTCCGCTCTACCAACTGAGCTATCGAAGGCCCTGGCGCTGTCATGGGACGCGAAAGCTGGTGGACACGAGAGAGCAGCATGGAAAAGGCCCCTGAAAAGAAATGTGCTCGTTTTGGCGATGAGACGTCTTCAAATAACTCAAACTCTCATCAAAATCAGTCAAATGAATACGACGAGAAAGCACTAGGTAGGTGTCTTTGTTCTGAAAACAATGGCAACTAGATTATTTCATCTTGATTCAAAAGAGCAACGGCCCTTGGTGAGATTTGATTAGATAAACAGTTTCTGCTGTGAAGCCGTCTCCCGCAGCCTGCCCCGCACAGAGCAAGAGCTCAGGTGCACTCGTGTACAGCTCAAGCCCCATGTCTCCCTGGTGGTCTAGTGGTTAGGATTCGGCGCTCTCACCGCCGCGGCCCGGGTTCGATTCCCGGTCAGGGAAAGCTGATTTTTGCCCGGCGTCGGCCTGGACACGGACAAAGACACCACCAAAAAGCATGGCTTCCTTCGAGCCGGAGTCGAACCAGCGACCTAAGGATGGCCGGTTGTTCACCTACAGTCCTCCGCTCTACCAACTGAGCTATCGAAGGCCCTGGCGCTGTCATGGGACGCGAAAGCTGGTGGACACGAGAGAGCCGCATGGAAAAGGCCCCTGAAAAGAAATGTGCTCGTTTTGGCGATGAGACGTCTTCAAATAACTCAAACTCTCATCAAAATCAGTCAAATGAATACGACGAGAAAGCACTAGGTAGGTGTCTTTGTTCTGAAAACAATGGCAACTAGATTATTTCATCTTGATTCAAAAGAGCAACGTCCCTTGGTGAGATTTGATTAGATAAACAGTTTCTGCTGTGAAGCCGTCTCCCGCAGCCTGCCCCGCACAGAGCAAGAGCTCAGGTGCACTCGTGTACAGCTCAAGCCCCATGTCTCCCTGGTGGTCTAGTGGTTAGGATTCGGCGCTCTCACCGCCGCGGCCCGGGTTCGATTCCCGGTCAGGGAAAGCTGATTTTTGCCCGGCGTCGGCCTGGACACGGACAAAGACACCACCAAAAAGCATGGCTTCCTTCGAGCCGGAGTCGAACCAGCGACCTAAGGATGGCCGGTTGTTCACCTACAGTCCTCCGCTCTACCAACTGAGCTATCGAAGGCCCTGGCGCTGTCATGGGACGCGAAAGCTGGTGGACACGAGAGAGCCGCATGGAAAAGGCCCCTGAAAAGAAATGTGCTCGTTTTGGCGATGAGACGTCTTCAAATAACTCAAACTCTCATCAAAATCAGTCAAATGAATACGACGAGAAAGCACTAGGTAGGTGTCTTTGTTCTGAAAACAATGGCAACTAGATTATTTCATCTTGATTCAAAAGAGCAACGGCCCTTGGTGAGATTTGATTAGATAAACAGTTTCTGCTGTGAAGCCGTCTCCCGCAGCCTGCCCCGCACAGAGCAAGAGCTCAGGTGCACTCGTGTACAGCTCAAGCCCCATGTCTCCCTGGTGGTCTAGTGGTTAGGATTCGGCGCTCTCACCGCCGCGGCCCGGGTTCGATTCCCGGTCAGGGAAAGCTGATTTTTGCCCGGCGTCGGCCTGGACACGGACAAAGACACCACCAAAAAGCATGGCTTCCTTCGAGCCGGAGTCGAACCAGCGACCTAAGGATGGCCGGTTGTTCACCTACAGTCCTCCGCTCTACCAACTGAGCTATCGAAGGCCCTGGCGCTGTCATGGGACGCGAAAGCTGGTGGACACGAGAGAGCCGCATGGAAAAGGCCCCTGAAAAGAAATGTGCTCGTTTTGGCGATGAGACGTCTTCAAATAACTCAAACTCTCATCAAAATCAGTCAAATGAATACGACGAGAAAGCACTAGGTAGGTGTCTTTGTTCTGAAAACAATGGCAACTAGATTATTTCATCTTGATTCAAAAGAGCAACGGCCCTTGGTGAGATTTGATTAGATAAACAGTTTCTGCTGTGAAGCCGTCTCCCGCAGCCTGCCCCGCACAGAGCAAGAGCTCAGGTGCACTCGTGTACAGCTCAAGCCCCATGTCTCCCTGGTGGTCTAGTGGTTAGGATTCGGCGCTCTCACCGCCGCGGCCCGGGTTCGATTCCCGGTCAGGGAAAGCTGATTTTTGCCCGGCGTCGGCCTGGACACGGACAAAGACACCACCAAAAAGCATGGCTTCCTTCGAGCCGGAGTCGAACCAGCGACCTAAGGATGGCCGGTTGTTCACCTACAGTCCTCCGCTCTACCAACTGAGCTATCGAAGGCCCTGGCGCTGTCATGGGACGCGAAAGCTGGTGGACACGAGAGAGCCGCATGGAAAAGGCCCCTGAAAAGAAATGTGCTCGTTTTGGCGATGAGACGTCTTCAAATAACTCAAACTCTCATCAAAATCAGTCAAATGAATACGACGAGAAAGCACTAGGTAGGTGTCTTTGTTCTGAAAACAATGGCAACTAGATTATTTCATCTTGATTCAAAAGAGCAACGGCCCTTGGTGAGATTTGATTAGATAAACAGTTTCTGCTGTGAAGCCGTCTCCCGCAGCCTGCCCCGCACAGAGCAAGAGCTCAGGTGCACTCGTGTACAGCTCAAGCCCCATGTCTCCCTGGTGGTCTAGTGGTTAGGATTCGGCGCTCTCACCGCCGCGGCCCGGGTTCGATTCCCGGTCAGGGAAAGCTGATTTTTGCCCGGCGTCGGCCTGGACACGGACAAAGACACCACCAAAAAGCATGGCTTCCTTCGAGCCGGAGTCGAACCAGCGACCTAAGGATGGCCGGTTGTTCACCTACAGTCCTCCGCTCTACCAACTGAGCTATCGAAGGCCCTGGCGCCGTCATGGGACGCGAAAGCTGGTGGACACGAGAGAGCCGCATGGAAAAGGCCCCTGAAAAGAAATGTGCTCGTTTTGGCGATGAGACGTCTTCAAATAACTCAAACTCTCATCAAAATCAGTCAAATGAATACGACGAGAAAGCACTAGGTAGGTGTCTTTGTTCTGAAAACAATGGCAACTAGATTATTTCATCTTGATTCAAAAGAGCAACGGCCCTTGGTGAGATTTGATTAGATAAACAGTTTCTGCTGTGAAGCCGTCTCCCGCAGCCTGCCCCGCACAGAGCAAGAGCTCAGTTGCACTCGTGTACAGCTCAAGCCCCATGTCTCCCTGGTGGTCTAGTGGTTAGGATTCGGCGCTCTCACCGCCGCGGCCCGGGTTCGATTCCCGGTCAGGGAAAGCTGATTTTTTGCCCGGCGTCGGCCTGGACACGGACAAAGACACCACCAAAAAGCATGGCTTCCTTCGAGCCGGAGTCGAACCAGCGACCTAAGGATGGCCGGTTGTTCACCTACAGTCCTCCGCTCTACCAACTGAGCTATCGAAGGCCCTGGCGCTGTCATGGGACGCGAAAGCTGGTGGACACGAGAGAGCCGCATGGAAAAGGCCCCTGAAAAGAAATGTGCTCGTTTTGGCGATGAGACGTCTTCAAATAACTCAAACTCTCATCAAAATCAGTCAAATGAATACGACGAGAAAGCACTAGGTAGGTGTCTTTGTTCTGAAAACAATGGCAACTAGATTATTTCATCTTGATTCAAAAGAGCAACGGCCCTTGGTGAGATTTGATTAGATAAACAGTTTCTGCTGTGAAGCCGTCTCCCGCAGCATGCCCCGCACAGAGCAAGAGCTCAGGTGCACTCGTGTACAGCTCAAGCCCCATGTCTCCCTGGTGGTCTAGTGGTTAGGATTCGGCGCTCTCACCGCCGCGGCCCGGGTTCGATTCCCGGTCAGGGAAAGCTGATTTTTGCCCGGCGTCGGCCTGGACACGGACAAAGACACCACCAAAAAGCTTGGCTTCCTTCGAGCCGGAGTCGAACCAGCGACCTAAGGATGACCGGTTGTTCACCTACAGTCCTCCGCTCTACCAACTGAGCTATCGAAGGCCCTGGCGCTGTCATGGGACGCGAAAGCTGGTGGACACGAGAGAGCCGCATGGAAAAGGCCCCTGAAAAGAAATGTGCTCGTTTTGGCGATGAGACGTCTTCAAATAACTCAAACTCTCATCAAAATCAGTCAAATGAATACGACGAGAAAGCACTAGGTAGGTGTCTTTGTTCTGAAAACAATGGCAACTAGATTATTTCATCTTGATTCAAAAGAGCAACGGCCCTTGGTGAGATTTGATTAGATAAACAGTTTCTGCTGTGAAGCCGTCTCCCGCAGCCTGCCCCGCACATAGCAAGAGCTCAGGTTCACCCGTGTACAGCTCAAGCACCATGTCTCCCTGGTGGTCTAGTGGTTAGGATTCGGCGCTCTCACCGCCGCGGCCCGGGTTCGATTCCCGGTCAGGGAAAGCTCATTTTTGCCCGGCGTCGGCCTGGACACGGACAAAGACACCACCAAAAAGCATGGCTTCCTTCGAGCCGGAGTCGAACCAGAGACCTAAGGATGGCCGGTTGTTCACCTACAGTCCTCCGCTCTACCAACTGAGCTATCGAAGGCCCTGGCGCTGTCATGGGACGCGAAAGCTGGTGGACACGAGAGAGCCGCATGGAAAAGGCCCCTGAAAAGAAATGTGCTCGTTTTGGCGATGAGACGTCTTCAAATAACTCAAACTCTCATCAAAATCAGTCAAATGAATACGACGAGAAAGCACTAGGTAGGTGTCTTTGTTCTGAAAACAATGGCAACTAGATTATTTCATCTTGATTCAAAAGAGCAACGGCCCTTGGTGAGATTTGATTAGATAAACAGTTTCTGCTGTGAAGCCGTCTCCCGCAGCCTGCCCCGCACAGAGCAAGAGCTCAGGTTCACCCGTGTACAGCTCAAGCCCCATGTCTCCCTGGTGGTCTAGTGGTTAGGATTCGGCGCTCTCACCGCCGCGGCCCGGGTTCGATTCCCGGTCAGGGAAAGCTGATTTTTGCCCGGCGTCGGCCTGGACACGGACAAAGACACCACCAAAAAGCATGGCTTCCTTCGAGCCGGAGTCGAACCAGCGACCTAAGGATGGCCGGTTGTTCACCTACAGTCCTCCGCTCTACCAACTGAGCTATCGAAGGCCCTGGCGCCGTCATGGGACGCGAAAGCTGGTGGACACGAGAGAGCCGCATGGAAAAGGCCCCTGAAAAGAAATGTGCTCGTTTTGGCGATGAGACGTCTTCAAATAACTCAAACTCTCATCAAAATCAGTCAAATGAATACGACGAGAAAGCACTAGGTAGGTGTCTTTGTTCTGAAAACAATGGCAACTAGATTATTTCATCTTGATTCAAAAGAGCAACGGCCCTTGGTGAGATTTGATTAGATAAACAGTTTCTGCTGTGAAGCCGTCTCCCGCAGCCTGCCCCGCACAGAGCAAGAGCTCAGGTGCACTCGTGTACAGCTCAAGCCCCATGTCTCCCTGGTGGTCTAGTGGTTAGGATTCGGAGCTCTCACCGCCGCGGCCCGGGTTTGATTCCCGGTCAGGGAAAGCTGATTTTTGCCCGGCGTCGGCCTGGACACGGACAAAGACACCACCAAAAAGCATGGCTTCCTTCGAGCCGGAGTCGAACCAGCGACCTAAGGATGGCCGGTTGTTCACCTACAGTCCTCCGCTCTACCAACTGAGCTATCGAAGGCCCTGGCGCTGTCATGGGACGCGAAAGCTGGTGGACACGAGAGAGCCGCATGGAAAAGGCCCCTGAAAAGAAATGTGCTCGTTTTGGCGATGAGACGTCTTCAAATAACTCAAACTCTCATCAAAATCAGTCAAATGAATACGACGAGAAAGCACTAGGTAGGTGTCTTTTTTCTGAAAACAATGGCAACTAGATTATTTCATCTTGATTCAAAAGAGCAACGGCCCTTGGTGAGATTTGATTAGATAAACAGTTTCTGCTGTGAAGCCGTCTCCCGCAGCCTGCCCCGCACAGAGCAAGAGCTCATGTTCACCCGTGTACAGCTCAAGCCCCATGTCTCCCTGGTGGTCTAGTGGTTAGGATTCGGCGCTCTCACCGCCGCGGCCCGGGTTCGATTCCCGGTCAGGGAAAGCTGATTTTTGCCCGGCGTCGGCCTGGACACGGACAAAGACACCACCAAAAAGCATGGCTTCCTTCGAGCCGGAGTCGAACCAGCGACCTAAGGATGGCCGGTTGTTCACCTACAGTCCTCCGCTCTACCAACTGAGCTATCGAAGGCCCTGGCGCTGTCATGGGACGCGAAAGCTGGTGGACACGAGAGAGCCGCATGGAAAAGGCCCCTGAAAAGAAATGTGCTCGTTTTGGCGATGAGACGTCTTCAAATAACTCAAACTCTCATCAAAATCAGTCAAATGAATACGACGAGAAAGCACTAGGTAGGTGTCTTTGTTCTGAAAACAATGGCAACTAGATTATTTCATCTTGATTCAAAAGAGCAACGGCCCTTGGTGAGATTTGATTAGATAAACAGTTTTTGCTGTGAAGCCGTCTCCCGCAGCCTGCCCCGCACAGAGCAAGAGCTCAGGTTCACCCGTGTACAGCTCAAGCCCCATGTCTCCCTGGTGGTCTAGTGGTTAGGATTCGGCGCTCTCACCGCCGCGGCCCGGGTTCGATTCCCGGTCAGGGAAAGCTGATTTTTGCCCGGCGTCGGCCTGGACACGGACAAAGACACCACCAAAAAGCATGGCTTCCTTCGAGCCGGAGTCGAACCAGCGACCTAAGGATGGCCGGTTGTTCACCTACAGTCCTCCGCTCTACCAACTGAGCTATCGAAGGCCCTGGCGCTGTCATGGGACGCGAAAGCTGGTGGACACGAGAGAGCCGCATGGAAAAGGCCCCTGAAAAGAAATGTGCTCGTTTTGGCGATGAGACGTCTTCAAATAACTCAAACTCTCATCAAAATCAGTCAAATGAATACGACGAGAAAGCACTAGGTAGGTGTCTTTGTTCTGAAAACAATGGCAACTAGATTATTTCATCTTGATTCAAAAGAGCAACGGCCCTTGGTGAGATTTGATTAGATAAACAGTTTCTGCTGTGAAGCCGTCTCCCGCAGCCTGCCCCGCACAGAGCAAAAGCTCAGGTGCACTCGTGTACAGCTCAAGCCCCATGTCTCCCTGGTGGTCTAGTGGTTAGGATTCGGCGCTCTCACCGCCGCGGCCCGGGTTCGATTCCCGGTCAGGGAAAGCTGATTTTTGCCCGGCGTCGGCCTGGACACGGACAAAGACACCACCAAAAAGCATGGCTTCCTTCGAGCCGGAGTCGAACCAGCGACCTAAGGATGGCCGGTTGTTCACCTACAGTCCTCCGCTCTACCAACTGAGCTATCGAAAGCCCTGGCGCTGTCATGGGACGCGAAAGCTGGTGGACACGAGAGAGCCGCATGGAAAAGGCCCCTGAAAAGAAATGTGCTCGTTTTGGCGATGAGACGTCTTCAAATAACTCAAACTCTCATCAAAATCAGTCAAATGAATACGACGAGAAAGCACTAGGTAGGTGTCTTTGTTCTGAAAACAATGGCAACTAGATTATTTCATCTTGATTCAAAAGAGCAACGGCCCTTGGTGAGATTTGATTAGATAAACAGTTTCTGCTGTGAAGCCGTCTCCCGCAGCCTGCCCCGCACAGAGCAAGAGCTCAGGTTCACCCGTGTACAGCTCAAGCCCCATGTCTCCCTGGTGGTCTAGTGGTTAGGATTCGGCGCTCTCACCGCCGCGGCCCGGGTTCGATTCCCGGTCAGGGAAAGCTGATTTTTGCCCGGCGTCGGCCTGGACACGGACAAAGACACCACCAAAAAGCATGGCTTCCTTCGAGCCGGAGTCGAACCAGCGACCTAAGGATGGCCGGTTGTTCACCTACAGTCCTCCGCTCTACCAACTGAGCTATCGAAGGCCCTGGCGCTGTCATGGGACGCGAAAGCTGGTGGACACGAGAGAGCCGCATGGAAAAGGCCCCTGAAAAGAAATGTGCTCGTTTTGGCGATGAGACGTCTTCAAATAACTCAAACTCTCATCAAAATCAGTCAAATGAATACGACGAGAAAGCACTAGGTAGGTGTCTTTGTTCTGAAAACAATGGCAACTAGATTATTTCATCTTGATTCAAAAGAGCAACGGCCCTTGGTGAGATTTGATTAGATAAACAGTTTCTGCTGTGAAGCCGTCTCCCGCAGCCTGCCCCGCACAGAGCAAGAGCTCAGCTTCACCCGTGTACAGCTCAAGCCCCATGTCTCCCTGGTGGTCTAGTGGTTAGGATTCGGCGCTCTCACCGCCGCGGCCCGGGTTCTATTCCCGGTCAGGGAAAGCTGATTTTTGCCCGGCGTCAGCCTGGACACGGACAAAGACACCACCAAAAAGCATGGCTTCCTTCGAGCCGGAGTCGAACCAGCGACCTAAGGATGGCCGGTTGTTCACCTACAGTCCTCCGCTCTACCAACTGAGCTATCGAAGGCCCTGGCGCTGTCATGGGACGCGAAAGCTGGTGGACACGAGAGAGCCGCATGGAAAAGGCCCCTGAAAAGAAATGTGCTCTTTTTGGCGATGAGACGTCTTCAAATAACTCAAACTCTCATCAAAATCAGTCAAATGAATACGACGAGAAAGCACTAGGTAGGTGTCTTTGTTCTGAAAACAATGGCAACTAGATTATTTCATCTTGATTCAAAAGAGCAACGGCCCTTGGTGAGATTTGATTAGATAAACAGTTTCTGCTGTGAAGCCGTCTCCCGCAGCCTGCCCCGCACAGAGCAAGAGCTCAGGTGCACTCGTGTACAGCTTAAGCCCCATGTCTCCCTGGTGGTCTAGTGGTTAGGTTTCGGCGCTCTCACCGCCGCGGCCCGGGTTCGATTCCCGGTCAGGGAAAGCTGATTTTTGCCCGGCGTCGGCCTGGACACGGACAAAGACACCACCAAAAAGCATGGCTTCCTTCGAGCCGGAGTCGAACCAGCGACCTAAGGATGACCGGTTGTTCACCTACAGTCCTCCGCTCTACCAACTGAGCTATCGAAGGCCCTGGCGCTGTCATGGGACGCGAAAGCTGGTGGACACGAGAGAGCCGCATGGAAAAGGCCCCTGAAAAGAAATGTGCTCGTTTTGGCGATGAGACGTCTTCAAATAACTCAAACTCTCATCAAAATCAGTCAAATGAATACGACGAGAAAGCACTAGGTAGGTGTCTTTGTTCTGAAAACAATGGCAACTAGATTATTTCATCTTGATTCAAAAGAGCAACGGCCCTTGGTGAGATTTGATTAGATAAACAGTTTCTGCTGTGAAGCCGTCTCCCGCAGCCTGCCCCGCACAGAGCAAGACCTCAGGTGCACTCGTGTACAGCTCAAGCCCCATGTCTCCCTGGTGGTCTAGTGGTTAGGATTCGGCGCTCTCACCGCCGCGGCCCGGGTTCGATTCCCGGTCAGGGAAAGCTGATTTTTGCCCGGCGTCGGCCTGGACACGGACAAAGACACCACCAAAAAGCATGGCTTCCTTCGAGCCGGAGTCGAACCAGCGACCTAAGGATGGCCGGTTGTTCACCTACAGTCCTCCGCTCTACCAACTGAGCTATCGAAGGCCCTGGCGCTGTCATGGGACGCGAAAGCTGGTGGACACGAGAGAGCCGCATGGAAAAGGCCCCTGAAAAGAAATGTGCTCGTTTTGGCGATGAGACGTCTTCAAATAACTCAAACTCTCATCAAAATCAGTCAAATGAATACGACGAGAAAGCACTAGGTAGGTGTCTTTGTTCTGAAAACAATGGCAACTAGATTATTTCATCTTGATTCAAAAGAGCAACGGCCCTTGGTGAGATTTGATTAGATAAACAGTTTCTGCTGTGAAGCCGTCTCCCGCAGCCTGCCCCGCACAGAGCAAGAGCTCAGCTTCACCCGTGTACAGCTCAAGCCCCATGTCTCCCTGGTGGTCTAGTGGTTAGGATTCGGCGCTCTCACCGCCGCGGCCCGGGTTCGATTCCCGGTCAGGGAAAGCTGATTTTTGCCCGGCGTCGGCCTGGACACGGACAAAGACACCACCAAAAAGCATGGCTTCCTTCGAGCCGGAGTCGAACCAGCGACCTAAGGATGGCCGGTTGTTCACCTACAGTCCTCCGCTCTACCAACTGAGCTATCGAAGGCCCTGGCGCTGTCATGGGACGCGAAAGCTGGTGGACACGAGAGAGCCGCATGGAAAAGGCCCCTGAAAAGAAATGTGCTCGTTTTGGCGATGAGACGTCTTCAAATAACTCAAACTCTCATCAAAATCAGTCAAATGAATACGACGAGAAAGCACTAGGTAGGTGTCTTTGTTCTGAAAACAATGGCAACTAGATTATTTCATCTTGATTCAAAAGAGCAACGGCCCTTGGTGAGATTTGATTAGATAAACAGTTTCTGCTGTGAAGCCGTCTCCCGCAGCCTGCCCCGCACAGAGCAAGAGCTCAGGTTCACCCGTGTACAGCTCAAGCCCCATGTCTCCCTGGTGGTCTAGTGGTTAGGATTCGGCGCTCTCACCGCCGCGGCCCGGGTTCGATTCCCGGTCAGGGAAAGCTGATTTTTGCCCGGCGTCGGCCTGGACACGGACAAAGACACCACCAAAAAGCATGGCTTCCTTCGAGCCGGAGTCGAACCAGCGACCTAAGGATGGCCGGTTGTTCACCTACAGTCCTCCGCTCTACCAACTGAGCTATCGAAGGCCCTGGCGCTGTCATGGGACGCGAAAGCTGGTGGACACGAGAGAGCCGCATGGAAAAGGCCCCTGAAAAGAAATGTGCTCGTTTTGGCGATGAGACGTCTTCAAATAACTCAAACTCTCATCAAAATCAGTCAAATGAATACGACGAGAAAGCACTAGGTAGGTGTCTTTGTTCTGAAAACAATGGCAACTAGATTATTTCATCTTGATTCAAAAGAGCAACGGCCCTTGGTGAGATTTGATTAGATAAACAGTTTCTGCTGTGAAGCCGTCTCCCGCAGCCTGCCCCGCACAGAGCAAGAGCTCATGTTCACCCGTGTACAGCTCAAGCCCCATGTCTCCCTGGTGGTCTAGTGGTTAGGATTCGGCGCTCTCACCGCCGCGGCCCGGGTTCGATTCCCGGTCAGGGAAAGCTGATTTTTGCCCGGCGTCGGCCTGGACACGGACAAAGACACCACCAAAAAGCATGGCTTCCTTCGAGCCGGAGTCGAACAAGCGACCTAAGGATGGCCGGTTGTTCACCTACAGTCCTCCGCTCTACCAACTGAGCTATCGAAGGCCCTGGCGCTGTCATGGGACGCGAAAGCTGGTGGACACGAGAGAGCCGCATGGAAAAGGCCCCTGAAAAGAAATGTGCTCGTTTTGGCGATGAGACGTCTTCAAATAACTCAAACTCTCATCAAAATCAGTCAAATGAATACGACGAGAAAGCACTAGGTAGGTGTCTTTGTTCTGAAAACAATGGCAACTAGATTATTTCATCTTGATTCAAAAGAGCAACGGCCCTTGGTGAGATTTGATTAGATAAACAGTTTTTGCTGTGAAGCCGTCTCCCGCAGCCTGCCCCGCACAGAGCAAGAGCTCAGGTTCACCCGTGTACAGCTCAAGCCCCATGTCTCCCTGGTGGTCTAGTGGTTAGGATTCGGCGCTCTCACCGCCGCGGCCCGGGTTCGATTCCCGGTCAGGGAAAGCTGATTTTTGCCCGGCGTCGGCCTGGACACGGACAAAGACACCACCAAAAAGCATGGCTTCCTTCGAGCCGGAGTCGAACCAGCGACCTAAGGATGGCCGGTTGTTCACCTACAGTCCTCCGCTCTACCAACTGAGCTATCGAAGGCCCTGGCGCTGTCATGGGACGCGAAAGCTGGTGGACACGAGAGAGCCGCATGGAAAAGGCCCCTGAAAAGAAATGTGCTCGTTTTGGCGATGAGACGTCTTCAAATAACTCAAACTCTCATCAAAATCAGTCAAATGAATACGACGAGAAAGCACTAGGTAGGTGTCTTTGTTCTGAAAACAATGGCAACTAGATTATTTCATCTTGATTCAAAAGAGCAACGGCCCTTGGTGAGATTTGATTAGATAAACAGTTTCTGCTGTGAAGCCGTCTCCCGCAGCCTGCCCCGCACAGAGCAAGAGCTCAGGTTCACCCGTGTACAGCTCAAGCCCCATGTCTCCCTGGTGGTCTAGTGGTTAGGATTCGGCGCTCTCACCGCCGCGGCCCGGGTTCGATTCCCGGTCAGGGAAAGCTGATTTTTGCCCGGCGTCGGCCTGGACACGGACAAAGACACCACCAAAAAGCATGGCTTCCTTCGAGCCGGAGTCGAACCAGCGACCTAAGGATGGCCGGTTGTTCACCTACAGTCCTCCGCTCTACCAACTGAGCTATCGAAGGCCCTGGCGCTGTCATGGGACGCGAAAGCTGGTGGACACGAGAGAGCCGCATGGAAAAGGCCCCTGAAAAGAAATGTGCTCGTTTTGGCGATGAGACGTCTTCAAATAACTCAAACTCTCATCAAAATCAGTCAAATGAATACGACGAGAAAGCACTAGGTAGGTGTCTTTGTTCTGAAAACAATGGCAACTAGATTATTTCATCTTGATTCAAAAGAGCAACGGCCCTTGGTGAGATTTGATTAGATAAACAGTTTCTGCTGTGAAGCCGTCTCCCGCAGCCTGCCCCGCACAGAGCAAGAGCTCATGTTCACCCGTGTACAGCTCAAGCCCCATGTCTCCCTGGTGGTCTAGTGGTTAGGATTCGGCGCTCTCACCGCCGCGGCCCGGGTTCGATTCCCGGTCAGGGAAAGCTGATTTTTGCCCGGCGTCGGCCTGGACACGGACAAAGACACCACCAAAAAGCATGGCTTCCTTCGAGCCGGAGTCGAACAAGCGACCTAAGGATGGCCGGTTGTTCACCTACAGTCCTCCGCTCTACCAACTGAGCTATCGAAGGCCCTGGCGCTGTCATGGGACGCGAAAGCTGGTGGACACGAGAGAGCCGCATGGAAAAGGCCCCTGAAAAGAAATGTGCTCGTTTTGGCGATGAGACGTCTTCAAATAACTCAAACTCTCATCAAAATCAGTCAAATGAATACGACGAGAAAGCACTAGGTAGGTGTCTTTGTTCTGAAAACAATGGCAACTAGATTATTTCATCTTGATTCAAAAGAGCAACGGCCCTTGGTGAGATTTGATTAGATAAACAGTTTTTGCTGTGAAGCCGTCTCCCGCAGCCTGCCCCGCACAGAGCAAGAGCTCAGGTTCACCCGTGTACAGCTCAAGCCCCATGTCTCCCTGGTGGTCTAGTGGTTAGGATTCGGCGCTCTCACCGCCGCGGCCCGGGTTCGATTCCCGGTCAGGGAAAGCTGATTTTTGCCCGGCGTCGGCCTGGACACGGACAAAGACACCACCAAAAAGCATGGCTTCCTTCGAGCCGGAGTCGAACCAGCGACCTAAGGATGGCCGGTTGTTCACCTACAGTCCTCCGCTCTACCAACTGAGCTATCGAAGGCCCTGGCGCTGTCATGGGACGCGAAAGCTGGTGGACACGAGAGAGCCGCATGGAAAAGGCCCCTGAAAAGAAATGTGCTCGTTTTGGCGATGAGACGTCTTCAAATAACTCAAACTCTCATCAAAATCAGTCAAATGAATACGACGAGAAAGCACTAGGTAGGTGTCTTTGTTCTGAAAACAATGGCAACTAGATTATTTCATCTTGATTCAAAAGAGCAACGGCCCTTGGTGAGATTTGATTAGATAAACAGTTTCTGCTGTGAAGCCGTCTCCCGCAGCCTGCCCCGCACAGAGCAAGAGCTCAGGTTCACCCGTGTACAGCTCAAGCCCCATGTCTCCCTGGTGGTCTAGTGGTTAGGATTCGGCGCTCTCACCGCCGCGGCCCGGGTTCGATTCCCGGTCAGGGAAAGCTGATTTTTGCCCGGCGTCGGCCTGGACACGGACAAAGACACCACCAAAAAGCATGGCTTCCTTCGAGCCGGAGTCGAACCAGCGACCTAAGGATGGCCGGTTGTTCACCTACAGTCCTCCGCTCTACCAACTGAGCTATCGAAGGCCCTGGCGCTGTCATGGGACGCGAAAGCTGGTGGACACGAGAGAGCCGCATGGAAAAGGCCCCTGAAAAGAAATGTGCTCGTTTTGGCGATGAGACGTCTTCAAATAACTCAAACTCTCATCAAAATCAGTCAAATGAATACGACGAGAAAGCACTAGGTAGGTGTCTTTGTTCTGAAAACAATGGCAACTAGATTATTTCATCTTGATTCAAAAGAGCAACGGCCCTTGGTGAGATTTGATTAGATAAACAGTTTCTGCTGTGAAGCCGTCTCCCGCAGCCTGCCCCGCACAGAGCAAGAGCTCAGGTTCACCCGTGTACAGCTCAAGCCCCATGTCTCCCTGGTGGTCTAGTGGTTAGGATTCGGCGCTCTCACCGCCGCGGCCCGGGTTCGATTCCCGGTCAGGGAAAGCTGATTTTTGCCCGGCGTCGGCCTGGACACGGACAAAGACACCACCAAAAAGCATGGCTTCCTTCGAGCCGGAGTCGAACCAGCGACCTAAGGATGGCCGGTTGTTCACCTACAGTCCTCCGCTCTACCAACTGAGCTATCGAAGGCCCTGGCGCTGTCATGGGACGCGAAAGCTGGTGGACACGAGAGAGCCGCATGGAAAAGGCCCCTGAAAAGAAATGTGCTCGTTTTGGCGATGAGACGTCTTCAAATAACTCAAACTCTCATCAAAATCAGTCAAATGAATACGACGAGAAAGCACTAGGTAGGTGTCTTTGTTCTGAAAACAATGGCAACTAGATTATTTCATCTTGATTCAAAAGAGCAACGGCCCTTGGTGAGATTTGATTAGATAAACAGTTTCTGCTGTGAAGCCGTCTCCCGCAGCCTGCCCCGCACAGAGCAAGAGCTCATGTTCACCCGTGTACAGCTCAAGCCCCATGTCTCCCTGGTGGTCTAGTGGTTAGGATTCGGCGCTCTCACCGCCGCGGCCCGGGTTCGATTCCCGGTCAGGGAAAGCTGATTTTTGCCCGGCGTCGGCCTGGACACGGACAAAGACACCACCAAAAAGCATGGCTTCCTTCGAGCCGGAGTCGAACAAGCGACCTAAGGATGGCCGGTTGTTCACCTACAGTCCTCCGCTCTACCAACTGAGCTATCGAAGGCCCTGGCGCTGTCATGGGACGCGAAAGCTGGTGGACACGAGAGAGCCGCATGGAAAAGGCCCCTGAAAAGAAATGTGCTCGTTTTGGCGATGAGACGTCTTCAAATAACTCAAACTCTCATCAAAATCAGTCAAATGAATACGACGAGAAAGCACTAGGTAGGTGTCTTTGTTCTGAAAACAATGGCAACTAGATTATTTCATCTTGATTCAAAAGAGCAACGGCCCTTGGTGAGATTTGATTAGATAAACAGTTTTTGCTGTGAAGCCGTCTCCCGCAGCCTGCCCCGCACAGAGCAAGAGCTCAGGTTCACCCGTGTACAGCTCAAGCCCCATGTCTCCCTGGTGGTCTAGTGGTTAGGATTCGGCGCTCTCACCGCCGCGGCCCGGGTTCGATTCCCGGTCAGGGAAAGCTGATTTTTGCCCGGCGTCGGCCTGGACACGGACAAAGACACCACCAAAAAGCATGGCTTCCTTCGAGCCGGAGTCGAACCAGCGACCTAAGGATGGCCGGTTGTTCACCTACAGTCCTCCGCTCTACCAACTGAGCTATCGAAGGCCCTGGCGCTGTCATGGGACGCGAAAGCTGGTGGACACGAGAGAGCCGCATGGAAAAGGCCCCTGAAAAGAAATGTGCTCGTTTTGGCGATGAGACGTCTTCAAATAACTCAAACTCTCATCAAAATCAGTCAAATGAATACGACGAGAAAGCACTAGGTAGGTGTCTTTGTTCTGAAAACAATGGCAACTAGATTATTTCATCTTGATTCAAAAGAGCAACGGCCCTTGGTGAGATTTGATTAGATAAACAGTTTCTGCTGTGAAGCCGTCTCCCGCAGCCTGCCCCGCACAGAGCAAGAGCTCAGGTGCACTCGTGTACAGCTCAAGCCCCATGTCTCCCTGGTGGTCTAGTGGTTAGGATTCGGCGCTCTCACCGCCGCGGCCCGGGTTCGATTCCCGGTCAGGGAAAGCTGATTTTTGCCCGGCGTCGGCCTGGACACGGACAAAGACACCACCAAAAAGCATGGCTTCCTTCGAGCCGGAGTCGAACCAGCGACCTAAGGATGGCCGGTTGTTCACCTACAGTCCTCCGCTCTACCAACTGAGCTATCGAAAGCCCTGGCGCTGTCATGGGACGCGAAAGCTGGTGGACACGAGAGAGCCGCATGGAAAAGGCCCCTGAAAAGAAATGTGCTCGTTTTGGCGATGAGACGTCTTCAAATAACTCAAACTCTCATCAAAATCAGTCAAATGAATACGACGAGAAAGCACTAGGTAGGTGTCTTTGTTCTGAAAACAATGGCAACTAGATTATTTCATCTTGATTCAAAAGAGCAACGGCCCTTGGTGAGATTTGATTAGATAAACAGTTTCTGCTGTGAAGCCGTCTCCCGCAGCCTGCCCCGCACAGAGCAAGAGCTCAGGTTCACCCGTGTACAGCTCAAGCCCTATGTCTCCCTGGTGGTCTAGTGGTTAGGATTCGGCGCTCTCACCGCCGCGGCCCGGGTTCGATTCCCGGTCAGGGAAAGCTGATTTTTGCCCGGCGTCGGCCTGGACACGGACAAAGACACCACCATAAAGCATGGCTTCCTTCGAGCCGGAGTCGAACCAGCGACCTAAGGATGGCCGGTTGTTCACCTACAGTCCTCCGCTCTACCAACTGAGCTATCGAAGGCCCTGGCGCTGTCATGGGACGCGAAAGCTGGTGGACACGAGAGAGCCGCATGGAAAAGGCCCCTGAAAAGAAATGTGCTCGTTTTGGCGATGAGACGTCTTCAAATAACTCAAACTCTCATCAAAATCAGTCAAATGAATACGACGAGAAAGCACTAGGTAGGTGTCTTTGTTCTGAAAACAATGGCAACTAGATTATTTCATCTTGATTCAAAAGAGCAACGGCCCTTGGTGAGATTTGATTAGATAAACAGTTTCTGCTGTGAAGCCGTCTCCCGCAGCCTGCCCCGCACAGAGCAAGAGCTCAGGTGCACTCGTGTACAGCTCAAGCCCCATGTCTCCCTGGTGGTCTAGTGGTTAGGATTCGGCGCTCTCACCGCCGCGGCCCGGGTTCGATTCCCGGTCAGGGAAAGCTGATTTTTGCCCGGCGTCGGCCTGGACACGGACAAAGACACCACCAAAAAGCATGGCTTCCTTCGAGCCGGAGTCGAACCAGCGAGCTAAGGATGGCCGGTTGTTCACCTACAGTCCTCCGCTCTACCAACTGAGCTATCGAAAGCCCTGGCGCTGTCATGGGACGCGAAAGCTGGTGGACACGAGAGAGCCGCATGGAAAAGGCCCCTGAAAAGAAATGTGCTCGTTTTGGCGATGAGACGTCTTCAAATAACTCAAACTCTCATCAAAATCAGTCAAATGAATACGACGAGAAAGCACTAGGTAGGTGTCTTTGTTCTGAAAACAATGGCAACTAGATTATTTCATCTTGATTCAAAAGAGCAACGGCCCTTGGTGAGATTTGATTAGATAAACAGTTTCTGCTGTGAAGCCGTCTCCCGCAGCCTGCCCCGCACAGAGCAAGAGCTCAGGTTCACCCGTGTACAGCTCAAGCCCCATGTCTCCCTGGTGGTCTAGTGGTTAGGATTCGGCGCTCTCACCGCCGCGGCCCGGGTTCGATTCCCGGTCAGGGAAAGCTGATTTTTGCCCGGCGTCGGCCTGGACACGGACAAAGACACCACCAAAAAGCATGGCTTCCTTCGAGCCGGAGTCGAACCAGCGACCTAAGGATGGCCGGTTGTTCACCTACAGTCCTCCGCTCTACCAACTGAGCTATCGAAGGCCCTGGCGCTGTCATGGGACGCGAAAGCTGGTGGACACGAGAGAGCCGCATGGAAAAGGCCCCTGAAAAGAAATGTGCTCGTTTTGGCGATGAGACGTCTTCAAATAACTCAAACTCTCATCAAAATCAGTCAAATGAATACGACGAGAAAGCACTAGGTAGGTGTCTTTGTTCTGAAAACAATGGCAACTAGATTATTTCATCTTGATTCAAAAGAGCAACGGCCCTTGGTGAGATTTGATTAGATAAACAGTTTCTGCTGTGAAGCCGTCTCCCGCAGCCTGCCCCGCACAGAGCAAGAGCTCAGCTTCACCCGTGTACAGCTCAAGCCCCATGTCTCCCTGGTGGTCTAGTGGTTAGGATTCGGCGCTCTCACCGCCGCGGCCCGGGTTCTATTCCCGGTCAGGGAAAGCTGATTTTTGCCCGGCGTCGGCCTGGACACGGACAAAGACACCACCAAAAAGCATGGCTTCCTTCGAGCCGGAGTCGAACCAGCGACCTAAGGATGGCCGGTTGTTCACCTACAGTCCTCCGCTCTACCAACTGAGCTATCGAAGGCCCTGGCACTGTCATGGGACGCGAAAGCTGGTGGACACGAGAGAGCCGCATGGAAAAGGCCCCTGAAAAGAAATGTGCTCGTTTTGGCGATGAGACGTCTTCAAATAACTCAAACTCTCATCAAAATCAGTCAAATGAATACGACGAGAAAGCACTAGGTAGGTGTCTTTGTTCTGAAAACAATGGCAACTAGATTATTTCATCTTGATTCAAAAGAGCAACGGCCCTTGGTGAGATTTGATTAGATAAACAGTTTCTGCTGTGAAGCCGTCTCCCGCAGCCTGCCCCGCACAGAGCAAGACCTCAGGTGCACTCGTGTACAGCTCAAGCCCCATGTCTCCCTGGTGGTCTAGTGGTTAGGATTCGGCGCTCTCACCGCCGCGGCCCGGGTTCGATTCCCGGTCAGGGAAAGCTGATTTTTGCCCGGCGTCGGCCTGGACACGGACAAAGACACCACCAAAAAGCATGGCTTCCTTCGAGCCGGAGTCGAACCAGCGACCTAAGGATGGCCGGTTGTTCACCTACAGTCCTCCGCTCTACCAACTGAGCTATCGAAGGCCCTGGCGCTGTCATGGGACGCGAAAGCTGGTGGACACGAGAGAGCCGCATGGAAAAGGCCCCTGAAAAGAAATGTGCTCGTTTTGGCGATGAGACGTCTTCAAATAACTCAAACTCTCATCAAAATCAGTCAAATGAATACGACGAGAAAGCACTAGGTAGGTGTCTTTGTTCTGAAAACAATGGCAACTAGATTATTTCATCTTGATTCAAAAGAGCAACGGCCCTTGGTGAGATTTGATTAGATAAACAGTTTCTGCTGTGAAGCCGTCTCCCGCAGCCTGCCCCGCACAGAGCAAGAGCTCAGGTTCACCCGTGTACAGCTCAAGCCCCATGTCTCCCTGGTGGTCTAGTGGTTAGGATTCGGCGCTCTCACCGCCGCGGCCCGGGTTCGATTCCCGGTCAGGGAAAGCTGATTTTTGCCCGGCGTCGGCCTGGACACGGACAAAGACACCACCAAAAAGCATGGCTTCCTTCGAGCCGGAGTCGAACCAGCGACCTAAGGATGGCCGGTTGTTCACCTACAGTCCTCCGCTCTACCAACTGAGCTATCGAAGGCCCTGGCGCTGTCATGGGACGCGAAAGCTGGTGGACACGAGAGAGCCGCATGGAAAAGGCCCCTGAAAAGAAATGTGCTCGTTTTGGCGATGAGACGTCTTCAAATAACTCAAACTCTCATCAAAATCAGTCAAATGAATACGACGAGAAAGCACTAGGTAGGTGTCTTTGTTCTGAAAACAATGGCAACTAGATTATTTCATCTTGATTCAAAAGAGCAACGGCCCTTGGTGAGATTTGATTAGATAAACAGTTTCTGCTGTGAAGCCGTCTCCCGCAGCCTGCCCCGCACAGAGCAAGAGCTCAGGTTCACCCGTGTACAGCTCAAGCCCCATGTCTCCCTGGTGGTCTAGTGGTTAGGATTCGGCGCTCTCACCGCCGCGGCCCGGGTTCGATTCCCGGTCAGGGAAAGCTGATTTTTGCCCGGCGTCGGCCTGGACACGGACAAAGACACCACCAAAAAGCATGGCTTCCTTCGAGCCGGAGTCGAACCAGCGACCTAAGGATGGCCGGTTGTTCACCTACAGTCCTCCGCTCTACCAACTGAGCTATCGAAGGCCCTGGCGCTGTCATGGGACGCGAAAGCTGGTGGACACGAGAGAGCCGCATGGAAAAGGCCCCTGAAAAGAAATGTGCTCGTTTTGGCGATGAGACGTCTTCAAATAACTCAAACTCTCATCAAAATCAGTCAAATGAATACGACGAGAAAGCACTAGGTAGGTGTCTTTGTTCTGAAAACAATGGCAACTAGATTATTTCATCTTGATTCAAAAGAGCAACGGCCCTTGGTGAGATTTGATTAGATAAACAGTTTCTGCTGTGAAGCCGTCTCCCGCAGCCTGCCCCGCACAGAGCAAGAGCTCAGGTTCACCCGTGTACAGCTCAAGCCCCATGTCTCCCTGGTGGTCTAGTGGTTAGGATTCGGCGCTCTCACCGCCGCGGCCCGGGTTCGATTCCCGGTCAGGGAAAGCTGATTTTTGCCCGGCGTCGGCCTGGACACGGACAAAGACACCACCAAAAAGCATGGCTTCCTTCGAGCCGGAGTCGAACCAGCGACCTAAGGATGGCCGGTTGTTCACCTACAGTCCTCCGCTCTACCAACTGAGCTATCGAAGGCCCTGGCGCTGTCATGGGACGCGAAAGCTGGTGGACACGAGAGAGCCGCATGGAAAAGGCCCCTGAAAAGAAATGTGCTCGTTTTGGCGATGAGACGTCTTCAAATAACTCAAACTCTCATCAAAATCAGTCAAATGAATACGACGAGAAAGCACTAGGTAGGTGTCTTTGTTCTGAAAACAATGGCAACTAGATTATTTCATCTTGATTCAAAAGAGCAACGGCCCTTGGTGAGATTTGATTAGATAAACAGTTTCTGCTGTGAAGCCGTCTCCCGCAGCCTGCCCCGCACAGAGCAAGAGCTCATGTTCACCCGTGTACAGCTCAAGCCCCATGTCTCCCTGGTGGTCTAGTGGTTAGGATTCGGCGCTCTCACCGCCGCGGCCCGGGTTCGATTCCCGGTCAGGGAAAGCTGATTTTTGCCCGGCGTCGGCCTGGACACGGACAAAGACACCACCAAAAAGCATGGCTTCCTTCGAGCCGGAGTCGAACAAGCGACCTAAGGATGGCCGGTTGTTCACCTACAGTCCTCCGCTCTACCAACTGAGCTATCGAAGGCCCTGGCGCTGTCATGGGACGCGAAAGCTGGTGGACACGAGAGAGCCGCATGGAAAAGGCCCCTGAAAAGAAATGTGCTCGTTTTGGCGATGAGACGTCTTCAAATAACTCAAACTCTCATCAAAATCAGTCAAATGAATACGACGAGAAAGCACTAGGTAGGTGTCTTTGTTCTGAAAACAATGGCAACTAGATTATTTCATCTTGATTCAAAAGAGCAACGGCCCTTGGTGAGATTTGATTAGATAAACAGTTTTTGCTGTGAAGCCGTCTCCCGCAGCCTGCCCCGCACAGAGCAAGAGCTCAGGTTCACCCGTGTACAGCTCAAGCCCCATGTCTCCCTGGTGGTCTAGTGGTTAGGATTCGGCGCTCTCACCGCCGCGGCCCGGGTTCGATTCCCGGTCAGGGAAAGCTGATTTTTGCCCGGCGTCGGCCTGGACACGGACAAAGACACCACCAAAAAGCATGGCTTCCTTCGAGCCGGAGTCGAACCAGCGACCTAAGGATGGCCGGTTGTTCACCTACAGTCCTCCGCTCTACCAACTGAGCTATCGAAGGCCCTGGCGCTGTCATGGGACGCGAAAGCTGGTGGACACGAGAGAGCCGCATGGAAAAGGCCCCTGAAAAGAAATGTGCTCGTTTTGGCGATGAGACGTCTTCAAATAACTCAAACTCTCATCAAAATCAGTCAAATGAATACGACGAGAAAGCACTAGGTAGGTGTCTTTGTTCTGAAAACAATGGCAACTAGATTATTTCATCTTGATTCAAAAGAGCAACGGCCCTTGGTGAGATTTGATTAGATAAACAGTTTCTGCTGTGAAGCCGTCTCCCGCAGCCTGCCCCGCACAGAGCAAGAGCTCAGGTTCACCCGTGTACAGCTCAAGCCCCATGTCTCCCTGGTGGTCTAGTGGTTAGGATTCGGCGCTCTCACCGCCGCGGCCCGGGTTCGATTCCCGGTCAGGGAAAGCTGATTTTTGCCCGGCGTCGGCCTGGACACGGACAAAGACACCACCAAAAAGCATGGCTTCCTTCGAGCCGGAGTCGAACCAGCGACCTAAGGATGGCCGGTTGTTCACCTACAGTCCTCCGCTCTACCAACTGAGCTATCGAAGGCCCTGGCGCTGTCATGGGACGCGAAAGCTGGTGGACACGAGAGAGCCGCATGGAAAAGGCCCCTGAAAAGAAATGTGCTCGTTTTGGCGATGAGACGTCTTCAAATAACTCAAACTCTCATCAAAATCAGTCAAATGAATACGACGAGAAAGCACTAGGTAGGTGTCTTTGTTCTGAAAACAATGGCAACTAGATTATTTCATCTTGATTCAAAAGAGCAACGGCCCTTGGTGAGATTTGATTAGATAAACAGTTTCTGCTGTGAAGCCGTCTCCCGCAGCCTGCCCCGCACAGAGCAAGAGCTCAGGTTCACCCGTGTACAGCTCAAGCCCCATGTCTCCCTGGTGGTCTAGTGGTTAGGATTCGGCGCTCTCACCGCCGCGGCCCGGGTTCGATTCCCGGTCAGGGAAAGCTGATTTTTGCCCGGCGTCGGCCTGGACACGGACAAAGACACCACCAAAAAGCATGGCTTCCTTCGAGCCGGAGTCGAACCAGCGACCTAAGGATGGCCGGTTGTTCACCTACAGTCCTCCGCTCTACCAACTGAGCTATCGAAGGCCCTGGCGCTGTCATGGGACGCGAAAGCTGGTGGACACGAGAGAGCCGCATGGAAAAGGCCCCTGAAAAGAAATGTGCTCGTTTTGGCGATGAGACGTCTTCAAATAACTCAAACTCTCATCAAAATCAGTCAAATGAATACGACGAGAAAGCACTAGGTAGGTGTCTTTGTTCTGAAAACAATGGCAACTAGATTATTTCATCTTGATTCAAAAGAGCAACGGCCCTTGGTGAGATTTGATTAGATAAACAGTTTCTGCTGTGAAGCCGTCTCCCGCAGCCTGCCCCGCACAGAGCAAGAGCTCATGTTCACCCGTGTACAGCTCAAGCCCCATGTCTCCCTGGTGGTCTAGTGGTTAGGATTCGGCGCTCTCACCGCCGCGGCCCGGGTTCGATTCCCGGTCAGGGAAAGCTGATTTTTGCCCGGCGTCGGCCTGGACACGGACAAAGACACCACCAAAAAGCATGGCTTCCTTCGAGCCGGAGTCGAACAAGCGACCTAAGGATGGCCGGTTGTTCACCTACAGTCCTCCGCTCTACCAACTGAGCTATCGAAGGCCCTGGCGCTGTCATGGGACGCGAAAGCTGGTGGACACGAGAGAGCCGCATGGAAAAGGCCCCTGAAAAGAAATGTGCTCGTTTTGGCGATGAGACGTCTTCAAATAACTCAAACTCTCATCAAAATCAGTCAAATGAATACGACGAGAAAGCACTAGGTAGGTGTCTTTGTTCTGAAAACAATGGCAACTAGATTATTTCATCTTGATTCAAAAGAGCAACGGCCCTTGGTGAGATTTGATTAGATAAACAGTTTTTGCTGTGAAGCCGTCTCCCGCAGCCTGCCCCGCACAGAGCAAGAGCTCAGGTTCACCCGTGTACAGCTCAAGCCCCATGTCTCCCTGGTGGTCTAGTGGTTAGGATTCGGCGCTCTCACCGCCGCGGCCCGGGTTCGATTCCCGGTCAGGGAAAGCTGATTTTTGCCCGGCGTCGGCCTGGACACGGACAAAGACACCACCAAAAAGCATGGCTTCCTTCGAGCCGGAGTCGAACCAGCGACCTAAGGATGGCCGGTTGTTCACCTACAGTCCTCCGCTCTACCAACTGAGCTATCGAAGGCCCTGGCGCTGTCATGGGACGCGAAAGCTGGTGGACACGAGAGAGCCGCATGGAAAAGGCCCCTGAAAAGAAATGTGCTCGTTTTGGCGATGAGACGTCTTCAAATAACTCAAACTCTCATCAAAATCAGTCAAATGAATACGACGAGAAAGCACTAGGTAGGTGTCTTTGTTCTGAAAACAATGGCAACTAGATTATTTCATCTTGATTCAAAAGAGCAACGGCCCTTGGTGAGATTTGATTAGATAAACAGTTTCTGCTGTGAAGCCGTCTCCCGCAGCCTGCCCCGCACAGAGCAAGAGCTCAGGTGCACTCGTGTACAGCTCAAGCCCCATGTCTCCCTGGTGGTCTAGTGGTTAGGATTCGGCGCTCTCACCGCCGCGGCCCGGGTTCGATTCCCGGTCAGGGAAAGCTGATTTTTGCCCGGCGTCGGCCTGGACACGGACAAAGACACCACCAAAAAGCATGGCTTCCTTCGAGCCGGAGTCGAACCAGCGACCTAAGGATGGCCGGTTGTTCACCTACAGTCCTCCGCTCTACCAACTGAGCTATCGAAAGCCCTGGCGCTGTCATGGGACGCGAAAGCTGGTGGACACGAGAGAGCCGCATGGAAAAGGCCCCTGAAAAGAAATGTGCTCGTTTTGGCGATGAGACGTCTTCAAATAACTCAAACTCTCATCAAAATCAGTCAAATGAATACGACGAGAAAGCACTAGGTAGGTGTCTTTGTTCTGAAAACAATGGCAACTAGATTATTTCATCTTGATTCAAAAGAGCAACGGCCCTTGGTGAGATTTGATTAGATAAACAGTTTCTGCTGTGAAGCCGTCTCCCGCAGCCTGCCCCGCACAGAGCAAGAGCTCAGGTTCACCCGTGTACAGCTCAAGCCCTATGTCTCCCTGGTGGTCTAGTGGTTAGGATTCGGCGCTCTCACCGCCGCGGCCCGGGTTCGATTCCCGGTCAGGGAAAGCTGATTTTTGCCCGGCGTCGGCCTGGACACGGACAAAGACACCACCATAAAGCATGGCTTCCTTCGAGCCGGAGTCGAACCAGCGACCTAAGGATGGCCGGTTGTTCACCTACAGTCCTCCGCTCTACCAACTGAGCTATCGAAGGCCCTGGCGCTGTCATGGGACGCGAAAGCTGGTGGACACGAGAGAGCCGCATGGAAAAGGCCCCTGAAAAGAAATGTGCTCGTTTTGGCGATGAGACGTCTTCAAATAACTCAAACTCTCATCAAAATCAGTCAAATGAATACGACGAGAAAGCACTAGGTAGGTGTCTTTGTTCTGAAAACAATGGCAACTAGATTATTTCATCTTGATTCAAAAGAGCAACGGCCCTTGGTGAGATTTGATTAGATAAACAGTTTCTGCTGTGAAGCCGTCTCCCGCAGCCTGCCCCGCACAGAGCAAGAGCTCAGGTGCACTCGTGTACAGCTCAAGCCCCATGTCTCCCTGGTGGTCTAGTGGTTAGGATTCGGCGCTCTCACCGCCGCGGCCCGGGTTCGATTCCCGGTCAGGGAAAGCTGATTTTTGCCCGGCGTCGGCCTGGACACGGACAAAGACACCACCAAAAAGCATGGCTTCCTTCGAGCCGGAGTCGAACCAGCGAGCTAAGGATGGCCGGTTGTTCACCTACAGTCCTCCGCTCTACCAACTGAGCTATCGAAAGCCCTGGCGCTGTCATGGGACGCGAAAGCTGGTGGACACGAGAGAGCCGCATGGAAAAGGCCCCTGAAAAGAAATGTGCTCGTTTTGGCGATGAGACGTCTTCAAATAACTCAAACTCTCATCAAAATCAGTCAAATGAATACGACGAGAAAGCACTAGGTAGGTGTCTTTGTTCTGAAAACAATGGCAACTAGATTATTTCATCTTGATTCAAAAGAGCAACGGCCCTTGGTGAGATTTGATTAGATAAACAGTTTCTGCTGTGAAGCCGTCTCCCGCAGCCTGCCCCGCACAGAGCAAGAGCTCAGGTTCACCCGTGTACAGCTCAAGCCCCATGTCTCCCTGGTGGTCTAGTGGTTAGGATTCGGCGCTCTCACCGCCGCGGCCCGGGTTCGATTCCCGGTCAGGGAAAGCTGATTTTTGCCCGGCGTCGGCCTGGACACGGACAAAGACACCACCAAAAAGCATGGCTTCCTTCGAGCCGGAGTCGAACCAGCGACCTAAGGATGGCCGGTTGTTCACCTACAGTCCTCCGCTCTACCAACTGAGCTATCGAAGGCCCTGGCGCTGTCATGGGACGCGAAAGCTGGTGGACACGAGAGAGCCGCATGGAAAAGGCCCCTGAAAAGAAATGTGCTCGTTTTGGCGATGAGACGTCTTCAAATAACTCAAACTCTCATCAAAATCAGTCAAATGAATACGACGAGAAAGCACTAGGTAGGTGTCTTTGTTCTGAAAACAATGGCAACTAGATTATTTCATCTTGATTCAAAAGAGCAACGGCCCTTGGTGAGATTTGATTAGATAAACAGTTTCTGCTGTGAAGCCGTCTCCCGCAGCCTGCCCCGCACAGAGCAAGAGCTCAGGTTCACCCGTGTACAGCTCAAGCCCCATGTCTCCCTGGTGGTCTAGTGGTTAGGATTCGGCGCTCTCACCGCCGCGGCCCGGGTTCGATTCCCGGTCAGGGAAAGCTGATTTTTGCCCGGCGTCGGCCTGGACACGGACAAAGACACCACCAAAAAGCATGGCTTCCTTCGAGCCGGAGTCGAACCAGCGACCTAAGGATGGCCGGTTGTTCACCTACAGTCCTCCGCTCTACCAACTGAGCTATCGAAGGCCCTGGCGCTGTCATGGGACGCGAAAGCTGGTGGACACGAGAGAGCCGCATGGAAAAGGCCCCTGAAAAGAAATGTGCTCGTTTTGGCGATGAGACGTCTTCAAATAACTCAAACTCTCATCAAAATCAGTCAAATGAATACGACGAGAAAGCACTAGGTAGGTGTCTTTGTTCTGAAAACAATGGCAACTAGATTATTTCATCTTGATTCAAAAGAGCAACGGCCCTTGGTGAGATTTGATTAGATAAACAGTTTCTGCTGTGAAGCCGTCTCCCGCAGCCTGCCCCGCACAGAGCAAGAGCTCAGGTTCACCCGTGTACAGCTCAAGCCCCATGTCTCCCTGGTGGTCTAGTGGTTAGGATTCGGCGCTCTCACCGCCGCGGCCCGGGTTCGATTCCCGGTCAGGGAAAGCTGATTTTTGCCCGGCGTCGGCCTGGACACGGACAAAGACACCACCAAAAAGCATGGCTTCCTTCGAGCCGGAGTCGAACAAGCGACCTAAGGATGGCCGGTTGTTCACCTACAGTCCTCCGCTCTACCAACTGAGCTATCGAAGGCCCTGGCACTGTCATGGGACGCGAAAGCTGGTGGACACGAGAGAGCCGCATGGAAAAGGCCCCTGAAAAGAAATGTGCTCGTTTTGGCGATGAGACGTCTTCAAATAACTCAAACTCTCATCAAAATCAGTCAAATGAATACGACGAGAAAGCACTAGGTAGGTGTCTTTGTTCTGAAAACAATGGCAACTAGATTATTTCATCTTGATTCAAAAGAGCAACGGCCCTTGGTGAGATTTGATTAGATAAACAGTTTCTGCTGTGAAGCCGTCTCCCGCAGCCTGCCCCGCACAGAGCAAGACCTCAGGTGCACTCGTGTACAGCTCAAGCCCCATGTCTCCCTGGTGGTCTAGTGGTTAGGATTCGGCGCTCTCACCGCCGCGGCCCGGGTTCGATTCCCGGTCAGGGAAAGCTGATTTTTGCCCGGCGTCGGCCTGGACACGGACAAAGACACCACCAAAAAGCATGGCTTCCTTCGAGCCGGAGTCGAACCAGCGACCTAAGGATGGCCGGTTGTTCACCTACAGTCCTCCGCTCTACCAACTGAGCTATCGAAGGCCCTGGCGCTGTCATGGGACGCGAAAGCTGGTGGACACGAGAGAGCCGCATGGAAAAGGCCCCTGAAAAGAAATGTGCTCGTTTTGGCGATGAGACGTCTTCAAATAACTCAAACTCTCATCAAAATCAGTCAAATGAATACGACGAGAAAGCACTAGGTAGGTGTCTTTGTTCTGAAAACAATGGCAACTAGATTATTTCATCTTGATTCAAAAGAGCAACGGCCCTTGGTGAGATTTGATTAGATAAACAGTTTCTGCTGTGAAGCCGTCTCCCGCAGCCTGCCCCGCACAGAGCAAGAGCTCAGGTTCACCCGTGTACAGCTCAAGCCCCATGTCTCCCTGGTGGTCTAGTGGTTAGGATTCGGCGCTCTCACCGCCGCGGCCCGGGTTCGATTCCCGGTCAGGGAAAGCTGATTTTTGCCCGGCGTCGGCCTGGACACGGACAAAGACACCACCAAAAAGCATGGCTTCCTTCGAGCCGGAGTCGAACCAGCGACCTAAGGATGGCCGGTTGTTCACCTACAGTCCTCCGCTCTACCAACTGAGCTATCGAAGGCCCTGGCGCTGTCATGGGACGCGAAAGCTGGTGGACACGAGAGAGCCGCATGGAAAAGGCCCCTGAAAAGAAATGTGCTCGTTTTGGCGATGAGACGTCTTCAAATAACTCAAACTCTCATCAAAATCAGTCAAATGAATACGACGAGAAAGCACTAGGTAGGTGTCTTTGTTCTGAAAACAATGGCAACTAGATTATTTCATCTTGATTCAAAAGAGCAACGGCCCTTGGTGAGATTTGATTAGATAAACAGTTTCTGCTGTGAAGCCGTCTCCCGCAGCCTGCCCCGCACAGAGCAAGAGCTCAGGTTCACCCGTGTACAGCTCAAGCCCCATGTCTCCCTGGTGGTCTAGTGGTTAGGATTCGGCGCTCTCACCGCCGCGGCCCGGGTTCGATTCCCGGTCAGGGAAAGCTGATTTTTGCCCGGCGTCGGCCTGGACACGGACAAAGACACCACCAAAAAGCATGGCTTCCTTCGAGCCGGAGTCGAACCAGCGACCTAAGGATGGCCGGTTGTTCACCTACAGTCCTCCGCTCTACCAACTGAGCTATCGAAGGCCCTGGCGCTGTCATGGGACGCGAAAGCTGGTGTACACGAGAGAGCCGCATGGAAAAGGCCCCTGAAAAGAAATGTGCTCGTTTTGGCGATGAGACGTCTTCAAATAACTCAAACTCTCATCAAAATCAGTCAAATGAATACGACGAGAAAGCACTAGGTAGGTGTCTTTGTTCTGAAAACAATGGCAACTAGATTATTTCATCTTGATTCAAAAGAGCAACGGCCCTTGGTGAGATTTGATTAGATAAACAGTTTCTGCTGTGAAGCCGTCTCCCGCAGCCTGCCCCGCACAGAGCAAGAGCTCATGTTCACCCGTGTACAGCTCAAGCCCCATGTCTCCCTGGTGGTCTAGTGGTTAGGATTCGGCGCTCTCACCGCCGCGGCCCGGGTTCGATTCCCGGTCAGGGAAAGCTGATTTTTGCCCGGCGTCGGCCTGGACACGGACAAAGACACCACCAAAAAGCATGGCTTCCTTCGAGCCGGAGTCGAACAAGCGACCTAAGGATGGCCGGTTGTTCACCTACAGTCCTCCGCTCTACCAACTGAGCTATCGAAGGCCCTGGCGCTGTCATGGGACGCGAAAGCTGGTGGACACGAGAGAGCCGCATGGAAAAGGCCCCTGAAAAGAAATGTGCTCGTTTTGGCGATGAGACGTCTTCAAATAACTCAAACTCTCATCAAAATCAGTCAAATGAATACGACGAGAAAGCACTAGGTAGGTGTCTTTGTTCTGAAAACAATGGCAACTAGATTATTTCATCTTGATTCAAAAGAGCAACGGCCCTTGGTGAGATTTGATTAGATAAACAGTTTCTGCTGTGAAGCCGTCTCCCGCAGCCTGCCCCGCACAGAGCAAGAGCTCAGGTGCACTCGTGTACAGCTCAAGCCCCATGTCTCCCTGGTGGTCTAGTGGTTAGGATTCGGCGCTCTCACCGCCGCGGCCCGAGTTTGATTCCCGGTCAGGGAAAGCTGATTTTTGCCCGGCGTCGGCCTGGACACGGACAAAGACACCACCAAAAAGCATGGCTTCCTTCGAGCCGGAGTCGAACCAGCGACCTAAGGATGGCCGGTTGTTCACCTACAGTCCTCCGCTCTACCAACTGAGCTATCGAAGGCCCTGGCGCTGTCATGGGACGCGAAAGCTGGTGGACACGAGAGAGCCGCATGGAAAAGGCCCCTGAAAAGAAATGTGCTCGTTCTGGCGATGAGACGTCTTCAAATAACTCAAACTCTCATCAAAATCAGTCAAATGAATACGACGAGAAAGCACTAGGTAGGTGTCTTTGTTCTGAAAACAATGGCAACTAGATTATTTCATCTTGATTCAAAAGAGCAACGGCCCTTGGTGAGATTTGATTAGATAAACAGTTTCTGCTGTGAAGCCGTCTCCCGCAGCCTGCCCCGCACAGAGCAAGAGCTCAGGTTCACCCGTGTACAGCTCAAGCCCCATGTCTCCCTGGTGGTCTAGTGGTTAGGATTCGGCGCTCTCACCGCCGCGGCCCGGGTTCGATTCCCGGTCAGGGAAAGCTGATTTTTGCCCGGCGTCGGCCTGGACACGGACAAAGACACCACCAAAAAGCATGGCTTCCTTCGAGCCGGAGTCGAACCAGCGACCTAAGGATGGCCGGTTGTTCACCTACAGTCCTCCGCTCTACCAACTGAGCTATCGAAGGCCCTGGCGCTGTCATGGGACGCGAAAGCTGGTGGACACGAGAGAGCCGCATGGAAAAGGCCCCTGAAAAGAAATGTGCTCGTTTTGGCGATGAGACGTCTTCAAATAACTCAAACTCTCATCAAAATCAGTCAAATGAATACGACGAGAAAGCACTAGGTAGGTGTCTTTGTTCTGAAAACAATGGCAACTAGATTATTTCATCTTGATTCAAAAGAGCAACGGCCCTTGGTTAGATTTGATTAGATAAACAGTTTCTGCTGTGAAGCCGTCTCCCGCAGCCTGCCCCGCACAGAGCAAGAGCTCAGGTGCACTCGTGTACAGCTCAAGCCCCATGTCTCCCTGGTGGTCTAGTGGTTAGGATTCGGCGCTCTCACCGCCGCGGCCCGGGTTCGATTCCCGGTCAGGGAAAGCTGATTTTTGCCCGGCGTCGGCCTGGACACGGACAAAGACACCACCAAAAAGTATGGCTTCCTTCGAGCCGGAGTCGAACCAGCGACCTAAGGATGGCCGGTTGTTCACCTATAGTCCTCCGCTCTACCAACTGAGCTATCGAAGGCCCTGGCGCTGTCATGGGACGCGAAAGCTGGTGGACACGAGAGAGCCGCATGGAAAAGGCCCCTGAAAAGAAATGTGCTCGTTTTGGCGATGAGACGTCTTCAAATAACTCAAACTCTCATCAAAATCAGTCAAATGAATACGACGAGAAAGCACTAGGTAGGTGTCTTTGTTCTGAAAACAATGGCAACTAGATTATTTCATCTTGATTCAAAAGAGCAACGGCCCTTGGTGAGATTTGATTAGATAAACAGTTTCTGCTGTGAAGCCGTCTCCCGCAGCCTGCCCCGCACAGAGCAAGAGCTCAGGTGCACTCGTGTACAGCTCAAGCCCCATGTCTCCCTGGTGGTCTAGTGGTTAGGATTCGGCGCTCTCACCGCCGCGGCCCGGGTTCGATTCCCGGTCAGGGAAAGCTGATTTTTGCCCGGCGTCGGCCTGGACACGGACAAAGACACCACCAAAAAGCATGGCTTCCTTCGAGCCGGAGTCGAACCAGCGACCTAAGGATGGCCGGTTGTTCACCTACAGTCCTCCGCTCTACCAACTGAGCTATCGAAGGCCCTGGCGCTGTCAAGGGACGCGAAAGCTGGTGGACACGAGAGAGCCGCATGGAAAAGGCCCCTGAAAAGAAATGTGCTCGTTTTGGCGATGAGACGTCTTCAAATAACTCAAACTCTCATCAAAATCAGTCAAATGAATACGACGAGAAAGCACTAGGTAGGTGTCTTTGTTCTGAAAACAATGGCAACTAGATTATTTCATCTTGATTCAAAAGAGCAACGGCCCTTGGTGAGATTTGATTAGATAAACAGTTTCTGCTGTGAAGCCGTCTCCCGCAGCCTGCCCCGCACAGAGCAAGAGCTCAGGTTCACCCGTGTACAGCTCAAGCCCCATGTCTCCCTGGTGGTCTAGTGGTTAGGATTCGGCGCTCTCACCGCCGCGGCCCGGGTTCGATTCCCGGTCAGGGAAAGCTGATTTTTGCCCGGCGTCGGCCTGGACACGGACAAAGACACCACCAAAAAGCATGGCTTCCTTCGAGCCGGAGTCGAACCAGCGACCTAAGGATGGCCGGTTGTTCACCTACAGTCCTCCGCTCTACCAACTGAGCTATCGAAGGCCCTGGCGTTGTCATGGGACGCGAAAGCTGGTGGACACGAGAGAGCCGCATGGAAAAGGCCCCTGAAAAGAAATGTGCTCGTTTTGGCGATGAGACGTCTTCAAATAACTCAAACTCTCATCAAAATCAGTCAAATGAATACGACGAGAAAGCACTAGGTAGGTGTCTTTGTTCTGAAAACAATGGCAACTAGATTATTTCATCTTGATTCAAAAGAGCAACGGCCCTTGGTGAGATTTGATTAGATAAACAGTTTCTGCTGTGAAGCCGTCTCCCGCAGCCTGCCCCGCACAGAGCAAGAGCTCAGGTTCACCCGTGTACAGCTCAAGCCCCATGTCTCCCTGGTGGTCTAGTGGTTAGGATTCGGCGCTCTCACCGCCGCGGCCCGGGTTCGATTCCCGGTCAGGGAAAGCTGATTTTTGCCCGGCGTCGGCCTGGACACGGACAAAGACACCACCAAAAAGCATGGCTTCCTTCGAGCCGGAGTCGAACCAGCGACCTAAGGATGGCCGGTTGTTCACCTACAGTCCTCCGCTCTACCAACTGAGCTATCGAAGGCCCTGGCGCTGTCATGGGACGCGAAAGCTGGTGGACACGAGAGAGCCGTATGGAAAAGGCCCCTGAAAAGAAATGTGCTCGTTTTGGCGATGAGACGTCTTCAAATAACTCAAACTCTCATCAAAATCAGTCAAATGAATACGACGAGAAAGCACTAGGTAGGTGTCTTTGTTCTGAAAACAATGGCAACTAGATTATTTCATCTTGATTCAAAAGAGCAACGGCCCTTGGTTAGATTTGATTAGATAAACAGTTTCTGCTGTGAAGCCGTCTCCCGCAGCCTGCCCCGCACAGAGCAAGAGCTCAGGTGCACTCGTGTACAGCTCAAGCCCCATTTCTCCCTGGTGGTCTAGTGGTTAGGATTCGGCGCTCTCACCGCCGCGGCCCGGGTTCGATTCCCGGTCAGGGAAAGCTGATTTTTGCCCGGCGTCGGCCTGGACACGGACAAAGACACCACCATAAAGCATGGCTTCCTTCGAGCCGGAGTCGAACCAGCGACCTAAGGATGGCCGGTTGTTCACCTACAGTCCTCCGCTCTACCAACTGAGCTATCGAAGGCCCTGGCGCTGTCATGGGACGCGAAAGCTGGTGGACACGAGAGAGCCGCATGGAAAAGGCCCCTGAAAAGAAATGTGCTCGTTTTGGCGATGAGACGTCTTCAAATAACTCAAACTCTCATCAAAATCAGTCAAATGAATACGACGAGAAAGCACTAGGTAGGTGTCTTTGTTCTGAAAACAATGGCAACTAGATTATTTCATCTTGATTCAAAAGAGCAACGGCCCTTGGTTAGATTTGATTAGATAAACAGTTTCTGCTGTGAAGCCGTCTCCCGCAGCCTGCCCCGCACAGAGCAAGAGCTCAGGTGCACTCGTGTACAGCTCAAGCCCCATGTCTCCCTGGTGGTCTAGTGGTTAGGATTCGGCGCTCTCACCGCCGCGGCCCGGGTTCGATTCCCGGTCAGGGAAAGCTGATTTTTGCCCGGCGTCGGCCTGGACACGGACAAAGACACCACCATAAAGCATGGCTTCCTTCGAGCCGGAGTCGAACCAGCGACCTAAGGATGGCCGGTTGTTCACCTACAGTCCTCCGCTCTACCAACTGAGCTATCGAAGGCCCTGGCGCTGTCATGGGACGCGAAAGCTGGTGGACACGAGAGAGCCGCATGGAAAAGGCCCCTGAAAAGAAATGTGCTCGTTTTGGCGATGAGACGTCTTCAAATAACTCAAACTCTCATCAAAATCAGTCAAATGAATACGACGAGAAAGCACTAGGTAGGTGTCTTTGTTCTGAAAACAATGGCAACTAGATTATTTCATCTTGATTCAAAAGAGCAACGGCCCTTGGTGAGATTTGATTAGATAAACAGTTTCTGCTGTGAAGCCGTCTCCCGCAGCCTGCCCCGCACAGAGCAAGAGCTCAGGTGCACTCGTGTACAGCTCAAGCCCCATGTCTCCCTGGTGGTCTAGTGGTTAGGATTCGGCGCTCTCACCGCCGCGGCCCGGGTTCGATTCCCGGTCAGGGAAAGCTGATTTTTGCCCGGCGTCGGCCTGGACACGGACAAAGACACCACCAAAAAGCATGGCTTCCTTCGAGCCGGAGTCGAACCAGCGACCTAAGGATGGCCGGTTGTTCACCTACAGTCCTCCGCTCTACCAACTGAGCTATCGAAGGCCCTGGCGCTGTCATGGGACGCGAAAGCTGGTGGACACGAGAGAGCCGCATGGAAAAGGCCCCTGAAAAGAAATGTGCTCGTTTTGGCGATGAGACGTCTTCAAATAACTCAAACTCTCATCAAAATCAGTCAAATGAATACGACGAGAAAGCACTAGGTAGGTGTCTTTGTTCTGAAAACAATGGCAACTAGATTATTTCATCTTGATTCAAAAGAGCAACGGCCCTTGGTGAGATTTGATTAGATAAACAGTTTCTGCTGTGAAGCCGTCTCCCGCAGCCTGCCCCGCACAGAGCAAGAGCTCAGGTTCACCCGTGTACAGCTCAAGCCCCATGTCTCCCTGGTGGTCTAGTGGTTAGGATTCGGCGCTCTCACCGCCGCGGCCCGGGTTCGATTCCCGGTCAGGGAAAGCTGATTTTTGCCCGGCGTCGGCCTGGACACGGACAAAGACACCACCAAAAAGCATGGCTTCCTTCGAGCCGGAGTCGAACCAGCGACCTAAGGATGGCCGGTTGTTCACCTACAGTCCTCCGCTCTACCAACTGAGCTATCAAAGGCCCTGGCGCTGTCATGGGACGCGAAAGCTGGTGGACACGAGAGAGCCGCATGGAAAAGGCCCCTGAAAAGAAATGTGCTCGTTTTGGCGATGAGACGTCTTCAAATAACTCAAACTCTCATCAAAATCAGTCAAATGAATACGACGAGAAAGCACTAGGTAGGTGTCTTTGTTCTGAAAACAATGGCAACTAGATTATTTCATCTTGATTCAAAAGAGCAACGGCCCTTGGTGAGATTTGATTAGATAAACAGTTTCTGCTGTGAAGCCGTCTCCCGCAGCCTGCCCCGCACAGAGCAAGAGCTCAGGTGCACTCGTGTACAGCTCAAGCCCCATGTCTCCCTGGTGGTCTAGTGGTTAGGATTCAGCGCTCTCACCGCCGCGGCCCGGGTTCGATTCCCGGTCAGGGAAAGCTGATTTTTGCCCGGCGTCGGCCTGGACACGGACAAAGACACCACCAAAAAGCATGGCTTCCTTCGAGCCGGAGTCGAACCAGCGACCTAAGGATGGCCGGTTGTTCACCTACAGTCCTCCGCTCTACCAACTGAGCTATCGAAGGCCCTGGCGCTGTCATGGGACGCGAAAGCTGGTGGACACGAGAGAGCCGCATGGAAAAGGCCCCTGAAAAGAAATGTGCTCGTTTTGGCGATGAGACGTCTTCAAATAACTCAAACTCTCATCAAAATCAGTCAAATGAATACGACGAGAAAGCACTAGGTAGGTGTCTTTGTTCTGAAAACAATGGCAACTAGATTATTTCATCTTGATTCAAAAGAGCAACGGCCCTTGGTGAGATTTGATTAGATAAACAGTTTCTGCTGTGAAGCCGTCTCCCGCAGCCTGCCCCGCACAGAGCAAGAGCTCAGGTGCACTCGTGTACAGCTCAAGCCCCATGTCTCCCTGGTGGTCTAGTGGTTAGGATTCGGCGCTCTCACCGCCGCGGCCCGGGTTCGATTCACGGTCAGGGAAAGCTGATTTTTGCCCGGCGTCGGCCTGGACACGGACAAAGACACCACCAAAAAGCATGGCTTCCTTCGAGCCGGAGTCGAACCAGCGACCTAAGGATGGCCGGTTGTTCACCTACAGTCCTCCGCTCTACCAACTGAGCTATCGAAGGCCCTGGCGCTGTCATGGGACGCGAAAGCTGGTGGACACGAGAGAGCCGCATGGAAAAGGCCCCTGAAAAGAAATGTGCTCGTTTTGGCGATGAGACGTCTTCAAATAACTCAAACTCTCATCAAAATCAGTCAAATGAATACGACGAGAAAGCACTAGGTAGGTGTCTTTGTTCTGAAAACAATGGCAACTAGATTATTTCATCTTGATTCAAAAGAGCAACGGCCCTTGGTGAGATTTGATTAGATAAACAGTTTCTGCTGTGAAGCCGTCTCCCGCAGCCTGCCCCGCACAGAGCAAGAGCTCAGGTTCACCCGTGTACAGCTCAAGCCCCATGTCTCCCTGGTGGTCTAGTGGTTAGGATTCGGCGCTCTCACCGCCGCGGCCCGGGTTCGATTCCCGGTCAGGGAAAGCTGATTTTTGCCCGGCGTCGGCCTGGACACGGACAAAGACACCACCAAAAAGCATGGCTTCCTTCGAGCCGGAGTCGAACCAGCGACCTAAGGATAGCCGGTTGTTCACCTACAGTCCTCCGCTCTACCAACTGAGCTATCGAAGGCCCTGGCGCTGTCATGGGACGCGAAAGCTGGTGGACACGAGAGAGCCGCATGGAAAAGGCCCCTGAAAAGAAATGTGCTCGTTTTGGCGATGAGACGTCTTCAAATAACTCAAACTCTCATCAAAATCAGTCAAATGAATACGACGAGAAAGCACTAGGTAGGTGTCTTTGTTCTGAAAACAATGGCAACTAGATTATTTCATCTTGATTCAAAAGAGCAACGGCCCTTGGTGAGATTTGATTAGATAAACAGTTTCTGCTGTGAAGCCGTCTCCCGCAGCCTGCCCCGCACAGAGCAAGAGCTCAGGTTCACCCGTGTACAGCTCAAGCCCCATGTCTCCCTGGTGGTCTAGTGGTTAGGATTCGGCGCTCTCACCGCCGCGGCCCGGGTTCGATTCCCGGTCGGGGAAAGCTGATTTTTGCCCGGCGTCGGCCTGGACACGGACAAAGACACCACCAAAAAGCATGGCTTCCTTCGAGCCGGAGTCGAACCAGCGACCTAAGGATGGCCGGTTGTTCACCTACAGTCCTCCGCTCTACCAACTGAGCTATCGAAGGCCCTGGCGCTGTCATGGGACGCGAAAGCTGGTGGACACGAGAGAGCCGCATGGAAAAGGCCCCTGAAAAGAAATGTGCTCGTTTTGGCGATGAGACGTCTTCAAATAACTCAAACTCTCATCAAAATCAGTCAAATGAATACGACGAGAAAGCACTAGGTAGGTGTCTTTGTTCTGAAAACAATGGCAACTAGATTATTTCATCTTGATTCAAAAGAGCAACGGCCCTTGGTGAGATTTGATTAGATAAACAGTTTCTGCTGTGAAGCCGTCTCCCGCAGCCTGCCCCGCACAGAGCAAGAGCTCAGGTGCACTCGTGTATAGCTCAAGCCCCATGTCTCCCTGGTGGTCTAGTGGTTAGGATTCGGCGCTCTCACCGCCGCGGCCCGGGTTCGATTCCCGGTCAGGGAAAGCTGATTTTTGCCCGGCGTCGGCCTGGACACGGACAAAGACACCACCAAAAAGCATGGCTTCCTTCGAGCCGGAGTCGAACCAGCGACCTAAGGATGGCCAGTTGTTCACCTACAGTCCTCCGCTCTACCAACTGAGCTATCGAAGGCCCTGGCGCTGTCATGGGACGCGAAAGCTGGTGGACACGAGAGAGCCGCATGGAAAAGGCCCCTGAAAAGAAATGTGCTCGTTTTGGCGATGAGACGTCTTCAAATAACTCAAACTCTCATCAAAATCAGTCAAATGAATACGACGAGAAAGCACTAGGTAGGTGTCTTTGTTCTGAAAACAATGGCAACTAGATTATTTCATCTTGATTCAAAAGAGCAACGGCCCTTGGTGAGATTTGATTAGATAAACAGTTTCTGCTGTGAAGCCGTCTCCCGCAGCCTGCCCCGCACAGAGCAAGAGCTCAGGTGCACTCGTGTACAGCTCAAGCCCCATGTCTCCCTGGTGGTCTAGTGGTTAGGATTCGGCGCTCTCACCGCCGCGGCCCGGGTTCGATTCCCGGTCAGGGAAAGCTGATTTTTGCCCGGCGTCGGCCTGGACACGGACAAAGACACCACCAAAAAGCATGGCTTCCTTCGAGCCGGAGTCGAACCAGCGACCTAAGGATGGCCGGTTGTTCACCTACAGTCCTCCGCTCTACCAACTGAGCTATCGAAGGCCCTGGCGCTGTCATGGGACGCGAAAGCTGGTGGACACGAGAGAGCCGCATGGAAAAGGCCCCTGAAAAGAAATGTGCTCGTTTTGGCGATGAGACGTCTTCAAATAACTCAAACTCTCATCAAAATCAGTCAAATGAATACGACGAGAAAGCACTAGGTAGGTGTCTTTGTTCTGAAAACAATGGCAACTAGATTATTTCATCTTGATTCAAAAGAGCAACGGCCCTTGGTGAGATTTGATTAGATAAACAGTTTCTGCTGTGAAGCCGTCTCCCGCAGCCTGCCCCGCACAGAGCAAGAGCTCAGGTGCACTCGTGTACAGCTCAAGCCCCATGTCTCCCTGGTGGTCTAGTGGTTAGGATTCGGCGCTCTCACCGCCGCGGCCCGGGTTCGATTCACGGTCAGGGAAAGCTGATTTTTGCCCGGCGTCGGCCTGGACACGGACAAAGACACCACCAAAAAGCATGGCTTCCTTCGAGCCGGAGTCGAACCAGCGACCTAAGGATGGCCGGTTGTTCACCTACAGTCCTCCGCTCTACCAACTGAGCTATCGAAGGCCCTGGCGCTGTCATGGGACGCGAAAGCTGGTGGACACGAGAGAGCCGCATGGAAAAGGCCCCTGAAAAGAAATGTGCTCGTTTTGGCGATGAGACGTCTTCAAATAACTCAAACTCTCATCAAAATCAGTCAAATGAATACGACGAGAAAGCACTAGGTAGGTGTCTTTGTTCTGAAAACAATGGCAACTAGATTATTTCATCTTGATTCAAAAGAGCAACGGCCCTTGGTGAGATTTGATTAGATAAACAGTTTCTGCTGTGAAGCCGTCTCCCGCAGCCTGCCCCGCACAGAGCAAGAGCTCAGGTTCACCCGTGTACAGCTCAAGCCCCATGTCTCCCTGGTGGTCTAGTGGTTAGGATTCGGCGCTCTCACCGCCGCGGCCCGGGTTCGATTCCCGGTCAGGGAAAGCTGATTTTTGCCCGGCGTCGGCCTGGACACGGACAAAGACACCACCAAAAAGCATGGCTTCCTTCGAGCCGGAGTCGAACCAGCGACCTAAGGATAGCCGGTTGTTCACCTACAGTCCTCCGCTCTACCAACTGAGCTATCGAAGGCCCTGGCGCTGTCATGGGACGCGAAAGCTGGTGGACACGAGAGAGCCGCATGGAAAAGGCCCCTGAAAAGAAATGTGCTCGTTTTGGCGATGAGACGTCTTCAAATAACTCAAACTCTCATCAAAATCAGTCAAATGAATACGACGAGAAAGCACTAGGTAGGTGTCTTTGTTCTGAAAACAATGGCAACTAGATTATTTCATCTTGATTCAAAAGAGCAACGGCCCTTGGTGAGATTTGATTAGATAAACAGTTTCTGCTGTGAAGCCGTCTCCCGCAGCCTGCCCCGCACAGAGCAAGAGCTCAGGTTCACCCGTGTACAGCTCAAGCCCCATGTCTCCCTGGTGGTCTAGTGGTTAGGATTCGGCGCTCTCACCGCCGCGGCCCGGGTTCGATTCACGGTCAGGGAAAGCTGATTTTTGCCCGGCGTCGGCCTGGACACGGACAAAGACACCACCAAAAAGCATGGCTTCCTTCGAGCCGGAGTCGAACCAGCGACCTAAGGATGGCCGGTTGTTCACCTACAGTCCTCCGCTCTACCAACTGAGCTATCGAAGGCCCTGGCGCTGTCATGGGACGCGAAAGCTGGTGGACACGAGAGAGCCGCATGGAAAAGGCCCCTGAAAAGAAATGTGCTCGTTTTGGCGATGAGACGTCTTCAAATAACTCAAACTCTCATCAAAATCAGTCAAATGAATACGACGAGAAAGCACTAGGTAGGTGTCTTTGTTCTGAAAACAATGGCAACTAGATTATTTCATCTTGATTCAAAAGAGCAACGGCCCTTGGTGAGATTTGATTAGATAAACAGTTTCTGCTGTGAAGCCGTCTCCCGCAGCCTGCCCCGCACAGAGCAAGAGCTCAGGTTCACCCGTGTACAGCTCAAGCCCCATGTCTCCCTGGTGGTCTAGTGGTTAGGATTCGGCGCTCTCACCGCCGCGGCCCGGGTTCGATTCCCGGTCGGGGAAAGCTGATTTTTGCCCGGCGTCGGCCTGGACACGGACAAAGACACCACCAAAAAGCATGGCTTCCTTCGAGCCGGAGTCGAACCAGAGACCTAAGGATGGCCGGTTGTTCACCTACAGTCCTCCGCTCTACCAACTGAGCTATCGAAGGCCCTGGCGCTGTCATGGGACGCGAAAGCTGGTGGACACGAGAGAGCCGCATGGAAAAGGCCCCTGAAAAGAAATGTGCTCGTTTTGGCGATGAGACGTCTTCAAATAACTCAAACTCTCATCAAAATCAGTCAAATGAATACGACGAGAAAGCACTAGGTAGGTGTCTTTGTTCTGAAAACAATGGCAACTAGATTATTTCATCTTGATTCAAAAGAGCAACGGCCCTTGGTGAGATTTGATTAGATAAACAGTTTCTGCTGTGAAGCAGTCTCCCGCAGCCTGCCCCGCACAGAGCAAGAGCTCAGGTTCACCCGTGTACAGCTCAAGCCCCATGTCTCCCTGGTGGTCTAGTGGTTAGGATTCGGCGCTCTCACCGCCGCGGCCCGGGTTCGATTCCCGGTCAGGGAAAGCTGATTTTTGCCCGGCGTCGGCCTGGACACGGACAAAGACACCACCATAAAGCATGGCTTCCTTCGAGCCGGAGTCGAACCAGCGACCTAAGGATGGCCGGTTGTTCACCTACAGTCCTCCGCTCTACCAACTGAGCTATCGAAGGCCCTGGCGCTGTCATGGGACGCGAAAGCTGGTGGACACGAGAGAGCCGCATGGAAAAGGCCCCTGAAAAGAAATGTGCTCGTTTTGGCGATGAGACGTCTTCAAATAACTCAAACTCTCATCAAAATCAGTCAAATGAATACGACGAGAAAGCACTAGGTAGGTGTCTTTGTTCTGAAAACAATGGCAACTAGATTATTTCATCTTGATTCAAAAGAGCAACGGCCCTTGGTGAGATTTGATTAGATAAACAGTTTCTGCTGTGAAGCCATCTCCCGCAGCCTGCCCCGCACAGAGCAAGAGCTCAGGTGCACTCGTGTATAGCTCAAGCCCCATGTCTCCCTGGTGGTCTAGTGGTTAGGATTCGGCGCTCTCACCGCCGCGGCCCGGGTTCGATTCCCGGTCAGGGAAAGCTGATTTTTGCCCGGCGTCGGCCTGGACACGGACAAAGACACCACCAAAAAGCATGGCTTCCTTCGAGCCGGAGTCGAACCAGCGACCTAAGGATGGCCAGTTGTTCACCTACAGTCCTCCGCTCTACCAACTGAGCTATCGAAGGCCCTGGCGCTGTCATGGGACGCGAAAGCTGGTGGACACGAGAGAGCCGCATGGAAAAGGCCCCTGAAAAGAAATGTGCTCGTTTTGGCGATGAGACGTCTTCAAATAACTCAAACTCTCATCAAAATCAGTCAAATGAATACGACGAGAAAGCACTAGGTAGGTGTCTTTGTTCTGAAAACAATGGCAACTAGATTATTTCATCTTGATTCAAAAGAGCAACGGCCCTTGGTGAGATTTGATTAGATAAACAGTTTCTGCTGTGAAGCCGTCTCCCGCAGCCTGCCCCGCACAGAGCAAGAGCTCAGGTGCACTCGTGTACAGCTCAAGCCCCATGTCTCCCTGGTGGTCTAGTGGTTAGGATTCGGCGCTCTCACCGCCGCGGCCCGGGTTCGATTCCCGGTCAGGGAAAGCTGATTTTTGCCCGGCGTCGGCCTGGACACGGACAAAGACACCACCAAAAAGCATGGCTTCCTTCGAGCCGGAGTCGAACCAGCGACCTAAGGATGGCCGGTTGTTCACCTACAGTCCTCCGCTCTACCAACTGAGCTATCGAAGGCCCTGGCGCTGTCATGGGACGCGAAAGCTGGTGGACACGAGAGAGCCGCATGGAAAAGGCCCCTGAAAAGAAATGTGCTCGTTTTGGCGATGAGACGTCTTCAAATAACTCAAACTCTCATCAAAATCAGTCAAATGAATACGACGAGAAAGCACTAGGTAGGTGTCTTTGTTCTGAAAACAATGGCAACTAGATTATTTCATCTTGATTCAAAAGAGCAACGGCCCTTGGTGAGATTTGATTAGATAAACAGTTTCTGCTGTGAAGCCGTCTCCCGCAGCCTGCCCCGCACAGAGCAAGAGCTCAGGTGCACTCGTGTACAGCTCAAGCCCCATGTCTCCCTGGTGGTCTAGTGGTTAGGATTCGGCGCTCTCACCGCCGCGGCCCGGGTTCGATTCACGGTCAGGGAAAGCTGATTTTTGCCCGGCGTCGGCCTGGACACGGACAAAGACACCACCAAAAAGCATGGCTTCCTTCGAGCCGGAGTCGAACCAGCGACCTAAGGATGGCCGGTTGTTCACCTACAGTCCTCCGCTCTACCAACTGAGCTATCGAAGGCCCTGGCGCTGTCATGGGACGCGAAAGCTGGTGGACACGAGAGAGCCGCATGGAAAAGGCCCCTGAAAAGAAATGTGCTCGTTTTGGCGATGAGACGTCTTCAAATAACTCAAACTCTCATCAAAATCAGTCAAATGAATACGACGAGAAAGCACTAGGTAGGTGTCTTTGTTCTGAAAACAATGGCAACTAGATTATTTCATCTTGATTCAAAAGAGCAACGGCCCTTGGTGAGATTTGATTAGATAAACAGTTTCTGCTGTGAAGCCGTCTCCCGCAGCCTGCCCCGCACAGAGCAAGAGCTCAGGTTCACCCGTGTACAGCTCAAGCCCCATGTCTCCCTGGTGGTCTAGTGGTTAGGATTCGGCGCTCTCACCGCCGCGGCCCGGGTTAGATTCCCGGTCAGGGAAAGCTGATTTTTGCCCGGCGTCGGCCTGGACACGGACAAAGACACCACCAAAAAGCATGGCTTCCTTCGAGCCGGAGTCGAACCAGCGACCTAAGGATAGCCGGTTGTTCACCTACAGTCCTCCGCTCTACCAACTGAGCTATCGAAGGCCCTGGCGCTGTCATGGGACGCGAAAGCTGGTGGACACGAGAGAGCCGCATGGAAAAGGCCCCTGAAAAGAAATGTGCTCGTTTTGGCGATGAGACGTCTTCAAATAACTCAAACTCTCATCAAAATCAGTCAAATGAATACGACGAGAAAGCACTAGGTAGGTGTCTTTGTTCTGAAAACAATGGCAACTAGATTATTTCATCTTGATTCAAAAGAGCAACGGCCCTTGGTGAGATTTGATTAGATAAACAGTTTCTGCTGTGAAGCCGTCTCCCGCAGCCTGCCCCGCACAGAGCAAGAGCTCAGGTTCACCCGTGTACAGCTCAAGCCCCATGTCTCCCTGGTGGTCTAGTGGTTAGGATTCGGCGCTCTCACCGCCGCGGCCCGGGTTCGATTCCAGGTCGGGGAAAGCTGATTTTTGCCAGGCGTCGGCCTGGACACGGACAAAGACACCACCAAAAAGCATGGCTTCCTTCGAGCCGGAGTCGAACCAGAGACCTAAGGATGGCCGGTTGTTCACCTACAGTCCTCCGCTCTACCAACTGAGCTATCGAAGGCCCTGGCGCTGTCATGGGACGCGAAAGCTGGTGGACACGAGAGAGCCGCATGGAAAAGGCCCCTGAAAAGAAATGTGCTCGTTTTGGCGATGAGACGTCTTCAAATAACTCAAACTCTCATCAAAATCAGTCAAATGAATACGACGAGAAAGCACTAGGTAGGTGTCTTTGTTCTGAAAACAATGGCAACTAGATTATTTCATCTTGATTCAAAAGAGCAACGGCCCTTGGTGAGATTTGATTAGATAAACAGTTTCTGCTGTGAAGCAGTCTCCCGCAGCCTGCCCCGCACAGAGCAAGAGCTCAGGTTCACCCGTGTACAGCTCAAGCCCCATGTCTCCCTGGTGGTCTAGTGGTTAGGATTCGGCGCTCTCACCGCCGCGGCCCGGGTTCGATTCCCGGTCAGGGAAAGCTGATTTTTGCCCGGCGTCGGCCTGGACACGGACAAAGACACCACCATAAAGCATGGCTTCCTTCGAGCCGGAGTCGAACCAGCGACCTAAGGATGGCCGGTTGTTCACCTACAGTCCTCCGCTCTACCAACTGAGCTATCGAAGGCCCTGGCGCTGTCATGGGACGCGAAAGCTGGTGGACACGAGAGAGCCGCATGGAAAAGGCCCCTGAAAAGAAATGTGCTCGTTTTGGCGATGAGACGTCTTCAAATAACTCAAACTCTCATCAAAATCAGTCAAATGAATACGACGAGAAAGCACTAGGTAGGTGTCTTTGTTCTGAAAACAATGGCAACTAGATTATTTCATCTTGATTCAAAAGAGCAACGGCCCTTGGTGAGATTTGATTAGATAAACAGTTTCTGCTGTGAAGCCGTCTCCCGCAGCCTGCCCCGCACAGAGCAAGAGCTCAGGTGCACTCGTGTATAGCTCAAGCCCCATGTCTCCCTGGTGGTCTAGTGGTTAGGATTCGGCGCTCTCACCGCCGCGGCCCGGGTTCGATTCCCGGTCAGGGAAAGCTGATTTTTGCCCGGCGTCGGCCTGGACACGGACAAAGACACCACCAAAAAGCATGGCTTCCTTCGAGCCGGAGTCGAACCAGCGACCTAAGGATGGCCAGTTGTTCACCTACAGTCCTCCGCTCTACCAACTGAGCTATCGAAGGCCCTGGCGCTGTCATGGGACGCGAAAGCTGGTGGACACGAGAGAGCCGCATGGAAAAGGCCCCTGAAAATAAATGTGCTCGTTTTGGCGATGAGACGTCTTCAAATAACTCAAACTCTCATCAAAATCAGTCAAATGAATACGACGAGAAAGCACTAGGTAGGTGTCTTTGTTCTGAAAACAATGGCAACTAGATTATTTCATCTTGATTCAAAAGAGCAACGGCCCTTGGTGAGATTTGATTAGATAAACAGTTTCTGCTGTGAAGCCGTCTCCCGCAGCCTGCCCCGCACAGAGCAAGAGCTCAGGTGCACTCGTGTACAGCTCAAGCCCCATGTCTCCCTGGTGGTCTAGTGGTTAGGATTCGGCGCTCTCACCGCCGCGGCCCGGGTTCGATTCCCGGTCAGGGAAAGCTGATTTTTGCCCGGCGTCGGCCTGGACACGGACAAAGACACCACCAAAAAGCATGGCTTCCTTCGAGCCGGAGTCGAACCAGCGACCTAAGGATGGCCGGTTGTTCACCTACAGTCCTCCGCTCTACCAACTGAGCTATCGAAGGCCCTGGCGCTGTCATGGGACGCGAAAGCTGGTGGACACGAGAGAGCCGCATGGAAAAGGCCCCTGAAAAGAAATGTGCTCGTTTTGGCGATGAGACGTCTTCAAATAACTCAAACTCTCATCAAAATCAGTCAAATGAATACGACGAGAAAGCACTAGGTAGGTGTCTTTGTTCTGAAAACAATGGCAACTAGATTATTTCATCTTGATTCAAAAGAGCAACGGCCCTTGGTGAGATTTGATTAGATAAACAGTTTCTGCTGTGAAGCCGTCTCCCGCAGCCTGCCCCGCACAGAGCAAGAGCTCAGGTGCACTCGTGTACAGCTCAAGCCCCATGTCTCCCTGGTGGTCTAGTGGTTAGGATTCGGCGCTCTCACCGCCGCGGCCCGGGTTCGATTCACGGTCAGGGAAAGCTGATTTTTGCCCGGCGTCGGCCTGGACACGGACAAAGACACCACCAAAAAGCATGGCTTCCTTCGAGCCGGAGTCGAACCAGCGACCTAAGGATGGCCGGTTGTTCACCTACAGTCCTCCGCTCTACCAACTGAGCTATCGAAGGCCCTGGCGCTGTCATGGGACGCGAAAGCTGGTGGACACGAGAGAGCCGCATGGAAAAGGCCCCTGAAAAGAAATGTGCTCGTTTTGGCGATGAGACGTCTTCAAATAACTCAAACTCTCATCAAAATCAGTCAAATGAATACGACGAGAAAGCACTAGGTAGGTGTCTTTGTTCTGAAAACAATGGCAACTAGATTATTTCATCTTGATTCAAAAGAGCAACGGCCCTTGGTGAGATTTGATTAGATAAACAGTTTCTGCTGTGAAGCCGTCTCCCGCAGCCTGCCCCGCACAGAGCAAGAGCTCAGGTGCACTCGTGTACAGCTCAAGCCCCATGTCTCCCTGGTGGTCTAGTGGTTAGGATTCGGCGCTCTCACCGCCGCGGCCCGGGTTCGATTCACGGTCAGGGAAAGCTGATTTTTGCCCGGCGTCGGCCTGGACACGGACAAAGACACCACCAAAAAGCATGGCTTCCTTCGAGCCGGAGTCGAACCAGCGACCTAAGGATGGCCGGTTGTTCACCTACAGTCCTCCGCTCTACCAACTGAGCTATCGAAGGCCCTGGCGCTGTCATGGGACGCGAAAGCTGGTGGACACGAGAGAGCCGCATGGAAAAGGCCCCTGAAAAGAAATGTGCTCGTTTTGGCGATGAGACGTCTTCAAATAACTCAAACTCTCATCAAAATCAGTCAAATGAATACGACGAGAAAGCACTAGGTAGGTGTCTTTGTTCTGAAAACAATGGCAACTAGATTATTTCATCTTGATTCAAAAGAGCAACGGCCCTTGGTGAGATTTGATTAGATAAACAGTTTCTGCTGTGAAGCCGTCTCCCGCAGCCTGCCCCGCACAGAGCAAGAGCTCAGGTTCACCCCCGTACAGCTCAAGCCCCATGTCTCCCTGGTGGTCTAGTGGTTAGGATTCGGCGCTCTCACCGCCGCGGCCCGGGTTCGATTCCCGGTCAGGGAAAGCTGATTTTTGCCCGGCGTCGGCCTGGACACGGACAAAGACACCACCAAAAAGCATGGCTTCCTTCGAGCCGGAGTCGAACCAGCGACCTAAGGATAGCCGGTTGTTCACCTACAGTCCTCCGCTCTACCAACTGAGCTATCGAAGGCCCTGGCGCTGTCATGGGACGCGAAAGCTGGTGGACACGAGAGAGCCGCATGGAAAAGGCCCCTGAAAAGAAATGTGCTCGTTTTGGCGATGAGACGTCTTCAAATAACTCAAACTCTCATCAAAATCAGTCAAATGAATACGACGAGAAAGCACTAGGTAGGTGTCTTTGTTCTGAAAACAATGGCAACTAGATTATTTCATCTTGATTCAAAAGAGCAACGGCCCTTGGTGAGATTTGATTAGATAAACAGTTTCTGCTGTGAAGCCATCTCCCGCAGCCTGCCCCGCACAGAGCAAGAGCTCAGGTTCACCCGTGTACAGCTCAAGCCCCATGTCTCCCTGGTGGTCTAGTGGTTAGGATTCGGCGCTCTCACCGCCGCGGCCCGGGTTCGATTCCCGGTCGGGGAAAGCTGATTTTTGCCCGGCGTCGGCCTGGACACGGACAAAGACACCACCAAAAAGCATGGCTTCCTTCGAGCCGGAGTCGAACCAGAGACCTAAGGATGGCCGGTTGTTCACCTACAGTCCTCCGCTCTACCAACTGAGCTATCGAAGGCCCTGGCGCTGTCATGGGACGCGAAAGCTGGTGGACACGAGAGAGCCGCATGGAAAAGGCCCCTGAAAAGAAATGTGCTCGTTTTGGCGATGAGACGTCTTCAAATAACTCAAACTCTCATCAAAATCAGTCAAATGAATACGACGAGAAAGCACTAGGTAGGTGTCTTTGTTCTGAAAACAATGGCAACTAGATTATTTCATCTTGATTCAAAAGAGCAACGGCCCTTGGTGAGATTTGATTAGATAAACAGTTTCTGCTGTGAAGCCGTCTCCCGCAGCCTGCCCCGCACAGAGCAAGAGCTCAGGTTCACCCGTGTACAGCTCAAGCCCCATGTCTCCCTGGTGGTCTAGTGGTTAGGATTCGGCGCTCTCACCGCCGCGGCCCGGTTTCGATTCCCGGTCGGGGAAAGCTGATTTTTGCCCGGCGTCGGCCTGGACACGGACAAAGACACCACCAAAAAGCATGGCTTCCTTCGAGCCGGAGTCGAACCAGAGACCTAAGGATGGCCGGTTGTTCACCTACAGTCCTCCGCTCTACCAACTGAGCTATCGAAGGCCCTGGCGCTGTCATGGGACGCGAAAGCTGGTGGACACGAGAGAGCCGCATGGAAAAGGCCCCTGAAAAGAAATGTGCTCGTTTTGGCGATGAGACGTCTTCAAATAACTCAAACTCTCATCAAAATCAGTCAAATGAATACGACGAGAAAGCACTAGGTAGGTGTCTTTGTTCTGAAAACAATGGCAACTAGATTATTTCATCTTGATTCAAAAGAGCAACGGCCCTTGGTGAGATTTGATTAGATAAACAGTTTCTGCTGTGAAGCAGTCTCCCGCAGCCTGCCCCGCACAGAGCAAGAGCTCAGGTTCACCCGTGTACAGCTCAAGCCCCATGTCTCCCTGGTGGTCTAGTGGTTAGGATTCGGCGCTCTCACCGCCGCGGCCCGGGTTCGATTCCCGGTCAGGGAAAGCTGATTTTTGCCCGGCGTCGGCCTGGACACGGACAAAGACACCACCATAAAGCATGGCTTCCTTCGAGCCGGAGTCGAACCAGCGACCTAAGGATGGCCGGTTGTTCACCTACAGTCCTCCGCTCTACCAACTGAGCTATCGAAGGCCCTGGCGCTGTCATGGGACGCGAAAGCTGGTGGACACGAGAGAGCCGCATGGAAAAGGCCCCTGAAAAGAAATGTGCTCGTTTTGGCGATGAGACGTCTTCAAATAACTCAAACTCTCATCAAAATCAGTCAAATGAATACGACGAGAAAGCACTAGGTAGGTGTCTTTGTTCTGAAAACAATGGCAACTAGATTATTTCATCTTGATTCAAAAGAGCAACGGCCCTTGGTGAGATTTGATTAGATAAACAGTTTCTGCTGTGAAGCCGTCTCCCGCAGCCTGCCCCGCACAGAGCAAGAGCTCAGGTGCACTCGTGTACAGCTCAAGCCCCATGTCTCCCTGGTGGTCTAGTGGTTAGGATTCGGCGCTCTCACCGCCGCGGCCCGGGTTCGATTCACGGTCAGGGAAAGCTGATTTTTGCCCGGCGTCGGCCTGGACACGGACAAAGACACCACCAAAAAGCATGGCTTCCTTCGAGCCGGAGTCGAACCAGCGACCTAAGGATGGCCGGTTGTTCACCTACAGTCCTCCGCTCTACCAACTGAGCTATCGAAGGCCCTGGCGCTGTCATGGGACGCGAAAGCTGGTGGACACGAGAGAGCCGCATGGAAAAGGCCCCTGAAAAGAAATGTGCTCGTTTTGGCGATGAGACGTCTTCAAATAACTCAAACTCTCATCAAAATCAGTCAAATGAATACGACGAGAAAGCACTAGGTAGGTGTCTTTGTTCTGAAAACAATGGCAACTAGATTATTTCATCTTGATTCAAAAGAGCAACGGCCCTTGGTGAGATTTGATTAGATAAACAGTTTCTGCTGTGAAGCCGTCTCCCGCAGCCTGCCCCGCACAGAGCAAGAGCTCAGGTTCACCCGTGTACAGCTCAAGCCCCATGTCTCCCTGGTGGTCTAGTGGTTAGGATTCGGCGCTCTCACCGCCGCGGCCCGGGTTCGATTCCCGGTCAGGGAAAGCTGATTTTTGCCCGGCGTCGGCCTGGACACGGACAAAGACACCACCAAAAAGCATGGCTTCCTTCGAGCCGGAGTCGAACCAGCGACCTAAGGATAGCCGGTTGTTCACCTACAGTCCTCCGCTCTACCAACTGAGCTATCGAAGGCCCTGGCGCTGTCATGGGACGCGAAAGCTGGTGGACACGAGAGAGCCGCATGGAAAAGGCCCCTGAAAAGAAATGTGCTCGTTTTGGCGATGAGACGTCTTCAAATAACTCAAACTCTCATCAAAATCAGTCAAATGAATACGACGAGAAAGCACTAGGTAGGTGTCTTTGTTCTGAAAACAATGGCAACTAGATTATTTCATCTTGATTCAAAAGAGCAACGGCCCTTGGTGAGATTTGATTAGATAAACAGTTTCTGCTGTGAAGCCGTCTCCCGCAGCCTGCCCCGCACAGAGCAAGAGCTCAGGTTCACCCGTGTACAGCTCAAGCCCCATGTCTCCCTGGTGGTCTAGTGGTTAGGATTCGGCGCTCTCACCGCCGCGGCCCGGGTTCGATTCCCGGTCGGGGAAAGCTGATTTTTGCCCGGCGTCGGCCTGGACACGGACAAAGACACCACCAAAAAGCATGGCTTCCTTCGAGCCGGAGTCGAACCAGAGACCTAAGGATGGCCGGTTGTTCACCTACAGTCCTCCGCTCTACCAACTGAGCTATCGAAGGCCCTGGCGCTGTCATGGGACGCGAAAGCTGGTGGACACGAGAGAGCCGCATGGAAAAGGCCCCTGAAAAGAAATGTGCTCGTTTTGGCGATGAGACGTCTTCAAATAACTCAAACTCTCATCAAAATCAGTCAAATGAATACGACGAGAAAGCACTAGGTAGGTGTCTTTGTTCTGAAAACAATGGCAACTAGATTATTTCATCTTGATTCAAAAGAGCAACGGCCCTTGGTGAGATTTGATTAGATAAACAGTTTCTGCTGTGAAGCAGTCTCCCGCAGCCTGCCCCGCACAGAGCAAGAGCTCAGGTTCACCCGTGTACAGCTCAAGCCCCATGTCTCCCTGGTGGTCTAGTGGTTAGGATTCGGCGCTCTCACCGCCGCGGCCCGGGTTCGATTCCCGGTCAGGGAAAGCTGATTTTTGCCCGGCGTCGGCCTGGACACGGACAAAGACACCACCATAAAGCATGGCTTCCTTCGAGCCGGAGTCGAACCAGCGACCTAAGGATGGCCGGTTGTTCACCTACAGTCCTCCGCTCTACCAACTGAGCTATCGAAGGCCCTGGCGCTGTCATGGGACGCGAAAGCTGGTGGACACGAGAGAGCCGCATGGAAAAGGCCCCTGAAAAGAAATGTGCTCGTTTTGGCGATGAGACGTCTTCAAATAACTCAAACTCTCATCAAAATCAGTCAAATGAATACGACGAGAAAGCACTAGGTAGGTGTCTTTGTTCTGAAAACAATGGCAACTAGATTATTTCATCTTGATTCAAAAGAGCAACGGCCCTTGGTGAGATTTGATTAGATAAACAGTTTCTGCTGTGAAGCCGTCTCCCGCAGCCTGCCCCGCACAGAGCAAGAGCTCAGGTGCACTCGTGTATAGCTCAAGCCCCATGTCTCCCTGGTGGTCTAGTGGTTAGGATTCGGCGCTCTCACCGCCGCGGCCCGGGTTCGATTCCCGGTCAGGGAAAGCTGATTTTTGCCCGGCGTCGGCCTGGACACGGACAAAGACACCACCAAAAAGCATGGCTTCCTTCGAGCCGGAGTCGAACCAGCGACCTAAGGATGGCCAGTTGTTCACCTACAGTCCTCCGCTCTACCAACTGAGCTATCGAAGGCCCTGGCGCTGTCATGGGACGCGAAAGCTGGTGGACACGAGAGAGCCGCATGGAAAAGGCCCCTGAAAAGAAATGTGCTCGTTTTGGCGATGAGACGTCTTCAAATAACTCAAACTCTCATCAAAATCAGTCAAATGAATACGACGAGAAAGCACTAGGTAGGTGTCTTTGTTCTGAAAACAATGGCAACTAGATTATTTCATCTTGATTCAAAAGAGCAACGGCCCTTGGTGAGATTTGATTAGATAAACAGTTTCTGCTGTGAAGCCGTCTCCCGCAGCCTGCCCCGCACAGAGCAAGAGCTCAGGTGCACTCGTGTACAGCTCAAGCCCCATGTCTCCCTGGTGGTCTAGTGGTTAGGATTCGGCGCTCTCACCGCCGCGGCCCGGGTTCGATTCCCGGTCAGGGAAAGCTGATTTTTGCCCGGCGTCGGCCTGGACACGGACAAAGACACCACCAAAAAGCATGGCTTCCTTCGAGCCGGAGTCGAACCAGCGACCTAAGGATGGCCGGTTGTTCACCTACAGTCCTCCGCTCTACCAACTGAGCTATCGAAGGCCCTGGCGCTGTCATGGGACGCGAAAGCTGGTGGACACGAGAGAGCCGCATGGAAAAGGCCCCTGAAAAGAAATGTGCTCGTTTTGGCGATGAGACGTCTTCAAATAACTCAAACTCTCATCAAAATCAGTCAAATGAATACGACGAGAAAGCACTAGGTAGGTGTCTTTGTTCTGAAAACAATGGCAACTAGATTATTTCATCTTGATTCAAAAGAGCAACGGCCCTTGGTGAGATTTGATTAGATAAACAGTTTCTGCTGTGAAGCCGTCTCCCGCAGCCTGCCCCGCACAGAGCAAGAGCTCAGGTGCACTCGTGTACAGCTCAAGCCCCATGTCTCCCTGGTGGTCTAGTGGTTAGGATTCGGCGCTCTCACCGCCGCGGCCCGGGTTCGATTCACGGTCAGGGAAAGCTGATTTTTGCCCGGCGTCGGCCTGGACACGGACAAAGACACCACCAAAAAGCATGGCTTCCTTCGAGCCGGAGTCGAACCAGCGACCTAAGGATGGCCGGTTGTTCACCTACAGTCCTCCGCTCTACCAACTGAGCTATCGAAGGCCCTGGCGCTGTCATGGGACGCGAAAGCTGGTGGACACGAGAGAGCCGCATGGAAAAGGCCCCTGAAAAGAAATGTGCTCGTTTTGGCGATGAGACGTCTTCAAATAACTCAAACTCTCATCAAAATCAGTCAAATGAATACGACGAGAAAGCACTAGGTAGGTGTCTTTGTTCTGAAAACAATGGCAACTAGATTATTTCATCTTGATTCAAAAGAGCAACGGCCCTTGGTGAGATTTGATTAGATAAACAGTTTCTGCTGTGAAGCCGTCTCCCGCAGCCTGCCCCGCACAGAGCAAGAGCTCAGGTTCACCCGTGTACAGCTCAAGCCCCATGTCTCCCTGGTGGTCTAGTGGTTAGGATTCGGCGCTCTCACCGCCGCGGCCCGGGTTCGATTCCCGGTCAGGGAAAGCTGATTTTTGCCCGGCGTCGGCCTGGACACGGACAAAGACACCACCAAAAAGCATGGCTTCCTTCGAGCCGGAGTCGAACCAGCGACCTAAGGATAGCCGGTTGTTCACCTACAGTCCTCCGCTCTACCAACTGAGCTATCGAAGGCCCTGGCGCTGTCATGGGACGCGAAAGCTGGTGGACACGAGAGAGCCGCATGGAAAAGGCCCCTGAAAAGAAATGTGCTCGTTTTGGCGATGAGACGTCTTCAAATAACTCAAACTCTCATCAAAATCAGTCAAATGAATACGACGAGAAAGCACTAGGTAGGTGTCTTTGTTCTGAAAACAATGGCAACTAGATTATTTCATCTTGATTCAAAAGAGCAACGGCCCTTGGTGAGATTTGATTAGATAAACAGTTTCTGCTGTGAAGCCGTCTCCCGCAGCCTGCCCCGCACAGAGCAAGAGCTCAGGTTCACCCGTGTACAGCTCAAGCCCCATGTCTCCCTGGTGGTCTAGTGGTTAGGATTCGGCGCTCTCACCGCCGCGGCCCGGGTTCGATTCACGGTCAGGGAAAGCTGATTTTTGCCCGGCGTCGGCCTGGACACGGACAAAGACACCACCAAAAAGCATGGCTTCCTTCGAGCCGGAGTCGAACCAGCGACCTAAGGATGGCCGGTTGTTCACCTACAGTCCTCCGCTCTACCAACTGAGCTATCGAAGGCCCTGGCGCTGTCATGGGACGCGAAAGCTGGTGGACACGAGAGAGCCGCATGGAAAAGGCCCCTGAAAAGAAATGTGCTCGTTTTGGCGATGAGACGTCTTCAAATAACTCAAACTCTCATCAAAATCAGTCAAATGAATACGACGAGAAAGCACTAGGTAGGTGTCTTTGTTCTGAAAACAATGGCAACTAGATTATTTCATCTTGATTCAAAAGAGCAACGGCCCTTGGTGAGATTTGATTAGATAAACAGTTTCTGCTGTGAAGCCGTCTCCCGCAGCCTGCCCCGCACAGAGCAAGAGCTCAGGTTCACCCGTGTACAGCTCAAGCCCCATGTCTCCCTGGTGGTCTAGTGGTTAGGATTCGGCGCTCTCACCGCCGCGGCCCGGGTTCGATTCCCGGTCAGGGAAAGCTGATTTTTGCCCGGCGTCGGCCTGGACACGGACAAAGACACCACCAAAAAGCATGGCTTCCTTCGAGCCGGAGTCGAACCAGCGACCTAAGGATAGCCGGTTGTTCACCTACAGTCCTCCGCTCTACCAACTGAGCTATCGAAGGCCCTGGCGCTGTCATGGGACGCGAAAGCTGGTGGACACGAGAGAGCCGCATGGAAAAGGCCCCTGAAAAGAAATGTGCTCGTTTTGGCGATGAGACGTCTTCAAATAACTCAAACTCTCATCAAAATCAGTCAAATGAATACGACGAGAAAGCACTAGGTAGGTGTCTTTGTTCTGAAAACAATGGCAACTAGATTATTTCATCTTGATTCAAAAGAGCAACGGCCCTTGGTGAGATTTGATTAGATAAACAGTTTCTGCTGTGAAGCCGTCTCCCGCAGCCTGCCCCGCACAGAGCAAGAGCTCAGGTTCACCCGTGTACAGCTCAAGCCCCATGTCTCCCTGGTGGTCTAGTGGTTAGGATTCGGCGCTCTCACCGCCGCGGCCCGGGTTCGATTCCCGGTCGGGGAAAGCTGATTTTTGCCCGGCGTCGGCCTGGACACGGACAAAGACACCACCAAAAAGCATGGCTTCCTTCGAGCCGGAGTCGAACCAGAGACCTAAGGATGGCCGGTTGTTCACCTACAGTCCTCCGCTCTACCAACTGAGCTATCGAAGGCCCTGGCGCTGTCATGGGACGCGAAAGCTGGTGGACACGAGAGAGCCGCATGGAAAAGGCCCCTGAAAAGAAATGTGCTCGTTTTGGCGATGAGACGTCTTCAAATAACTCAAACTCTCATCAAAATCAGTCAAATGAATACGACGAGAAAGCACTAGGTAGGTGTCTTTGTTCTGAAAACAATGGCAACTAGATTATTTCATCTTGATTCAAAAGAGCAACGGCCCTTGGTGAGATTTGATTAGATAAACAGTTTCTGCTGTGAAGCAGTCTCCCGCAGCCTGCCCCGCACAGAGCAAGAGCTCAGGTTCACCCGTGTACAGCTCAAGCCCCATGTCTCCCTGGTGGTCTAGTGGTTAGGATTCGGCGCTCTCACCGCCGCGGCCCGGGTTCGATTCCCGGTCAGGGAAAGCTGATTTTTGCCCGGCGTCGGCCTGGACACGGACAAAGACACCACCATAAAGCATGGCTTCCTTCGAGCCGGAGTCGAACCAGCGACCTAAGGATGGCCGGTTGTTCACCTACAGTCCTCCGCTCTACCAACTGAGCTATCGAAGGCCCTGGCGCTGTCATGGGACGCGAAAGCTGGTGGACACGAGAGAGCCGCATGGAAAAGGCCCCTGAAAAGAAATGTGCTCGTTTTGGCGATGAGACGTCTTCAAATAACTCAAACTCTCATCAAAATCAGTCAAATGAATACGACGAGAAAGCACTAGGTAGGTGTCTTTGTTCTGAAAACAATGGCAACTAGATTATTTCATCTTGATTCAAAAGAGCAACGGCCCTTGGTGAGATTTGATTAGATAAACAGTTTCTGCTGTGAAGCCGTCTCCCGCAGCCTGCCCCGCACAGAGCAAGAGCTCAGGTGCACTCGTGTATAGCTCAAGCCCCATGTCTCCCTGGTGGTCTAGTGGTTAGGATTCGGCGCTCTCACCGCCGCGGCCCGGGTTCGATTCCCGGTCAGGGAAAGCTGATTTTTGCCCGGCGTCGGCCTGGACACGGACAAAGACACCACCAAAAAGCATGGCTTCCTTCGAGCCGGAGTCGAACCAGCGACCTAAGGATGGCCAGTTGTTCACCTACAGTCCTCCGCTCTACCAACTGAGCTATCGAAGGCCCTGGCGCTGTCATGGGACGCGAAAGCTGGTGGACACGAGAGAGCCGCATGGAAAAGGCCCCTGAAAAGAAATGTGCTCGTTTTGGCGATGAGACGTCTTCAAATAACTCAAACTCTCATCAAAATCAGTCAAATGAATACGACGAGAAAGCACTAGGTAGGTGTCTTTGTTCTGAAAACAATGGCAACTAGATTATTTCATCTTGATTCAAAAGAGCAACGGCCCTTGGTGAGATTTGATTAGATAAACAGTTTCTGCTGTGAAGCCGTCTCCCGCAGCCTGCCCCGCACAGAGCAAGAGCTCAGGTGCACTCGTGTACAGCTCAAGCCCCATGTCTCCCTGGTGGTCTAGTGGTTAGGATTCGGCGCTCTCACCGCCGCGGCCCGGGTTCGATTCCCGGTCAGGGAAAGCTGATTTTTGCCCGGCGTCGGCCTGGACACGGACAAAGACACCACCAAAAAGCATGGCTTCCTTCGAGCCGGAGTCGAACCAGCGACCTAAGGATGGCCGGTTGTTCACCTACAGTCCTCCGCTCTACCAACTGAGCTATCGAAGGCCCTGGCGCTGTCATGGGACGCGAAAGCTGGTGGACACGAGAGAGCCGCATGGAAAAGGCCCCTGAAAAGAAATGTGCTCGTTTTGGCGATGAGACGTCTTCAAATAACTCAAACTCTCATCAAAATCAGTCAAATGAATACGACGAGAAAGCACTAGGTAGGTGTCTTTGTTCTGAAAACAATGGCAACTAGATTATTTCATCTTGATTCAAAAGAGCAACGGCCCTTGGTGAGATTTGATTAGATAAACAGTTTCTGCTGTGAAGCCGTCTCCCGCAGCCTGCCCCGCACAGAGCAAGAGCTCAGGTGCACTCGTGTACAGCTCAAGCCCCATGTCTCCCTGGTGGTCTAGTGGTTAGGATTCGGCGCTCTCACCGCCGCGGCCCGGGTTCGATTCCCGGTCAGGGAAAGCTGATTTTTGCCCGGCGTCGGCCTGGACACGGACAAAGACACCACCAAAAAGCATGGCTTCCTTCGAGCCGGAGTCGAACCAGCGACCTAAGGATGGCCGGTTGTTCACCTACAGTCCTCCGCTCTACCAACTGAGCTATCGAAGGCCCTGGCGCTGTCATGGGACGCGAAAGCTGGTGGACACGAGAGAGCCGCATGGAAAAGGCCCCTGAAAAGAAATGTGCTCGTTTTGGCGATGAGACGTCTTCAAATAACTCAAACTCTCATCAAAATCAGTCAAATGAATACGACGAGAAAGCACTAGGTAGGTGTCTTTGTTCTGAAAACAACTAGATTATTTCATCTTGATTCAAAAGAGCAACGGCCCTTGGTGAGATTTGATTAGATAAACAGTTTCTGCTGTGAAGCCGTCTCCCGCAGCCTGCCCCGCACAGAGCAAGAGCTCAGGTGCACTCGTGTACAGCTCAAGCCCCATGTCTCCCTGGTGGTCTAGTGGTTAGGATTCGGCGCTCTCACCGCCGCGGCCCGGGTTCGATTCACGGTCAGGGAAAGCTGATTTTTGCCCGGCGTCGGCCTGGACACGGACAAAGACACCACCAAAAAGCATGGCTTCCTTCGAGCCGGAGTCGAACCAGCGACCTAAGGATGGCCGGTTGTTCACCTACAGTCCTCCGCTCTACCAACTGAGCTATCGAAGGCCCTGGCGCTGTCATGGGACGCGAAAGCTGGTGGACACGAGAGAGCCGCATGGAAAAGGCCCCTGAAAAGAAATGTGCTCGTTTTGGCGATGAGACGTCTTCAAATAACTCAAACTCTCATCAAAATCAGTCAAATGAATACGACGAGAAAGCACTAGGTAGGTGTCTTTGTTCTGAAAACAATGGCAACTAGATTATTTCATCTTGATTCAAAAGAGCAACGGCCCTTGGTGAGATTTGATTAGATAAACAGTTTCTGCTGTGAAGCCGTCTCCCGCAGCCTGCCCCGCACAGAGCAAGAGCTCAGGTGCACTCGTGTACAGCTCAAGCCCCATGTCTCCCTGGTGGTCTAGTGGTTAGGATTCGGCGCTCTCACCGCCGCGGCCCTGGTTCGATTCCCGGTCAGGGAAAGCTGATTTTTGCCCGGCGTCGGCCTGGACACGGACAAAGACACCACCAAAAAGCATGGCTTCCTTCGAGCCGGAGTCGAACCAGCGACCTAAGGATGGCCGGTTGTTCACCTACAGTCCTCCGCTCTACCAACTGAGCTATCGAAGGCCCTGGCGCTGTCATGGGACGCGAAAGCTGGTGGACACGAGAGAGCCGCATGGAAAAGGCCCCTGAAAAGAAATGTGCTCGTTTTGGCGATGAGACGTCTTCAAATAACTCAAACTCTCATCAAAATCAGTCAAATGAATACGACGAGAAAGCACTAGGTAGGTGTCTTTGTTCTGAAAACAATGGCAACTAGATTATTTCATCTTGATTCAAAAGAGCAACGGCCCTTGGTGAGATTTGATTAGATAAACAGTTTCTGCTGTGAAGCCGTCTCCCGCAGCCTGCCCCGCACAGAGCAAGAGCTCAGGTGCACTCGTGTACAGCTCAAGCCCCATGTCTCCCTGGTGGTCTAGTGGTTAGGATTCGGCGCTCTCACCGCCGCGGCCCGGGTTCGATTCCCGGTCAGGGAAAGCTGATTTTTGCCCGGCGTCGGCCTGGACACGGACAAAGACACCACCAAAAAGCATGGCTTCCTTCGAGCCGGAGTCGAACCAGCGACCTAAGGATGGCCGGTTGTTCACCTACAGTCCTCCGCTCTACCAACTGAGCTATCGAAGGCCCTTGCGCTGTCATGGGACGCGAAAGCTGGTGGACACGAGAGAGCCGCATGGAAAAGGCCCCTGAAAAGAAATGTGCTCGTTTTGGCGATGAGACGTCTTCAAATAACTCAAACTCTCATCAAAATCAGTCAAATGAATACGACGAGAAAGCACTAGGTAGGTGTCTTTGTTCTGAAAACAACTAGATTATTTCATCTTGATTCAAAAGAGCAACGGCCCTTGGTGAGATTTGATTAGATAAACAGTTTCTGCTGTGAAGCCGTCTCCCGCAGCCTGCCCCGCACAGAGCAAGAGCTCAGGTGCACTCGTGTACAGCTCAAGCCCCATGTCTCCCTGGTGGTCTAGTGGTTAGGATTCGGCGCTCTCACCGCCGCGGCCCGGGTTCGATTCCCGGTCAGGGAAAGCTGATTTTTGCCCGGCGTCGGCCTGGACACGGACAAAGACACCACCAAAAAGCATGGCTTCCTTCGAGCCGGAGTCGAACCAGCGACCTAAGGATGGCCGGTTGTTCACCTACAGTCCTCCGCTCTACCAACTGAGCTATCGAAGGCCCTGGCGCTATCATGGGACGCGAAAGCTGGTGGACACGAGAGAGCCGCATGGAAAAGGCCCCTGAAAAGAAATGTGCTCGTTTTGGCGATGAGACGTCTTCAAATAACTCAAACTCTCATCAAAATCAGTCAAATGAATACGACGAGAAAGCACTAGGTAGGTGTCTTTGTTCTGAAAACAATGGCAACTAGATTATTTCATCTTGATTCAAAAGAGCAACGGCCCTTGGTGAGATTTGATTAGATAAACAGTTTCTGCTGTGAAGCCGTCTCCCGCAGCCTGCCCCGCACAGAGCAAGAGCTCAGGTGCACTCGTGTACAGCTCAAGCCCCATGTCTCCCTGGTGGTCTAGTGGTTAGGATTCGGCGCTCTCACCGCCGCGGCCCGGGTTCGATTCCCGGTCAGGGAAAGCTGATTTTTGCCCGGCGTCGGCCTGGACACGGACAAAGACACCACCAAAAAGCATGGCTTCCTTCGAGCCGGAGTCGAACCAGCGACCTAAGGATGGCCGGTTGTTCACCTACAGTCCTCCGCTCTACCAACTGAGCTATCGAAGGCCCTGGCGCTGTCATGGGACGCGAAAGCTGGTGGACACGAGAGAGCCGCATGGAAAAGGCCCCTGAAAAGAAATGTGCTCGTTTTGGCGATGAGACGTCTTCAAATAACTCAAACTCTCATCAAAATCAGTCAAATGAATACGACGAGAAAGCACTAGGTAGGTGTCTTTGTTCTGAAAACAACTAGATTATTTCATCTTGATTCAAAAGAGCAACGGCCCTTGGTGAGATTTGATTAGATAAACAGTTTCTGCTGTGAAGCCGTCTCCCGCAGCCTGCCCCGCACAGAGCAAGAGCTCAGGTGCACTCGTGTACAGCTCAAGCCCCATGTCTCCCTGGTGGTCTAGTGGTTAGGATTCGGCGCTCTCACCGCCGCGGCCCGGGTTCGATTCCCGGTCAGGGAAAGCTGATTTTTGCCCGGCGTCGGCCTGGACACGGACAAAGACACCACCAAAAAGCATGGCTTCCTTCGAGCCGGAGTCGAACCAGCGACCTAAGGATGGCCGGTTGTTCACCTACAGTCCTCCGCTCTACCAACTGAGCTATCGAAGGCCCTGGCGCTATCATGGGACGCGAAAGCTGGTGGACACGAGAGAGCCGCATGGAAAAGGCCCCTGAAAAGAAATGTGCTCGTTTTGGCGATGAGACGTCTTCAAATAACTCAAACTCTCATCAAAATCAGTCAAATGAATACGACGAGAAAGCACTAGGTAGGTGTCTTTGTTCTGAAAACAATGGCAACTAGATTATTTCATCTTGATTCAAAAGAGCAACGGCCCTTGGTGAGATTTGATTAGATAAACAGTTTCTGCTGTGAAGCCGTCTCCCGCAGCCTGCCCCGCACAGAGCAAGAGCTCAGGTGCACTCGTGTACAGCTCAAGCCCCATGTCTCCCTGGTGGTCTAGTGGTTAGGATTCGGCACTCTCACCGCCGCGGCCCGGGTTCGATTCCCGGTCAGGGAAAGCTGATTTTTGCCCGGCGTCGGCCTGGACACGGACAAAGACACCACCAAAAAGCATGGCTTCCTTCGAGCCGGAGTCGAACCAGCGACCTAAGGATGGCCGGTTGTTCACCTACAGTCCTCCGCTCTACCAACTGAGCTATCGAAGGCCCTGGCGCTGTCATGGGACGCGAAAGCTGGTGGACACGAGAGAGCCGCATGGAAAAGGCCCCTGAAAAGAAATGTGCTCGTTTTGGCGATGAGACGTCTTCAAATAACTCAAACTCTCATCAAAATCAGTCAAATGAATACGACGAGAAAGCACTAGGTAGGTGTCTTTGTTCTGAAAACAATGGCAACTAGATTATTTCATCTTGATTCAAAAGAGCAACGGCCCTTGGTGAGATTTGATTAGATAAACAGTTTCTGCTGTGAAGCCGTCTCCCGCAGCCTGCCCCGCACAGAGCAAGAGCTCAGGTGCACTCGTGTACAGCTCAAGCCCCATGTCTCCCTGGTGGTCTAGTGGTTAGGATTCGGCGCTCTCACCGCCGCGGCCCGGGTTCGATTCCCGGTCAGGGAAAGCTGATTTTTGCCCGGCGTCGGCCTGGACACGGACAAAGACACCACCAAAAAGCATGGCTTCCTTCGAGCCGGAGTCGAACCAGCGACCTAAGGATGGCCGGTTGTTCACCTACAGTCCTCCGCTCTACCAACTGAGCTATCGAAGGCCCTGGCGCTGTCATGGGACGCGAAAGCTGGTGGACACGAGAGAGCCGCATGGAAAAGGCCCCTGAAAAGAAATGTGCTCGTTTTGGCGATGAGACGTCTTCAAATAACTCAAACTCTCATCAAAATCAGTCAAATGAATACGACGAGAAAGCACTAGGTAGGTGTCTTTGTTCTGAAAACAATGGCAACTAGATTATTTCATCTTGATTCAAAAGAGCAACGGCCCTTGGTGAGATTTGATTAGATAAACAGTTTCTGCTGTGAAGCCGTCTCCCGCAGCCTGCCCCGCACAGAGCAAGAGCTCAGGTGCACTCGTGTACAGCTCAAGCCCCATGTCTCCCTGGTGGTCTAGTGGTTAGGATTCGGCGCTCTCACCGCCGCGGCCCGGGTTCGATTCCCGGTCAGGGAAAGCTGATTTTTGCCCGGCGTCGGCCTGGACACGGACAAAGACACCACCAAAAAGCATGGCTTCCTTCGAGCCGGAGTCGAACCAGCGACCTAAGGATGGCCGGTTGTTCACCTACAGTCCTCCGCTCTACCAACTGAGCTATCGAAGGCCCTGGCGCTGTCATGGGACGCGAAAGCTGGTGGACACGAGAGAGCCGCATGGAAAAGGCCCCTGAAAAGAAATGTGCTCGTTTTGGCGATGAGACGTCTTCAAATAACTCAAACTCTCATCAAAATCAGTCAAATGAATACGACGAGAAAGCACTAGGTAGGTGTCTTTGTTCTGAAAACAATGGCAACTAGATTATTTCATCTTGATTCAAAAGAGCAACGGCCCTTGGTGAGATTTGATTAGATAAACAGTTTCTGCTGTGAAGCCGTCTCCCGCAGCCTGCCCCGCACAGAGCAAGAGATCAGGTGCACTCGTGTACAGCTCAAGCCCCATGTCTCCCTGGTGGTCTAGTGGTTAGGATTCGGCGCTCTCACCGCCGCGGCCCGGGTTCGATTCCCGGTCAGGGAAAGCTGATTTTTGCCCGGCGTCGGCCTGGACACGGACAAAGACACCACCAAAAAGCATGGCTTCCTTCGAGCCGGAGTCGAACCAGCGACCTAAGGATGGCCGGTTGTTCACCTACAGTCCTCCGCTCTACCAACTGAGCTATCGAAGGCCCTGGCGCTGTCATGGGACGCGAAAGCTGGTGGACACGAGAGAGCCGCATGGAAAAGGCCCCTGAAAAGAAATGTGCTCGTTTTGGCGATGAGACGTCTTCAAATAACTCAAACTCTCATCAAAATCAGTCAAATGAATACGACGAGAAAGCACTAGGTAGGTGTCTTTGTTCTGAAAACAATGGCAACTAGATTATTTCATCTTGATTCAAAAGAGCAACGGCCCTTGGTGAGATTTGATTAGATAAACAGTTTCTGCTGTGAAGCCGTCTCCCGCAGCCTGCCCCGCACAGAGCAAGAGCTCAGGTGCACTCGTGTACAGCTCAAGCCCCATGTCTCCCTGGTGGTCTAGTGGTTAGGATTCGGCGCTCTCACCGCCGCGGCCCGGGTTCGATTCCCGGTCAGGGAAAGCTGATTTTTGCCCGGCGTCGGCCTGGACACGGACAAAGACACCACCAAAAAGCATGGCTTCCTTCGAGCCGGAGTCGAACCAGCGACCTAAGGATGGCCGGTTGTTCACCTACAGTCCTCCGCTCTACCAACTGAGCTATCGAAGGCCCTGGCGCTGTCATGGGACGCGAAAGCTGGTGGACACGAGAGAGCCGCATGGAAAAGGCCCCTGAAAAGAAATGTGCTCGTTTTGGCGATGAGACGTCTTCAAATAACTCAAACTCTCATCAAAATCAGTCAAATGAATACGACGAGAAAGCACTAGGTAGGTGTCTTTGTTCTGAAAACAACTAGATTATTTCATCTTGATTCAAAAGAGCAACGGCCCTTGGTGAGATTTGATTAGATAAACAGTTTCTGCTGTGAAGCCGTCTCCCGCAGCCTGCCCCGCACAGAGCAAGAGCTCAGGTGCACTCGTGTACAGCTCAAGCCCCATGTCTCCCTGGTGGTCTAGTGGTTAGGATTCGGCGCTCTCACCGCCGCGGCCCGGGTTCGATTCCCGGTCAGGGAAAGCTGATTTTTGCCCGGCGTCGGCCTGGACACGGACAAAGACACCACCAAAAAGCATGGCTTCCTTCGAGCCGGAGTCGAACCAGCGACCTAAGGATGGCCGGTTGTTCACCTACAGTCCTCCGCTCTACCAACTGAGCTATCGAAGGCCCTGGCGCTGTCATGGGACGCGAAAGCTGGTGGACACGAGAGAGCCGCATGGAAAAGGCCCCTGAAAAGAAATGTGCTCGTTTTGGCGATGAGACGTCTTCAAATAACTCAAACTCTCATCAAAATCAGTCAAATGAATACGACGAGAAAGCACTAGGTAGGTGTCTTTGTTCTGAAAACAATGGCAACTAGATTATTTCATCTTGATTCAAAAGAGCAACGGCCCTTGGTGAGATTTGATTAGATAAACAGTTTCTGCTGTGAAGCCGTCTCCCGCAGCCTGCCCCGCACAGAGCAAGAGCTCAGGTGCACTCGTGTACAGCTCAAGCCCCATGTCTCCCTGGTGGTCTAGTGGTTAGGATTCGGCGCTCTCACCGCCGCGGCCCGGGTTCGATTCCCGGTCAGGGAAAGCTGATTTTTGCCCGGCGTCGGCCTGGACACGGACAAAGACACCACCAAAAAGCATGGCTTCCTTCGAGCCGGAGTCGAACCAGCGACCTAAGGATGGCCGGTTGTTCACCTACAGTCCTCCGCTCTACCAACTGAGCTATCGAAGGCCCTGGCGCTGTCATGGGACGCGAAAGCTGGTGGACACGAGAGAGCCGCATGGAAAAGGCCCCTGAAAAGAAATGTGCTCGTTTTGGCGATGAGACGTCTTCAAATAACTCAAACTCTCATCAAAATCAGTCAAATGAATACGACGAGAAAGCACTAGGTAGGTGTCTTTGTTCTGAAAACAATGGCAACTAGATTATTTCATCTTGATTCAAAAGAGCAACGGCCCTTGGTGAGATTTGATTAGATAAACAGTTTCTGCTGTGAAGCCGTCTCCCGCAGCCTGCCCCGCACAGAGCAAGAGCTCAGGTGCACTCGTGTACAGCTCAAGCCCCATGTCTCCCTGGTGGTCTAGTGGTTAGGATTCGGCGCTCTCACCGCCGCGGCCCGGGTTCGATTCCCGGTCAGGGAAAGCTGATTTTTGCCCGGCGTCGGCCTGGACACGGACAAAGACACCACCAAAAAGCATGGCTTCCTTCGAGCCGGAGTCGAACCAGCGACCTAAGGATGGCCGGTTGTTCACCTACAGTCCTCCGCTCTACCAACTGAGCTATCGAAGGCCCTGGCGCTGTCATGGGACGCGAAAGCTGGTGGACACGAGAGAGCCGCATGGAAAAGGCCCCTGAAAAGAAATGTGCTCGTTTTGGCGATGAGACGTCTTCAAATAACTCAAACTCTCATCAAAATCAGTCAAATGAATACGACGAGAAAGCACTAGGTAGGTGTCTTTGTTCTGAAAACAATGGCAACTAGATTATTTCATCTTGATTCAAAAGAGCAACGGCCCTTGGTGAGATTTGATTAGATAAACAGTTTCTGCTGTGAAGCCGTCTCCCGCAGCCTGCCCCGCACAGAGCAAGAGCTCAGGTGCACTCGTGTACAGCTCAAGCCCCATGTCTCCCTGGTGGTCTAGTGGTTAGGATTCGGCGCTCTCACCGCCGCGGCCCGGGTTCGATTCCCGGTCAGGGAAAGCTGATTTTTGCCCGGCGTCGGCCTGGACACGGACAAAGACACCACCAAAAAGCATGGCTTCCTTCGAGCCGGAGTCGAACCAGCGACCTAAGGATGGCCGGTTGTTCACCTACAGTCCTCCGCTCTACCAACTGAGCTATCGAAGGCCCTGGCGCTGTCATGGGACGCGAAAGCTGGTGGACACGAGAGAGCCGCATGGAAAAGGCCCCTGAAAAGAAATGTGCTCGTTTTGGCGATGAGACGTCTTCAAATAACTCAAACTCTCATCAAAATCAGTCAAATGAATACGACGAGAAAGCACTAGGTAGGTGTCTTTGTTCTGAAAACAATGGCAACTAGATTATTTCATCTTGATTCAAAAGAGCAACGGCCCTTGGTGAGATTTGATTAGATAAACAGTTTCTGCTGTGAAGCCGTCTCCCGCAGCCTGCCCCGCACAGAGCAAGAGCTCAGGTGCACTCGTGTACAGCTCAAGCCCCATGTCTCCCTTGTGGTCTAGTGGTTAGGATTCGGCGCTCTCACCGCCGCGGCCCGGGTTCGATTCCCGGTCAGGGAAAGCTGATTTTTGCCCGGCGTCGGCCTGGACACGGACAAAGACACCACCAAAAAGCATGGCTTCCTTCGAGCCGGAGTCGAACCAGCGACCTAAGGATGGCCGGTTGTTCACCTACAGTCCTCCGCTCTACCAACTGAGGTATCGAAGGCCCTGGCGCTGTCATGGGACGCGAAAGCTGGTGGACACGAGAGAGCCGCATGGAAAAGGCCCCTGAAAAGAAATGTGCTCGTTTTGGCGATGAGACGTCTTCAAATAACTCAAACTCTCATCAAAATCAGTCAAATGAATACGACGAGAAAGCACTAGGTAGGTGTCTTTGTTCTGAAAACAATGGCAACTAGATTATTTCATCTTGATTCAAAAGAGCAACGGCCCTTGGTGAGATTTGATTAGATAAACAGTTTCTGCTGTGAAGCCGTCTCCCGCAGCCTGCCCCGCACAGAGCAAGAGCTCAGGTGCACTCGTGTACAGCTCAAGCCCCATGTCTCCCTGGTGGTCTAGTGGTTAGGATTCGGCGCTCTCACCGCCGCGGCCCGGGTTCGATTCCCGGTCAGGGAAAGCTGATTTTTGCCCGGCGTCGGCCTGGACACGGACAAAGACACCACCAAAAAGCATGGCTTCCTTCGAGCCGGAGTCGAACCAGCGACCTAAGGATGGCCGGTTGTTCACCTACAGTCCTCCGCTCTACCAACTGAGCTATCGAAGGCCCTGGCGCTGTCATGGGACGCGAAAGCTTGTGGACACGAGAGAGCCGCATGGAAAAGGCCCCTGAAAAGAAATGTGCTCGTTTTGGCGATGAGACGTCTTCAAATAACTCAAACTCTCATCAAAATCAGTCAAATGAATACGACGAGAAAGCACTAGGTAGGTGTCTTTGTTCTGAAAACAATGGCAACTAGATTATTTCATCTTGATTCAAAAGAGCAACGGCCCTTGGTGAGATTTGATTAGATAAACAGTTTCTGCTGTGAAGCCGTCTCCCGCAGCCTGCCCCGCACAGAGCAAGATCTCAGGTGCACTCGTGTACAGCTCAAGCCCCATGTCTCCCTGGTGGTCTAGTGGTTAGGTTTCGGCGCTCTCACCGCCGCGGCCCGGGTTCGATTCCCGGTCAGGGAAAGCTGATTTTTGCCCGGCGTCGGCCTGGACACGGACAAAGACACCACCAAAAAGCATGGCTTCCTTCGAGCCGGAGTCGAACCAGCGACCTAAGGATGGCCGGTTGTTCACCTACAGTCCTCCGCTCTACCAACTGAGCTATCGAAGGCCCTGGCGCTGTCATGGGACGCGAAAGCTGGTGGACACGAGAGAGCCGCATGGAAAAGGCCCCTGAAAAGAAATGTGCTCGTTTTGGCGATGAGACGTCTTCAAATAACTCAAACTCTCATCAAAATCAGTCAAATGAATACGACGAGAAAGCACTAGGTAGGTGTCTTTGTTCTGAAAACAATGGCAACTAGATTATTTCATCTTGATTCAAAAGAGCAACGGCCCTTGGTGAGATTTGATTAGATAAACAGTTTCTGCTGTGAAGCCGTCTCCCGCAGCCTGCCCCGCACAGAGCAAGAGCTCAGGTGCACTCGTGTACAGCTCAAGCCCCATGTCTCCCTGGTGGTCTAGTGCTTAGGATCCGGCGCTCTCACCGCCGCGGCCCGGTTTCGATTCCCGGTCAGGGAAAGCTGATTTTTGCCCGGCGTCGGCCTGGACACGGACAAAGACAACACCAAAAAGCATGGCTTCCTTCGAGCCGGAGTCGAACCAGCAACCTAAGGATGGCCGGTTGTTCACCTACAGTCCTCCGCTCTACCAACTGAGCTATCGAAGGCCCTGGCGCTGTCATGGGACGCGAAAGCTGGTGGACACGAGAGAGCCGCATGGAAAAGGCCCCTGAAAAGAAATGTGCTCGTTTTGGCGATGAGACGTCTTCAAATAACTCAAACTCTCATCAAAATCAGTCAAATGAATACGACGAGAAAGCACTAGGTAGGTGTCTTTGTTCTGAAAACAATGGCAACTAGATTATTTCATCTTGATTCAAAAGAGCAACGGCCCTTGGTGAGATTTGATTAGATAAACAGTTTCTGCTGTGAAGCCGTCTCCCGCAGCCTGCCCCGCACAGAGCAAGAGCTCAGGTGCACTCGTGTACAGCTCAAGCCCCATGTCTCCCTGGTGGTCTAGTGCTTAGGATCCGGCGCTCTCACCGCCGCGGCCCGGTTTCGATTCCCGGTCAGGGAAAGCTGATTTTTGCCCGGCGTCGGCCTGGACACGGACAAAGACAACACCAAAAAGCATGGCTTCCTTCGAGCCGGAGTCGAACCAGCGACCTAAGGATGGCCGGTTGTTCACCTACAGTCCTCCGCTCTACCAACTGAGCTATCGAAGGCCCTGGCGCTGTCATGGGACGCGAAAGCTGGTGGACACGAGAGAGCCGCATGGAAAAGGCCCCTGAAAAGAAATGTGCTCGTTTTGGCGATGAGACGTCTTCAAATAACTCAAACTCTCATCAAAATCAGTCAAATGAATACGACGAGAAAGCACTAGGTAGGTGTCTTTGTTCTGAAAACAATGGCAACTAGATTATTTCATCTTGATTCAAAAGAGCAACGGCCCTTGGTGAGATTTGATTAGATAAACAGTTTCTGCTGTGAAGCCGTCTCCCGCAGCCTGCCCCGCACAGAGCAAGAGCTCAGGTGCACTCGTGTACAGCTCAAGCCCCATGTCTCCCTGGTGGTCTAGTGGTTAGGATTCGGCGCTCTCACCGCCGCGGCCCGGGTTCGATTCCCGGTCAGGGAAAGCTGATTTTTGCCCGGCGTCGGCCTGGACACGGACAAAGACACCACCAAAAAGCATGGCTTCCTTCGAGCCGGAGTCGAACCAGCGACCTAAGGATGGCCGGTTGTTCACCTACAGTCCTCCGCTCTACCAACTGAGCTATCGAAGGCCCTGGCGCTGTCATGGGACGCGAAAGCTGGTGGACACGAGAGAGCCGCATGGAAAAGGCCCCTGAAAAGAAATGTGCTCGTTTTGGCGATGAGACGTCTTCAAATAACTCAAACTCTCATCAAAATCAGTCAAATGAATACGACGAGAAAGCACTAGGTAGGTGTCTTTGTTCTGAAAACAATGGCAACTAGATTATTTCATCTTGATTCAAAAGAGCAACGGCCCTTGGTGAGATTTGATTAGATAAACAGTTTCTGCTGTGAAGCCGTCTCCCGCAGCCTGCCCCGCACAGAGCAAGAGCTCAGGTTCACCCGTGTACAGCTCAAGCCCCATGTCTCCCTGGTGGTCTAGTGGTTAGGATTCGGCGCTCTCACCGCCGCGGCCCGGGTTCGATTCCCGGTCAGGGAAAGCTGATTTTTGCCCGGCGTCGGCCTGGACACGGACAAAGACACCACCAAAAAGCATGGCTTCCTTCGAGCCGGAGTCGAACCAGCGACCTAAGGATGGCCGGTTGTTCACCTACAGTCCTCCGCTCTACCAACTGAGCTATCGAAGGCCCTGGCGCTGTCATGGGACGCGAAAGCTGGTGGACACGAGAGAGCCGCATGGAAAAGGCCCCTGAAAAGAAATGTGCTCGTTTTGGCGATGAGACGTCTTCAAATAACTCAAACTCTCATCAAAATCAGTCAAATGAATACGACGAGAAAGCACTAGGTAGGTGTCTTTGTTCTGAAAACAATGGCAACTAGATTATTTCATCTTGATTCAAAAGAGCAACGGCCCTTGGTGAGATTTGATTAGATAAACAGTTTCTGCTGTGAAGCCGTCTCCCGCAGCCTGCCCCGCACAGAGCAAGAGCTCAGGTGCACTCGTGTACAGCTCAAGCCCCATGTCTCCCTGGTGGTCTAGTGCTTAGGATCCGGCGCTCTCACCGCCGCGGCCCGGTTTCGATTCCCGGTCAGGGAAAGCTGATTTTTGCCCGGCGTCGGCCTGGACACGGACAAAGACAACACCAAAAAGCATGGCTTCCTTCGAGCCGGAGTCGAACCAGCGACCTAAGGATGGCCGGTTGTTCACCTACAGTCCTCCGCTCTACCAACTGAGCTATCGAAGGCCCTGGCGCTGTCATGGGACGCGAAAGCTGGTGGACACGAGAGAGCCGCATGGAAAAGGCCCCTGAAAAGAAATGTGCTCGTTTTGGCGATGAGACGTCTTCAAATAACTCAAACTCTCATCAAAATCAGTCAAATGAATACGACGAGAAAGCACTAGGTAGGTGTCTTTGTTCTGAAAACAATGGCAACTAGATTATTTCATCTTGATTCAAAAGAGCAACGGCCCTTGGTGAGATTTGATTAGATAAACAGTTTCTGCTGTGAAGCCGTCTCCCGCAGCCTGCCCCGCACAGAGCAAGAGCTCAGGTGCACTCGTGTACAGCTCAAGCCCCATGTCTCCCTGGTGGTCTAGTGCTTAGGATCCGGCGCTCTCACCGCCGCGGCCCGGTTTCGATTCCCGGTCAGGGAAAGCTGATTTTTGCCCGGCGTCGGCCTGGACACGGACAAAGACAACACCAAAAAGCATGGCTTCCTTCGAGCCGGAGTCGAACCAGCGACCTAAGGATGGCCGGTTGTTCACCTACAGTCCTCCGCTCTACCAACTGAGCTATCGAATGCCCTGGCGCTGTCATGGGACGCGAAAGCTGGTGGACACGAGAGAGCCGCATGGAAAAGGCCCCTGAAAAGAAATGTGCTCGTTTTGGCGATGAGACGTCTTCAAATAACTCAAACTCTCATCAAAATCAGTCAAATGAATACGACGAGAAAGCACTAGGTAGGTGTCTTTGTTCTGAAAACAATGGCAACTAGATTATTTCATCTTGATTCAAAAGAGCAACGGCCCTTGGTGAGATTTGATTAGATAAACAGTTTCTGCTGTGAAGCCGTCTCCCGCAGCCTGCCCCGCACAGAGCAAGAGCTCAGGTTCACCCGTGTACAGCTCAAGCCCCATGTCTCCCTGGTGGTCTAGTGGTTAGGATTCGGCGCTCTCACCGCCGCGGCCCGGGTTCGATTCCCGGTCAGGGAAAGCTGATTTTTGCCCGGCGTCGGGCTGGACACGGACAAAGACACCACCAAAAAGCATGGCTTCCTTCGAGCCGGAGTCGAACCAGCGACCTAAGGATGGCCGGTTGTTCACCTACAGTCCTCCGCTCTACCAACTGAGCTATCGAAGGCCCTGGCGCTGTCATGGGACGCGAAAGCTGGTGGACACGAGAGAGCCGCATGGAAAAGGCCCCTGAAAAGAAATGTGCTCGTTTTGGCGATGAGACGTCTTCAAATAACTCAAACTCTCATCAAAATCAGTCAAATGAATACGACGAGAAAGCACTAGGTAGGTGTCTTTGTTCTGAAAACAATGGCAACTAGATTATTTCATCTTGATTCAAAAGAGCAACGGCCCTTGGTGAGATTTGATTAGATAAACAGTTTCTGCTGTGAAGCCGTCTCCCGCAGCCTGCCCCGCACAGAGCAAGAGCTCAGGTGCACTCGTGTACAGCTCAAGCCCCATGTCTCCCTGGTGGTCTAGTGGTTAGGATTCGGCGCTCTCACCGCCGCGGCCCGGGTTCGATTCCCGGTCAGGGAAAGCTGATTTTTGCCCGGCGTCGGCCTGGACACGGACAAAGACACCACCAAAAAGCATGGCTTCCTTCGAGCCGGAGTCGAACCAGCGACCTAAGGATGGCCGGTTGTTCACCTACAGTCCTCCGCTCTACCAACTGAGCTATCGAAGGCCCTGGCGCTGTCATGGGACGCGAAAGCTGGTGGACACGAGAGAGCCGCATGGAAAAGGCCCCTGAAAAGAAATGTGCTCGTTTTGGCGATGAGACGTCTTCAAATAACTCAAACTCTCATCAAAATCAGTCAAATGAATACGACGAGAAAGCACTAGGTAGGTGTCTTTGTTCTGAAAACAATGGCAACTAGATTATTTCATCTTGATTCAAAAGAGCAACGGCCCTTGGTGAGATTTGATTAGATAAACAGTTTCTGCTGTGAAGCCGTCTCCCGCAGCCTGCCCCGCACAGAGCAAGAGCTCAGGTTCACCCGTGTACAGCTCAAGCCCCATGTCTCCCTGGTGGTCTAGTGGTTAGGATTCGGCGCTCTCACCGCCGCGGCCCGGGTTCGATTCCCGGTCAGGGAAAGCTGATTTTTGCCCGGCGTCGGCCTGGACACGGACAAAGACACCACCAAAAAGCATGGCTTCCTTCGAGCCGGAGTCGAACCAGCGACCTAAGGATGGCCGGTTGTTCACCTACAGTCCTCCGCTCTACCAACTGAGCTATCGAAGGCCCTGGCGCTGTCATGGGACGCGAAAGCTGGTGGACACGAGAGAGCCGCATGGAAAAGGCCCCTGAAAAGAAATGTGCTCGTTTTGGCGATGAGACGTCTTCAAATAACTCAAACTCTCATCAAAATCAGTCAAATGAATACGACGAGAAAGCACTAGGTAGGTGTCTTTGTTCTGAAAACAATGGCAACTAGATTATTTCATCTTGATTCAAAAGAGCAACGGCCCTTGGTGAGATTTGATTAGATAAACAGTTTCTGCTGTGAAGCCGTCTCCCGCAGCCTGCCCCGCACAGAGCAAGAGCTCAGGTGCACTCGTGTACAGCTCAAGCCCCATGTCTCCCTGGTGGTCTAGTGGTTAGGATTCGGCGCTCTCACCGCCGCGGCCCGGGTTCGATTCCCGGTCAGGGAAAGCTGATTTTTGCCCGGCGTCGGCCTGGACACGGACAAAGACACCACCAAAAAGCATGGCTTCCTTCGAGCCGGAGTCGAACCAGCGACCTAAGGATGGCCGGTTGTTCACCTACAGTCCTCCGCTCTACCAACTGAGCTATCGAAGGCCCTGGCGCTGTCATGGGACGCGAAAGCTGGTGGACACGAGAGAGCCGCATGGAAAAGGCCCCTGAAAAGAAATGTGCTCGTTTTGGCGATGAGACGTCTTCAAATAACTCAAACTCTCATCAAAATCAGTCAAATGAATACGACGAGAAAGCACTAGGTAGGTGTCTTTGTTCTGAAAACAATGGCAACTAGATTATTTCATCTTGATTCAAAAGAGCAACGGCCCTTGGTGAGATTTGATTAGATAAACAGTTTCTGCTGTGAAGCCGTCTCCCGCAGCCTGCCCCGCACAGAGCAAGAGCTCAGGTGCACTCGTGTACAGCTCAAGCCCCATGTCTCCCTGGTGGTCTAGTGGTTAGGATTCGGCGCTCTCACCGCCGCGGCCCGGGTTCGATTCCCGGTCAGGGAAAGCTGATTTTTGCCCGGCGTCGGCCTGGACACGGACAAAGACACCACCAAAAAGCATGGCTTCCTTCGAGCCGGAGTCGAACCAGCGACCTAAGGATGGCCGGTTGTTCACCTACAGTCCTCCGCTCTACCAACTGAGCTATCGAAGGCCCTGGCGCTGTCATGGGACGCGAAAGCTGGTGGACACGAGAGAGCCGCATGGAAAAGGCCCCTGAAAAGAAATGTGCTCGTTTTGGCGATGAGACGTCTTCAAATAACTCAAACTCTCATCAAAATCAGTCAAATGAATACGACGAGAAAGCACTAGGTAGGTGTCTTTGTTCTGAAAACAATGGCAACTAGATTATTTCATCTTGATTCAAAAGAGCAACGGCCCTTGGTGAGATTTGATTAGATAAACAGTTTCTGCTGTGAAGCCGTCTCCCGCAGCCTGCCCCGCACAGAGCAAGAGCTCAGGTGCACTCGTGTACAGCTCAAGCCCCATGTCTCCCTGGTGGTCTAGTGGTTAGGATTCGGCGCTCTCACCGCCGCGGCCCGGGTTCGATTCCCGGTCAGGGAAAGCTGATTTTTGCCCGGCGTCGGCCTGGACACGGACAAAGACACCACCAAAAAGCATGGCTTCCTTCGAGCCGGAGTCGAACCAGCGACCTAAGGATGGCCGGTTGTTCACCTACAGTCCTCCGCTCTACCAACTGAGCTATCGAAGGCCCTGGCGCTGTCATGGGACGCGAAAGCTGGTGGACACGAGAGAGCCGCATGGAAAAGGCCCCTGAAAAGAAATGTGCTCGTTTTGGCGATGAGACGTCTTCAAATAACTCAAACTCTCATCAAAATCAGTCAAATGAATACGACGAGAAAGCACTAGGTAGGTGTCTTTGTTCTGAAAACAATGGCAACTAGATTATTTCATCTTGATTCCAAAGAGCAACGGCCCTTGGTGAGATTTGATTAGATAAACAGTTTCTGCTGTGAAGCCGTCTCCCGCAGCCTGCCCCGCACAGAGCAAGAGCTCAGGTGCACTCGTGTACAGCTCAAGCCCCATGTCTCCCTGGTGGTCTAGTGGTTAGGATTCGGCGCTCTCACCGCCGCGGCCCGGGTTCGATTCCCGGTCAGGGAAAGCTGATTTTTGCCCGGCGTCGGCCTGGACACGGACAAAGACACCACCAAAAAGCATGGCTTCCTTCGAGCCGGAGTCGAACCAGCGACCTAAGGATGGCCGGTTGTTCACCTACAGTCCTCCGCTCTACCAACTGAGCTATCGAAGGCCCTGGCGCTGTCATGGGACGCGAAAGCTGGTGGACACGAGAGAGCCGCATGGAAAAGGCCCCTGAAAAGAAATGTGCTCGTTTTGGCGATGAGACGTCTTCAAATAACTCAAACTCTCATCAAAATCAGTCAAATGAATACGACGAGAAAGCACTAGGTAGGTGTCTTTGTTCTGAAAACAATGGCAACTAGATTATTTCATCTTGATTCAAAAGAGCAACGGCCCTTGGTGAGATTTGATTAGATAAACAGTTTCTGCTGTGAAGCCGTCTCCCGCAGCCTGCCCCGCACAGAGCAAGAGCTCAGGTGCACTCGTGTACAGCTCAAGCCCCATGTCTCCCTGGTGGTCTAGTGGTTAGGATTCGGCGCTCTCACCGCCGCGGCCCGGGTTCGATTCCCGGTCAGGGAAAGCTGATTTTTGCCCGGCGTCGGCCTGGACACGGACAAAGACACCACCAAAAAGCATGGCTTCCTTCGAGCCGGAGTCGAACCAGCGACCTAAGGATGGCCGGTTGTTCACCTACAGTCCTCCGCTCTACCAACTGAGCTATCGAAGGCCCTGGCGCTGTCATGGGACGCGAAAGCTGGTGGACACGAGAGAGCCGCATGGAAAAGGCCCCTGAAAAGAAATGTGCTCGTTTTGGCGATGAGACGTCTTCAAATAACTCAAACTCTCATCAAAATCAGTCAAATGAATACGACGAGAAAGCACTAGGTAGGTGTCTTTGTTCTGAAAACAATGGCAACTAGATTATTTCATCTTGATTCCAAAGAGCAACGGCCCTTGGTGAGATTTGATTAGATAAACAGTTTCTGCTGTGAAGCCGTCTCCCGCAGCCTGCCCCGCACAGAGCAAGAGCTCAGGTGCACTCGTGTACAGCTCAAGCCCCATGTCTCCCTGGTGGTCTAGTGGTTAGGATTCGGCGCTCTCACCGCCGCGGCCCGGGTTCGATTCCCGGTCAGGGAAAGCTGATTTTTGCCCGGCGTCGGCCTGGACACGGACAAAGACACCACCAAAAAGCATGGCTTCCTTCGAGCCGGAGTCGAACCAGCGACCTAAGGATGGCCGGTTGTTCACCTACAGTCCTCCGCTCTACCAACTGAGCTATCGAAGGCCCTGGCGCTGTCATGGGACGCGAAAGCTGGTGGACACGAGAGAGCCGCATGGAAAAGGCCCCTGAAAAGAAATGTGCTCGTTTTGGCGATGAGACGTCTTCAAATAACTCAAACTCTCATCAAAATCAGTCAAATGAATACGACGAGAAAGCACTAGGTAGGTGTCTTTGTTCTGAAAACAATGGCAACTAGATTATTTCATCTTGATTCAAAAGAGCAACGGCCCTTGGTGAGATTTGATTAGATAAACAGTTTCTGCTGTGAAGCCGTCTCCCGCAGCCTGCCCCGCACAGAGCAAGAGCTCAGGTGCACTCGTGTACAGCTCAAGCCCCATGTCTCCCTGGTGGTCTAGTGGTTAGGATTCGGCGCTCTCACCGCCGCGGCCCGGGTTCGATTCCCGGTCAGGGAAAGCTGATTTTTGCCCGGCGTCGGCCTGGACACGGACAAAGACACCACCAAAAAGCATGGCTTCCTTCGAGCCGGAGTCGAACCAGCGACCTAAGGATGGCCGGTTGTTCACCTACAGTCCTCCGCTCTACCAACTGAGCTATCGAAGGCCCTGGCGCTGTCATGGGACGCGAAAGCTGGTGGACACGAGAGAGCCGCATGGAAAAGGCCCCTGAAAAGAAATGTGCTCGTTTTGGCGATGAGACGTCTTCAAATAACTCAAACTCTCATCAAAATCAGTCAAATGAATACGACGAGAAAGCACTAGGTAGGTGTCTTTGTTCTGAAAACAATGGCAACTAGATTATTTCATCTTGATTCCAAAGAGCAACGGCCCTTGGTGAGATTTGATTAGATAAACAGTTTCTGCTGTGAAGCCGTCTCCCGCAGCCTGCCCCGCACAGAGCAAGAGCTCAGGTGCACTCGTGTACAGCTCAAGCCCCATGTCTCCCTGGTGGTCTAGTGGTTAGGATTCGGCGCTCTCACCGCCGCGGCCCGGGTTCGATTCCCGGTCAGGGAAAGCTGATTTTTGCCCGGCGTCGGCCTGGACACGGACAAAGACACCACCAAAAAGCATGGCTTCCTTCGAGCCGGAGTCGAACCAGCGACCTAAGGATGGCCGGTTGTTCACCTACAGTCCTCCGCTCTACCAACTGAGCTATCGAAGGCCCTGGCGCTGTCATGGGACGCGAAAGCTGGTGGACACGAGAGAGCCGCATGGAAAAGGCCCCTGAAAAGAAATGTGCTCGTTTTGGCGATGAGACGTCTTCAAATAACTCAAACTCTCATCAAAATCAGTCAAATGAATACGACGAGAAAGCACTAGGTAGGTGTCTTTGTTCTGAAAACAATGGCAACTAGATTATTTCATCTTGATTCAAAAGAGCAACGGCCCTTGGTGAGATTTGATTAGATAAACAGTTTCTGCTGTGAAGCCGTCTCCCGCAGCCTGCCCCGCACAGAGCAAGAGCTCAGGTGCACTCGTGTACAGCTCAAGCCCCATGTCTCCCTGGTGGTCTAGTGGTTAGGATTCGGCGCTCTCACCGCCGCGGCCCGGGTTCGATTCCCGGTCAGGGAAAGCTGATTTTTGCCCGGCGTCGGCCTGGACACGGACAAAGACACCACCAAAAAGCATGGCTTCCTTCGAGCCGGAGTCGAACCAGCGACCTAAGGATGGCCGGTTGTTCACCTACAGTCCTCCGCTCTACCAACTGAGCTATCGAAGGCCCTGGCGCTGTCATGGGACGCGAAAGCTGGTGGACACGAGAGAGCCGCATGGAAAAGGCCCCTGAAAAGAAATGTGCTCGTTTTGGCGATGAGACGTCTTCAAATAACTCAAACTCTCATCAAAATCAGTCAAATGAATACGACGAGAAAGCACTAGGTAGGTGTCTTTGTTCTGAAAACAATGGCAACTAGATTATTTCATCTTGATTCCAAAGAGCAACGGCCCTTGGTGAGATTTGATTAGATAAACAGTTTCTGCTGTGAAGCCGTCTCCCGCAGCCTGCCCCGCACAGAGCAAGAGCTCAGGTGCACTCGTGTACAGCTCAAGCCCCATGTCTCCCTGGTGGTCTAGTGGTTAGGATTCGGCGCTCTCACCGCCGCGGCCCGGGTTCGATTCCCGGTCAGGGAAAGCTGATTTTTGCCCGGCGTCGGCCTGGACACGGACAAAGACACCACCAAAAAGCATGGCTTCCTTCGAGCCGGAGTCGAACCAGCGACCTAAGGATGGCCGGTTGTTCACCTACAGTCCTCCGCTCTACCAACTGAGCTATCGAAGGCCCTGGCGCTGTCATGGGACGCGAAAGCTGGTGGACACGAGAGAGCCGCATGGAAAAGGCCCCTGAAAAGAAATGTGCTCGTTTTGGCGATGAGACGTCTTCAAATAACTCAAACTCTCATCAAAATCAGTCAAATGAATACGACGAGAAAGCACTAGGTAGGTGTCTTTGTTCTGAAAACAATGGCAACTAGATTATTTCATCTTGATTCAAAAGAGCAACGGCCCTTGGTGAGATTTGATTAGATAAACAGTTTCTGCTGTGAAGCCGTCTCCCGCAGCCTGCCCCGCACAGAGCAAGAGCTCAGGTGCACTCGTGTACAGCTCAAGCCCCATGTCTCCCTGGTGGTCTAGTGGTTAGGATTCGGCGCTCTCACCGCCGCGGCCCGGGTTCGATTCCCGGTCAGGGAAAGCTGATTTTTGCCCGGCGTCGGCCTGGACACGGACAAAGACACCACCAAAAAGCATGGCTTCCTTCGAGCCGGAGTCGAACCAGCGACCTAAGGATGGCCGGTTGTTCACCTACAGTCCTCCGCTCTACCAACTGAGCTATCGAAGGCCCTGGCGCTGTCATGGGACGCGAAAGCTGGTGGACACGAGAGAGCCGCATGGAAAAGGCCCCTGAAAAGAAATGTGCTCGTTTTGGCGATGAGACGTCTTCAAATAACTCAAACTCTCATCAAAATCAGTCAAATGAATACGACGAGAAAGCACTAGGTAGGTGTCTTTGTTCTGAAAACAATGGCAACTAGATTATTTCATCTTGATTCAAAAGAGCAACGGCCCTTGGTGAGATTTGATTAGATAAACAGTTTCTGCTGTGAAGCCGTCTCCCGCAGCCTGCCCCGCACAGAGCAAGAGCTCAGGTGCACTCGTGTACAGCTCAAGCCCCATGTCTCCCTGGTGGTCTAGTGGTTAGGATTCGGCGCTCTCACCGCCGCGGCCCGGGTTCGATTCCCGGTCAGGGAAAGCTGATTTTTGCCCGGCGTCGGCCTGGACACGGACAAAGACACCACCAAAAAGCATGGCTTCCTTCGAGCCGGAGTCGAACCAGCGACCTAAGGATGGCCGGTTGTTCACCTACAGTCCTCCGCTCTACCAACTGAGCTATCGAAGGCCCTGGCGCTGTCATGGGACGCGAAAGCTGGTGGACACGAGAGAGCCGCATGGAAAAGGCCCCTGAAAAGAAATGTGCTCGTTTTGGCGATGAGACGTTTTCAAATAACTCAAACTCTCATCAAAATCAGTCAAATGAATACGACGAGAAAGCACTAGGTAGGTGTCTTTGTTCTGAAAACAATGGCAACTAGATTATTTCATCTTGATTCAAAAGAGCAACGGCCCTTGGTGAGATTTGATTAGATAAACAGTTTCTGCTGTGAAGCCGTCTCCCGCAGCCTGCCCCGCACAGAGCAAGAGCTCAGGTGCACTCGTGTACAGCTCAAGCCCCATGTCTCCCTGGTGGTCTAGTGGTTAGGATTCGGCGCTCTCACCGCCGCGGCCCGGGTTCGATTCCCGGTCAGGGAAAGCTGATTTTTGCCCGGCGTCGGCCTGGACACGGACAAAGACACCACCAAAAAGCATGGCTTCCTTCGAGCCGGAGTCGAACCAGCGACCTAAGGATGGCCGGTTGTTCACCTACAGTCCTCCGCTCTACCAACTGAGCTATCGAAGGCCCTGGCGCTGTCATGGGACGCGAAAGCTGGTGGACACGAGAGAGCCGCATGGAAAAGGCCCCTGAAAAGAAATGTGCTCGTTTTGGCGATGAGACGTCTTCAAATAACTCAAACTCTCATCAAAATCAGTCAAATGAATACGACGAGAAAGCACTAGGTAGGTGTCTTTGTTCTGAAAACAATGGCAACTAGATTATTTCATCTTGATTCAAAAGAGCAACGGCCCTTGGTGAGATTTGATTAGATAAACAGTTTCTGCTGTGAAGCCGTCTCCCGCAGCCTGCCCCGCACAGAGCAAGAGCTCAGGTGCACTCGTGTACAGCTCAAGCCCCATGTCTCCCTTGTGGTCTAGTGGTTAGGATTCGGCGCTCTCACCGCCGCGGCCCGGGTTCGATTCCCGGTCAGGGAAAGCTGATTTTTGCCCGGCGTCGGCCTGGACACGGACAAAGACACCACCAAAAAGCATGGCTTCCTTCGAGCCGGAGTCGAACCAGCGACCTAAGGATGGCCGGTTGTTCACCTACAGTCCTCCGCTCTACCAACTGAGCTATCGAAGGCCCTGGCGCTGTCATGGGACGCGAAAAATGGTGGACACGAGAGAGCCGCATGGAAAAGGCCCCTGAAAAGAAATGTGCTCGTTTTGGCGATGAGACGTCTTCAAATAACTCAAACTCTCATCAAAATCAGTCAAATGAATACGACGAGAAAGCACTAGGTAGGTGTCTTTGTTCTGAAAACAATGGCAACTAGATTATTTAATCTTGATTCAAAAGAGCAACGGCCCTTGGTGAGATTTGATTAGATAAACAGTTTCTGCTGTGAAGCCGTCTCCCGCAGCCTGCCCCGCACAGAGCAAGAGCTCAGGTGCACTCGTGTACAGCTCAAGCCCCATGTCTCCCTGGTGGTCTAGTGGTTAGGATTCGGCGCTCTCACCGCCGCGGCCCGGGTTCGATTCCCGGTCAGGGAAAGCTGATTTTTGCCCGGCGTCGGCCTGGACACGGACAAAGACACCACCAAAAAGCATGGCTTCCTTCGAGCCGGAGTCGAACCAGCGACCTAAGGATGGCCGGTTGTTCACCTACAGTCCTCCGCTCTACCAACTGAGCTATCGAAGGCCCTGGCGCTGTCATGGGACGCGAAAGCTGGTGGACACGAGAGAGCCGCATGGAAAAGGCCCCTGAAAAGAAATGTGCTCGTTTTGGCGATGAGACGTTTTCAAATAACTCAAACTCTCATCAAAATCAGTCAAATGAATACGACGAGAAAGCACTAGGTAGGTGTCTTTGTTCTGAAAACAATGGCAACTAGATTATTTCATCTTGATTCAAAAGAGCAACGGCCCTTGGTGAGATTTGATTAGATAAACAGTTTCTGCTGTGAAGCCGTCTCCCGCAGCCTGCCCCGCACAGAGCAAGAGCTCAGGTGCACTCGTGTACAGCTCAAGCCCCATGTCTCCCTGGTGGTCTAGTGGTTAGGATTCGGCGCTCTCACCGCCGCGGCCCGGGTTCGATTCCCGGTCAGGGAAAGCTGATTTTTGCCCGGCGTCGGCCTGGACACGGACAAAGACACCACCAAAAAGCATGGCTTCCTTCGAGCCGGAGTCGAACCAGCGACCTAAGGATGGCCGGTTGTTCACCTACAGTCCTCCGCTCTACCAACTGAGCTATCGAAGGCCCTGGCGCTGTCATGGGACGCGAAAGCTGGTGGACACGAGAGAGCCGCATGGAAAAGGCCCCTGAAAAGAAATGTGCTCGTTTTGGCGATGAGACGTCTTCAAATAACTCAAACTCTCATCAAAATCAGTCAAATGAATACGACGAGAAAGCACTAGGTAGGTGTCTTTGTTCTGAAAACAATGGCAACTAGATTATTTCATCTTGATTCAAAAGAGCAACGGCCCTTGGTGAGATTTGATTAGATAAACAGTTTCTGCTGTGAAGCCGTCTCCCGCAGCCTGCCCCGCACAGAGCAAGAGCTCAGGTGCACTCGTGTACAGCTCAAGCCCCATGTCTCCCTTGTGGTCTAGTGGTTAGGATTCGGCGCTCTCACCGCCGCGGCCCGGGTTCGATTCCCGGTCAGGGAAAGCTGATTTTTGCCCGGCGTCGGCCTGGACACGGACAAAGACACCACCAAAAAGCATGGCTTCCTTCGAGCCGGAGTCGAACCAGCGACCTAAGGATGGCCGGTTGTTCACCTACAGTCCTCCGCTCTACCAACTGAGCTATCGAAGGCCCTGGCGCTGTCATGGGACGCGAAAGCTGGTGGACACGAGAGAGCCGCATGGAAAAGGCCCCTGAAAAGAAATGTGCTCGTTTTGGCGATGAGACGTCTTCAAATAACTCAAACTCTCATCAAAATCAGTCAAATGAATACGACGAGAAAGCACTAGGTAGGTGTCTTTGTTCTGAAAACAATGGCAACTAGATTATTTCATCTTGATTCAAAAGAGCAACGGCCCTTGGTGAGATTTGATTAGATAAACAGTTTCTGCTGTGAAGCCGTCTCCCGCAGCCTGCCCCGCACAGAGCAAGAGCTCAGGTGCACTCGTGTACAGCTCAAGCCCCATGTCTCCCTGGTGGTCTAGTGGTTAGGATTCGGCGCTCTCACCGCCGCGGCCCGGGTTCGATTCCCGGTCAGGGAAAGCTGATTTTTGCCCGGCGTCGGCCTGGACACGGACAAAGACACCACCAAAAAGCATGGCTTCCTTCGAGCCGGAGTCGAACCAGCGACCTAAGGATGGCCGGTTGTTCACCTACAGTCCTCCGCTCTACCAACTGAGCTATCGAAGGCCCTGGCGCTGTCATGGGACGCGAAAGCTGGTGGACACGAGAGAGCCGCATGGAAAAGGCCCCTGAAAAGAAATGTGCTCGTTTTGGCGATGAGACGTCTTCAAATAACTCAAACTCTCATCAAAATCAGTCAAATGAATACGACGAGAAAGCACTAGGTAGGTGTCTTTGTTCTGAAAACAATGGCAACTAGATTATTTCATCTTGATTCAAAAGAGCAACGGCCCTTGGTGAGATTTGATTAGATAAACAGTTTCTGCTGTGAAGCCGTCTCCCGCAGCCTGCCCCGCACAGAGCAAGAGCTCAGGTGCACTCGTGTACAGCTCAAGCCCCATGTCTCCCTGGTGGTCTAGTGGTTAGGATTCGGCGCTCTCACCGCCGCGGCCCGGGTTCGATTCCCGGTCAGGGAAAGCTGATTTTTGCCCGGCGTCGGCCTGGACACGGACAAAGACACCACCAAAAAGCATGGCTTCCTTCGAGCCGGAGTCGAACCAGCGACCTAAGGATGGCCGGTTGTTCACCTACAGTCCTCCGCTCTACCAACTGAGCTATCGAAGGCCCTGGCGCTGTCATGGGACGCGAAAGCTGGTGGACACGAGAGAGCCGCATGGAAAAGGCCCCTGAAAAGAAATGTGCTCGTTTTGGCGATGAGACGTCTTCAAATAACTCAAACTCTCATCAAAATCAGTCAAATGAATACGACGAGAAAGCACTAGGTAGGTGTCTTTGTTCTGAAAACAATGGCAACTAGATTATTTCATCTTGATTCAAAAGAGCAACGGCCCTTGGTGAGATTTGATTAGATAAACAGTTTCTGCTGTGAAGCCGTCTCCCGCAGCCTGCCCCGCACAGAGCAAGAGCTCAGGTGCACTCGTGTACAGCTCAAGCCCCATGTCTCCCTGGTGGTCTAGTGGTTAGGATTCGGCGCTCTCACCGCCGCGGCCCGGGTTCGATTCCCGGTCAGGGAAAGCTGATTTTTGCCCGGCGTCGGCCTGGACACGGACAAAGACACCACCAAAAAGCATGGCTTCCTTCGAGCCGGAGTCGAACCAGCGACCTAAGGATGGCCGGTTGTTCACCTACAGTCCTCCGCTCTACCAACTGAGCTATCGAAGGCCCTGGCGCTGTCATGGGACGCGAAAGCTGGTGGACACGAGAGAGCCGCATGGAAAAGGCCCCTGAAAAGAAATGTGCTCGTTTTGGCGATGAGACGTCTTCAAATAACTCAAACTCTCATCAAAATCAGTCAAATGAATACGACGAGAAAGCACTAGGTAGGTGTCTTTGTTCTGAAAACAATGGCAACTAGATTATTTCATCTTGATTCAAAAGAGCAACGGCCCTTGGTGAGATTTGATTAGATAAACAGTTTCTGCTGTGAAGCCGTCTCCCGCAGCCTGCCCCGCACAGAGCAAGAGCTCAGGTGCACTCGTGTACAGCTCAAGCCCCATGTCTCCCTGGTGGTCTAGTGGTTAGGATTCGGCGCTCTCACCGCCGCGGCCCGGGTTCGATTCCCGGTCAGGGAAAGCTGATTTTTGCCCGGCGTCGGCCTGGACACGGACAAAGACACCACCAAAAAGCATGGCTTCCTTCGAGCCGGAGTCGAACCAGCGACCTAAGGATGGCCGGTTGTTCACCTACAGTCCTCCGCTCTACCAACTGAGCTATCGAAGGCCCTGGCGCTGTCATGGGACGCGAAAGCTGGTGGACACGAGAGAGCCGCATGGAAAAGGCCCCTGAAAAGAAATGTGCTCGTTTTGGCGATGAGACGTCTTCAAATAACTCAAACTCTCATCAAAATCAGTCAAATGAATACGACGAGAAAGCACTAGGTAGGTGTCTTTGTTCTGAAAACAATGGCAACTAGATTATTTCATCTTGATTCAAAAGAGCAACGGCCCTTGGTGAGATTTGATTAGATAAACAGTTTCTGCTGTGAAGCCGTCTCCCGCAGCCTGCCCCGCACAGAGCAAGAGCTCAGGTGCACTCGTGTACAGCTCAAGCCCCATGTCTCCCTGGTGGTCTAGTGGTTAGGATTCGGCGCTCTCACCGCCGCGGCCCGGGTTCGATTCCCGGTCAGGGAAAGCTGATTTTTGCCCGGCGTCGGCCTGGACACGGACAAAGACACCACCAAAAAGCATGGCTTCCTTCGAGCCGGAGTCGAACCAGCGACCTAAGGATGGCCGGTTGTTCACCTACAGTCCTCCGCTCTACCAACTGAGCTATCGAAGGCCCTGGCGCTGTCATGGGACGCGAAAGCTGGTGGACACGAGAGAGCCGCATGGAAAAGGCCCCTGAAAAGAAATGTGCTCGTTTTGGCGATGAGACGTCTTCAAATAACTCAAACTCTCATCAAAATCAGTCAAATGAATACGACGAGAAAGCACTAGGTAGGTGTCTTTGTTCTGAAAACAATGGCAACTAGATTATTTCATCTTGATTCAAAAGAGCAACGGCCCTTGGTGAGATTTGATTAGATAAACAGTTTCTGCTGTGAAGCCGTCTCCCGCAGCCTGCCCCGCACAGAGCAAGAGCTCAGGTGCACTCGTGTACAGCTCAAGCCCCATGTCTCCCTGGTGGTCTAGTGGTTAGGATTCGGCGCTCTCACCGCCGCGGCCCGGGTTCGATTCCCGGTCAGGGAAAGCTGATTTTTGCCCGGCGTCGGCCTGGACACGGACAAAGACACCACCAAAAAGCATGGCTTCCTTCGAGCCGGAGTCGAACCAGCGACCTAAGGATGGCCGGTTGTTCACCTACAGTCCTCCGCTCTACCAACTGAGCTATCGAAGGCCCTGGCGCTGTCATGGGACGCGAAAGCTGGTGGACACGAGAGAGCCGCATGGAAAAGGCCCCTGAAAAGAAATGTGCTCGTTTTGGCGATGAGACGTCTTCAAATAACTCAAACTCTCATCAAAATCAGTCAAATGAATACGACGAGAAAGCACTAGGTAGGTGTCTTTGTTCTGAAAACAATGGCAACTAGATTATTTCATCTTGATTCAAAAGAGCAACGGCCCTTGGTGAGATTTGATTAGATAAACAGTTTCTGCTGTGAAGCCGTCTCCCGCAGCCTGCCCCGCACAGAGCAAGAGCTCAGGTGCACTCGTGTACAGCTCAAGCCCCATGTCTCCCTGGTGGTCTAGTGGTTAGGATTCGGCGCTCTCACCGCCGCGGCCCGGGTTCGATTCCCGGTCAGGGAAAGCTGATTTTTGCCCGGCGTCGGCCTGGACACGGACAAAGACACCACCAAAAAGCATGGCTTCCTTCGAGCCGGAGTCGAACCAGCGACCTAAGGATGGCCGGTTGTTCACCTACAGTCCTCCGCTCTACCAACTGAGCTATCGAAGGCCCTGGCGCTGTCATGGGACGCGAAAGCTGGTGGACACGAGAGAGCCGCATGGAAAAGGCCCCTGAAAAGAAATGTGCTCGTTTTGGCGATGAGACGTCTTCAAATAACTCAAACTCTCATCAAAATCAGTCAAATGAATACGACGAGAAAGCACTAGGTAGGTGTCTTTGTTCTGAAAACAATGGCAACTAGATTATTTCATCTTGATTCAAAAGAGCAACGGCCCTTGGTGAGATTTGATTAGATAAACAGTTTCTGCTGTGAAGCCGTCTCCCGCAGCCTGCCCCGCACAGAGCAAGAGCTCAGGTGCACTCGTGTACAGCTCAAGCCCCATGTCTCCCTGGTGGTCTAGTGGTTAGGATTCGGCGCTCTCACCGCCGCGGCCCGGGTTCGATTCCCGGTCAGGGAAAGCTGATTTTTGCCCGGCGTCGGCCTGGACACGGACAAAGACACCACCAAAAAGCATGGCTTCCTTCGAGCCGGAGTCGAACCAGCGACCTAAGGATGGCCGGTTGTTCACCTACAGTCCTCCGCTCTACCAACTGAGCTATCGAAGGCCCTGGCGCTGTCATGGGACGCGAAAGCTGGTGGACACGAGAGAGCCGCATGGAAAAGGCCCCTGAAAAGAAATGTGCTCGTTTTGGCGATGAGACGTCTTCAAATAACTCAAACTCTCATCAAAATCAGTCAAATGAATACGACGAGAAAGCACTAGGTAGGTGTCTTTGTTCTGAAAACAATGGCAACTAGATTATTTCATCTTGATTCAAAAGAGCAACGGCCCTTGGTGAGATTTGATTAGATAAACAGTTTCTGCTGTGAAGCCGTCTCCCGCAGCCTGCCCCGCACAGAGCAAGAGCTCAGGTGCACTCGTGTACAGCTCAAGCCCCATGTCTCCCTGGTGGTCTAGTGGTTAGGATTCGGCGCTCTCACCGCCGCGGCCCGGGTTCGATTCCCGGTCAGGGAAAGCTGATTTTTGCCCGGCGTCGGCCTGGACACGGACAAAGACACCACCAAAAAGCATGGCTTCCTTCGAGCCGGAGTCGAACCAGCGACCTAAGGATGGCCGGTTGTTCACCTACAGTCCTCCGCTCTACCAACTGAGCTATCGAAGGCCCTGGCGCTGTCATGGGACGCGAAAGCTGGTGGACACGAGAGAGCCGCATGGAAAAGGCCCCTGAAAAGAAATGTGCTCGTTTTGGCGATGAGACGTCTTCAAATAACTCAAACTCTCATCAAAATCAGTCAAATGAATACGACGAGAAAGCACTAGGTAGGTGTCTTTGTTCTGAAAACAATGGCAACTAGATTATTTCATCTTGATTCAAAAGAGCAACGGCCCTTGGTGAGATTTGATTAGATAAACAGTTTCTGCTGTGAAGCCGTCTCCCGCAGCCTGCCCCGCACAGAGCAAGAGCTCAGGTGCACTCGTGTACAGCTCAAGCCCCATGTCTCCCTGGTGGTCTAGTGGTTAGGATTCGGCGCTCTCACCGCCACGGCCCGGGTTCGATTCCCGGTCAGGGAAAGCTGATTTTTGCCCGGCGTCGGCCTGGACACGGACAAAGACACCACCAAAAAGCATGGCTTCCTTCGAGCCGGAGTCGAACCAGCGACCTAAGGATGGCCGGTTGTTCACCTACAGTCCTCCGCTCTACCAACTGAGCTATCGAAGGCCCTGGCGCTGTCATGGGACGCGAAAGCTGGTGGACACGAGAGAGCCGCATGGAAAAGGCCCCTGAAAAGAAATGTGCTCGTTTTGGCGATGAGACGTCTTCAAATAACTCAAACTCTCATCAAAATCAGTCAAATGAATACGACGAGAAAGCACTAGGTAGGTGTCTTTGTTCTGAAAACAATGGCAACTAGATTATTTCATCTTGATTCAAAAGAGCAACGGCCCTTGGTGAGATTTGATTAGATAAACAGTTTCTGCTGTGAAGCCGTCTCCCGCAGCCTGCCCCGCACAGAGCAAGAGCTCAGGTGCACTCGTGTACAGCTCAAGCCCCATGTCTCCCTGGTGGTCTAGTGGTTAGGATTCGGCGCTCTCACCGCCGCGGCCCGGGTTCGATTCCCGGTCAGGGAAAGCTGATTTTTGCCCGGCGTCGGCCTGGACACGGACAAAGACACCACCAAAAAGCATGGCTTCCTTCGAGCCGGAGTCGAACCAGCGACCTAAGGATGGCCGGTTGTTCACCTACAGTCCTCCGCTCTACCAACTGAGCTATCGAAGGCCCTGGCGCTGTCATGGGACGCGAAAGCTGGTGGACACGAGAGAGCCGCATGGAAAAGGCCCCTGAAAAGAAATGTGCTCGTTTTGGCGATGAGACGTCTTCAAATAACTCAAACTCTCATCAAAATCAGTCAAATGAATACGACGAGAAAGCACTAGGTAGGTGTCTTTGTTCTGAAAACAATGGCAACTAGATTATTTCATCTTGATTCAAAAGAGCAACGGCCCTTGGTGAGATTTGATTAGATAAACAGTTTCTGCTGTGAAGCCGTCTCCCGCAGCCTGCCCCGCACAGAGCAAGAGCTCAGGTGCACTCGTGTACAGCTCAAGCCCCATGTCTCCCTGGTGGTCTAGTGGTTAGGATTCGGCGCTCTCACCGCCGCGGCCCGGGTTCGATTCCCGGTCAGGGAAAGCTGATTTTTGCCCGGCGTCGGCCTGGACACGGACAAAGACACCACCAAAAAGCATGGCTTCCTTCGAGCCGGAGTCGAACCAGCGACCTAAGGATGGCCGGTTGTTCACCTACAGTCCTCCGCTCTACCAACTGAGCTATCGAAGGCCCTGGCGCTGTCATGGGACGCGAAAGCTGGTGGACACGAGAGAGCCGCATGGAAAAGGCCCCTGAAAAGAAATGTGCTCGTTTTGGCGATGAGACGTCTTCAAATAACTCAAACTCTCATCAAAATCAGTCAAATGAATACGACGAGAAAGCACTAGGTAGGTGTCTTTGTTCTGAAAACAATGGCAACTAGATTATTTCATCTTGATTCAAAAGAGCAACGGCCCTTGGTGAGATTTGATTAGATAAACAGTTTCTGCTGTGAAGCCGTCTCCCGCAGCCTGCCCCGCACAGAGCAAGAGCTCAGGTGCACTCGTGTACAGCTCAAGCCCCATGTCTCCCTGGTGGTCTAGTGGTTAGGATTCGGCGCTCTCACCGCCGCGGCCCGGGTTCGATTCCCGGTCAGGGAAAGCTGATTTTTGCCCGGCGTCGGCCTGGACACGGACAAAGACACCACCAAAAAGCATGGCTTCCTTCGAGCCGGAGTCGAACCAGCGACCTAAGGATGGCCGGTTGTTCACCTACAGTCCTCCGCTCTACCAACTGAGCTATCGAAGGCCCTGGCGCTGTCATGGGACGCGAAAGCTGGTGGACACGAGAGAGCCGCATGGAAAAGGCCCCTGAAAAGAAATGTGCTCGTTTTGGCGATGAGACGTCTTCAAATAACTCAAACTCTCATCAAAATCAGTCAAATGAATACGACGAGAAAGCACTAGGTAGGTGTCTTTGTTCTGAAAACAATGGCAACTAGATTATTTCATCTTGATTCAAAAGAGCAACGGCCCTTGGTGAGATTTGATTAGATAAACAGTTTCTGCTGTGAAGCCGTCTCCCGCAGCCTGCCCCGCACAGAGCAAGAGCTCAGGTGCACTCGTGTACAGCTCAAGCCCCATGTCTCCCTGGTGGTCTAGTGGTTAGGATTCGGCGCTCTCACCGCCGCGGCCTGGGTTCGATTCCTGGTCAGGGAAAGCTGATTTTTGCCCGGCGTCGGCCTGGAAACGGACAAAGACACCACCAAAAAGCATGGCTTCCTTCGAGCCGGAGTCGAACCAGCGACCTAAGGATGGCCGGTTGTTCACCTACAGTCCTCCGCTCTACCAACTGAGCTATCGAAGGCCCTGGCGCTGTCATGGGACGCGAAAGCTGGTGGACACGAGAGAGCCGCATGGAAAAGGCCCCTGAAAAGAAATGTGCTCGTTTTGGTGATGAGACGTCTTCAAATAACTCAAACTCTCATCAAAATCAGTCAAATGAATACGACGAGAAAGCACTAGGTAGGTGTCTTTGTTCTGAAAACAATGGCAACTAGATTATTTCATCTTGATTCAAAAGAGCAACGGCCCTTGGTGAGATTTGATTAGATAAACAGTTTCTGCTGTGAAGCCGTCTCCCGCAGCCTGCCCCGCACAGAGCAAGAGCTCAGGTGCACTCGTGTACAGTTCAAGCCCCATGTCTCCCTGGTGGTCTAGTGGTTAGGATTCGGCGCTCTCACCGCCGCGGCCCGGGTTCGATTCCCGGTCAGGGAAAGCTGATTTTTGCCCGGCGTCGGCCTGGACACGGACAAAGACACCACCAAAAAGCATGGCTTCCTTCGAGCCGGAGTCGAACCAGCGACCTAAGGATGGCCGGTTGTTCACCTACAGTCCTCCGCTCTACCAACTGAGCTATCGAAGGCCCTGGCGCTGTCATGGGACGCGAAAGCTGGTGGACACGAGAGAGCCGCATGGAAAAGGCCCCTGAAAAGAAATGTGCTCGTTTTGGCGATGAGACGTCTTCAAATAACTCAAACTCTCATCAAAATCAGTCAAATGAATACGACGAGAAAGCACTAGGTAGGTGTCTTTGTTCTGAAAACAATGGCAACTAGATTATTTCATCTTGATTCAAAAGAGCAACGGCCCTTGGTGAGATTTGATTAGATAAACAGTTTCTGCTGTGAAGCCGTCTCCCGCAGCCTGCCCCGCACAGAGCAAGAGCTCAGGTGCACTCGTGTACAGCTCAAGCCCCATGTCTCCCTGGTGGTCTAGTGGTTAGGATTCGGCGCTCTCACCGCCGCGGCCTGGGTTCGATTCCTGGTCAGGGAAAGCTGATTTTTGCCCGGCGTCGGCCTGGAAACGGACAAAGACACCACCAAAAAGCATGGCTTCCTTCGAGCCGGAGTCGAACCAGCGACCTAAGGATGGCCGGTTGTTCACCTACAGTCCTCCGCTCTACCAACTGAGCTATCGAAGGCCCTGGCGCTGTCATGGGACGCGAAAGCTGGTGGACACGAGAGAGCCGCATGGAAAAGGCCCCTGAAAAGAAATGTGCTCGTTTTGGTGATGAGACGTCTTCAAATAACTCAAACTCTCATCAAAATCAGTCAAATGAATACGACGAGAAAGCACTAGGTAGGTGTCTTTGTTCTGAAAACAATGGCAACTAGATTATTTCATCTTGATTCAAAAGAGCAACGGCCCTTGGTGAGATTTGATTAGATAAACAGTTTCTGCTGTGAAGCCGTCTCCCGCAGCCTGCCCCGCACAGAGCAAGAGCTCAGGTGCACTCGTGTACAGCTCAAGCCCCATGTCTCCCTGGTGGTCTAGTGTTTAGGATTCGGCGCTCTCACCGCCGCGGCCCGGGTTCGATTCCCGGTCAGGGAAAGCTGATTTTTGCCCGGCGTCGGCCTGGACACGGACAAAGACACCACCAAAAAGCATGGCTTCCTTCGAGCCGGAGTCGAACCAGCGACCTAAGGATGGCCGGTTGTTCACCTACAGTCCTCCGCTCTACCAACTGAGCTATCGAAGGCCCTGGCGCTGTCATGGGACGCGAAAGCTGGTGGACACGAGAGAGCCGCATGGAAAAGGCCCCTGAAAAGAAATGTGCTCGTTTTGGCGATGAGACGTCTTCAAATAACTCAAACTCTCATCAAAATCAGTCAAATGAATACAACGAGAAAGCACTAGGTAGGTGTCTTTGTTCTGAAAACAATGGCAACTAGATTATTTCATCTTGATTCAAAAGAGCAACGGCCCTTGGTGAGATTTGATTAGATAAACAGTTTCAGCTGTGAAGCCGTCTCCCGCAGCCTGCCCCGCACAGAGCAAGAGCTCAGGTGCACTCGTGTACAGCTCAAGCCCCATGTCTCCCTGGTGGTCTAGTGGTTAGGATTCGGCGCTCTCACCGCCGCGGCCCGGGTTCGATTCCCGGTCAGGGAAAGCTGATTTTTGCCCGGCGTCGGCCTGGACACGGACAAAGACACCACCAAAAAGCATGGCTTCCTTCGAGCCGGAGTCGAACCAGCGACCTAAGGATGGCCGGTTGTTCACCTACAGTCCTCCGCTCTACCAACTGAGCTATCGAAGGCCCTGGCGCTGTCATGGGACGCGAAATCTGGTGGACACGAGAGAGCCGCATGGAAAAGGCCCCTGAAAAGAAATGTGCTCGTTTTGGCGATGAGACGTCTTCAAATAACTCAAACTCTCATCAAAATCAGTAAAATGAATACGACGAGAAAGCACTAGGTAGGTGTCTTTGTTCTGAAAACAATGGCAACTAGATTATTTCATCTTGATTCAAAAGAGCAACGGCCCTTGGTGAGATTTGATTAGATAAACAGTTTCTGCTGTGAAGCCGTCTCCCGCAGCCTGCCCCGCACAGAGCAAGAGCTCAGGTGCACTCGTGTACAGCTCAAGCCCCATGTCTCCCTGGTGGTCTAGTGGTTAGGATTCGGCGCTCTCACCGCCGCGGCCCGGGTTCGATTCCCGGTCAGGGAAAGCTGATTTTTGCCCGGCGTCGGCCTGGACACGGACAAAGACACCACCAAAAAGCATGGCTTCCTTCGAGCCGGAGTCGAACCAGCGACCTAAGGATGGCCGGTTGTTCACCTACAGTCCTCCGCTCTACCAACTGAGCTATCGAAGGCCCTGGCGCTGTCATGGGACGCGAAAGCTGGTGGACACGAGAGAGCCGCATGGAAAAGGCCCCTGAAAAGAAATGTGCTCGTTTTGGCGATGAGACGTCTTCAAATAACTCAAACTCTCATCAAAATCAGTCAAATGAATACGACGAGAAAGCACTAGGTAGGTGTCTTTGTTCTGAAAACAATGGCAACTAGATTATTTCATCTTGATTCAAAAGAGCAACGGCCCTTGGTCAGATTTGATTAGATAAACAGTTTCAGCTGTGAAGCCGTCTCCCGCAGCCTGCCCCGCACAGAGCAAGAGCTCAGGTGCACTCGTGTACAGCTCAAGCCCCATGTCTCCCTGGTGGTCTAGTGGTTAGGATTCGGCGCTCTCACCGCCGCGGCCCGGGTTCGATTCCCGGTCAGGGAAAGCTGATTTTTGCCCGGCGTCGGCCTGCACACGGACAAAGACACCACCAAAAAGCATGGCTTCCTTCGAGCCGGAGTCGAACCAGCGACCTAAGGATGGCCGGTTGTTCACCTACAGTCCTCCGCTCTACCAACTGAGCTATCGAAGGCCCTGGCGCTGTCATGGGACGCGAAAGCTGGTGGACACGAGAGAGCCGCATGGAAAAGGCCCCTGAAAAGAAAAACAGTTTCTGCTGTGAAGCCGTCTCCCGCAGCCTGCCCCGCACAGAGCAAGAGCTCAGGTGCACTCGTGTACAGCTCAAGCCCCATGTCTCCCTGGTGGTCTAGTGGTTAGGATTCGGCGCTCTCACCGCCGCGGCCCGGGTTCGATTCCCGGTCAGGGAAAGCTGATTTTTGCCCGGCGTCGGCCTGGACACGGACAAAGACACCACCAAAAAGCATGGCTTCCTTCGAGCCGGAGTCAAACCAGCGACCTAAGGATGGCCGGTTGTTCACCTACAGTCCTCCGCTCTACCAAGTGAGCTATCGAAGGCCCTGGCGCTGTCATGGGACGCGAAAGCTGGTGGACACGAGAGAGCCGCATGGAAAAGGCCCCTGAAAAGAAATGTGCTCGTTTTGGCGATGAGACGTCTTCAAATAACTCAAACTCTCATCAAAATCAGTCAAATGAATATGACGAGAAAGCACTAGGTAGGTGTCTTTGTTCTGAAAACAATGGCAACTAGATTATTTCAGCTTGATTCAAAAGAGCAACGGCCCTTAGTAGCCTAGTATGCGTGTTCTCATGCATGTTGAGAAAACTTAGATCAGGGGAAGGGATCTAATACTGACAGTACCTTCCACAAGGTTGTTGGTCCTGTTATCGGAACAACGGCCAAAAACGTTCCAGATAACAGGGGGGAAGAGGGCGTTTCCTGCCACATATGTGCGTTCCATCTACTGAATGAAAGCGTTCAGTTCAGGGTACATACATAGAAGCCTGGTGGTGTGTCGGGAGGTGATCATGAGGTGGAAATTCTGTCTCAGTACTGGGATGTAGCTCACTGCCATGGCTTTCCTTACCGGCTACCGCCATACCAGCACTCCGACATTGACGTCCAATTGTCGTAGTGGAGGCATGTCTCTTTAAGGGAAAAAGTCCCACCACTCCAACATTTTTTTTTTTCATGGTCGCAGTGGCGGTATTCAACTTTTTTTTCAAACAACGTGCCATTCCGACATGAGGTCATTAATAGGCTATTAATGTCATAACTATATCCAATTGTGTAAAATAATAAAAATTCACATTTAAAATGTCATTGTGAAGACTTCTTGATATGGTTATGTGTCTGTTGCGTGCGCGACTCGGGGAAGTGAAAGCAGTTCATAGACATGGCAAGTTTTCTTCTCTGTCTCATTATTCGTGGACTAAGTGGAGCTAAATTGAGTTATTATTTTGCTGTCACTTCGTCTGTTTTATGGCCTAGAAGGTTGTATTTGGTATCTGTGGATCTAGCTCTCCTCTTTTATCTGACATGCAAGCCATATCTTTTTGACCACGGTTTCACGAGTAAATCAAACGAAAGTAGCGGTAGCCGAAGCTATATGATTCTTATTTGTTTGTCACTTCGTCTGTTTCTATAACACAAAAGGATCGATGTGTTTGGTATCAATGGAAAGCTCTGTTTCTCCTCTTTCATTTGATATGCGTGTTATGTCTGTGCGATGCCTGGTCCCGGAGTAATTCAAGCGAGAGCAGTGGCTGTGTGGGGGAACGCAGAGCAATATAAACTAAATATGATATACTTTGATTTATTTCTATTTTCATACTTGATCGTACAGACACGTGTCTAGTCTCGTTGGAAAGCCCCGGTTCTGCTCTTTCATGCAATATAGGTCTCATCTCACTGTGACTAAGAATCGCAGAGCAATGTAACATAGAAGAATGGGTGTGTTTTTTGACGCACTTTGCGTCCGTCGGGCTCATAGGGTCCGTTAAATTGACTTGGAAAAAAATAGGATCTGTAAACTGTCGGAATGGGGGTACTAAAATGTGTCGGATTGGCAGCATGTCGAAATAGCAGCATGTTGAAATAGAGGCATGTCTAAATGGAAGCATGTCGTAGTGGTGGCATGTCTGAGTGGCAGCATGTAACCTTCCTTACCCACCCTTTGAGCCGCCTGTCGTGCCGGTACGGTGCTGCATAAGTTGAGAAAATCAGTGAATTAGGCTATCTCTCTCTCGCGCGCGCGCGCGCGCACACACACACACACACACACACGCGCAGGCAGGCAATAACGGTTGTCATTAGTCAAGGTAGTGTTCTGCATGTTCTTTATGGCCCAGACACATGCAACAAAGGCAGCATCATTACATGATTAGTGAAACTGTGTCATGTGTATTGGCTTTAACAACTGATGGTTCACATGCTTTCTTTGTCATTATTCTACATTCCCGAGGATAACTAGTTGTTAAGAACCTACAAGGTGTAAGGAAATTGGTGTGAAATGTTCATAAAGTATGATGAAGTTATTCCCATTGAAAAGTGTGGGGCTAAATGCTTACTTAATTTTAAAGGTTTTGCACAGGCTGTGATGTACAAAACAATGTATTAATTGTGGGGCTCACTTGGACCATCTGGAAAGAGAGGAAAAGTATTCAGGTGAAATGGCATTCCAAAGTAAAGCCCAATCAAAACTGTTTGGCTCATTTCAGCCAGGAATACTCAGAGACATAACTGAAGTTAACAAAGATTTTAATCAGAATAGAAATTAGCAACAATGAGAGTCTTTGGCGTAGGCCCCGTCCTAGGTCCAGGTCACTGAGTGTGCGGACCCTGGCAAATCCTGCCGGAACGAGAAGCAGGGGCGAAGCCTACCCCCTGGACAACTGGACGAGGACCAACCTGGTGGTGATTAGGGAGGGAGGGTGGGAACATCGAAAATCGGCACCTGAAAGCAACAAGGCAGGTGCCTGGGCAGAGTCATTAATAAAGCCAATGTAGCCTGGTGATTGGTCGAAGGTAATGAATGAATGACGTATTAAGTATACCCGGCAGAACTACGCTGCAGCTACGCAGGCGCTACATTTCAGCCAGGAATACTCAGAGACATAACTGAAGTTAACAAAGATTTTAATCAGAATAGAAATTAGCAACAATGAGAGTCTTTGGCGTAGGCCCCGTCCTAGGTCCAGGTCACTGAGTGTGCGGACCCTGGCAAATCCTGCCGGAACGAGAAGCAGGGGCGAAGCCTACCCCCAAAAATAAGTTACCCATTGGAAGCTTAGCTGGATCGTCTTCACTGAATGAGGGCGAAGCCTACCCCCAAAAATAAGGTTACTGGAAGCTTAGCTGGATCATCTTCACTGAAATAAAGAACAATATTAAACAGCTTATGTTTTATTATCCTGTTAAACTGAAAGAGCGAGAGAATGTAGGTATATGAAGTAAGTCATAAATTGGCATAGAAACCTTAGCCGAATGGCATCACTTGACCGTCTTTAGATCTGAAGATCTACAGGGCAGTCCTTAGCTACAGGCCAAGTGATCTCAATGAATATAATGAATGATTAGAAGACATGTGATACTATAAGTAAATGAAAACGACTAACCTGGAAAGGGGCATCAAGAAGGCCTAGCACCCTTTAATTGATTTGTACGACTGAAGTCGAGTCAGGTCAAGTTGTTGTACGGGTGGAAGGCCCGAGTTGGCCATGAGTCGAAGGCCCGAGTTGGCCATGAGTCGATTGGTACGATTGATGATGAGGATTGATGATGACTATTGATAATGATTGAGAAGTGATAAGTGATTAATAACAGTTGAGTGATTTCGTGATCGTATGAGACTGAAGAAAGGGCAGTGAGGACATGGGATAATTTACCACTGCTTGGACCCATTATTTAAGGTGCCGGCTGTGCGAGTTGAGGTAATTCTTGGGGTCCAGTATAAAGCAAGAAACTGAGTAAAGTAGAATTGAGTTAAGTAACCACCACCAGTATTTGCAAGTAAAGGTATGAGGATTATGAAATGCTCATTGTTGCTGAGGAAGTGTTTGTATTTACAGAACTATAACCATGTGCCGATAGACAGTGTAGATAGAGTGAGGCTAGAGTGTAAATAGATAGAATGGGGGGCCCGAGTTGGCCATGAGTCGAAGGCCCGAGTTGGCCATGAGTCTATTGATATCATTGATGATTGATGATGATGAATGATGATGATAATGATTGATGATGATGATGATGATTGATGATTGATGATGAAGATGATGATTATGGAGGATGATGAATGATTGATGATTATGATTATGGAGGATGATGAATGATTGATGATGATGATTGATGATTATGATTACGGATGATGATGAATGATTGATGATGATGGATGATGGATGATGATGGATGATGATGATGGATGATGATGGAGGATGATGATGGATGATGATGGATGATGATGATGGATGATGATGATGGATGATGATGGATGATGAATGATGATGATGGATGATGGATGATGATGGATGATGATGGATGATGATGATGGATGATGATTATGATTATGTAGGATGATGATGAATGATTGATGATGATGATTGATGATTATGATTACGGATGATGATGAATGATAGAGAATGATAGATAATGATGGATGATGATGGATGATGGATGATTATGATTACGGATGATGATGAATGATAGATAATGATGGATGATGATGGATGATGGTTGATTATGGATGATGGATGATGATGATTGTGATTATGGATGATGATTATGGATGATTGATAAGCTTGCGAGAAAAAATGAGAATGAGGTATACGGGTGGGTAGAAGGCAAGGAAACTTGCTTAAATGAAAATTTACCGGAGAAAGCGTATTGGTGTTAAGGGGATCCATGGCAGATTAGAATCATGATGGTGTAACTCATGACAATGTGCTATGGCTACCAGGGAGAGGTTACCATCCTATAAAGATGAAGCTATCGGACCTGAGAGCAGGTTTGAAGGCGAGTTAACCCTAAGCTCCTTGCTCTCGGAATACCCCTCGAAGGACGACCGATAAAGGTGCATTAGCAGAACGAAATCAGAAACTTTACGAGGTAGCAAAAAGAAATCTCATCCGACACACATTAATGCCTCTGAGAAAGCAAAAGCAAGGACATGCGTAACTATGCGATATGCCAAACAAACGAGCGAGTAAGTATTTGATGGAACGTTGGCACTTGTGGGCATGTAATTGTAGCCTATGACATTCGAAGGATTTTCACGAGCCGGAAGATACCAACGGTTAATTAATACTTAAAGAGACCCTATGCCACTTTCTGCAGGAGACGATCGCTCCTTGTTTACATCTGGAAATCTGGGACGAGAAACCACGCTTGCAATTTATTTAAATATAGCCTATACATGTATAGATATACACGCTAAAGCTGTCGGGGAAGCTCTGCAGAGAAAATGCAAGCATAAAACGAGCGAAAACTAAAAACGAAACCGAAACTAGATGAAATCGCCAATCCTGTATAGTTTCTCTTTAACCTATGGATATAAGGTGATGCTATGCAATGGAATATGATAGCATGACTAGTTGAATGAACTAATGCAATGACAAGATATATGCTTATGGTCGAGCGATAGTGCATGATCGACATTTGTGAGAGAAACTAATATGGTAGCTCAGCACCTGAGTAGGCCTACACCGCCTGAGACATGAGTTTAAGAAAAGTCCTGCAATCTGTGCCCCGATTGCCCTCTTTTCATTGGAGATTGTACAATGATTTACAAGTTGTTTACCAAGATAAGCACCTAACGTAGCATGATGCAGTTGACTGGAGCGCACCGTGGCTCCTGTATGACTCTCAATCTGACCGGCCTTGGAGTTTAGTCAGCGACTGTATAATCTTATGAACAGAGGCTACAGTGCAAGGCCGACGTTAGCCTGAGAGAGACAAGACGAATACCTGCGAATGTGGACCTTCTCTGCAGGCCAGACTGGCAAGGCGGCTCCCGTTTCTAGGTAGCCTTCCGCAACTCGACACACGAGAACAATCGCCCATCTGACATAGGGCAGCTCAGCATGATGCGCTGATTGCTCGTACGCTCACACGCCGAGCTTTGAGAGTAGCCTATGCCGAGATGTATAGCATGGATTTGCATACCGTGATGAGGAATTTGATTTCACGCCATGAATCAATGCATGACACGCGATACACGATGAAGTCTATGACGTGATGAGAGATTAACTAAACTTAGGCATGGTAGGATAGGCTGCACGTTGAGTAAAATGACATAACGATAATATCAGAACCGAGACCGATGAAAATACGTAACCACAAGTACAACCATAGCTAATTAGTAAGTTAATGTAGGCCTACAGTGGAGAGGCCGGTGAGTTCTAGCCTGGATGGAGCCGAATTTGGCCCCGCCTACATCATTTTCCAGCGGGAAGTTAGGTCTGGCATAGCTCCGTTAGAGCTGAACTATTTTCAACCCAGAGCTGAACATACTGATTAAACTGTCAGGGCAGGCTTTACACGATGATGGACAGATGAACGACAGTGACGTCCACTCCTTGGTTGATTTTGATTGCAACGGAAACGCTATGGATGCATATTTTTTCCATGCAGTTAGGCCTCACTGATTCGCACAACGATTTCTGAACACTTAGACCAACCAATATGTGGTAAAGACCAGAAGATAAAGCCTAGGCTACGTTGTTGGTTATTTCGTTGCTCTGTTTGGTGAGGTCTATCCAGTGAGTGCAGAGCCATCGCTCTGTATTGGTTGAACACTCCCAGTAATCACAGCTGAATGGATAAGATTCAGACTCACATTCTGACTAGGATTGTGAGAGTCGGCTATATGAGTTCCACTATAAGACGATAAAGTTCGAGCCACATGGTCAAAAGACAGCATGATTGACAGTTACTATGGAGACCGCATGATTGATGTGATGACTTGAGATTACATGGTGATAATTGAAACCTAATCATGATTGTGATATGATGGCTATGCATCTGGATGAGGCTTAACAAGCTGTAAAGTTTTCCACAATGTTCATGAATCATGACTACCTGAGAAAGATTTCATTGATTAAAAGGCTGTGAGAATGTCACGCAATGACCGAATGTTGCTGCCTTCAGGCGCCGTGGGATATGCCGAGGTGAATGAATGTCCAAATCGAAGTCTGGGTATTTTGTCTTAGCTGTGTAGGCCAGCAGCTAGTTAAACTGCGACATGGCCTCGTACCTATAGTCGATTAGCGAGTAGACGACGATGCGTGATGATTAAGTAACCTGCGAGTAGAAGTAGATTAATATGAGAATCCAAGACGAATGACGAGCGACGTGCAGGAGCCTACAGCGAGGCCTGTTGCCGATAATGGATTTACTTCCGTGGAAGGAAAGAATTCGAAGAACGCGGATAGACCGCAACAGACTGGAGCAAACGCTTCTATGCTGTAGCCGACGGGCCGTCTCCTGGACAGCAAGCCTACCGTAAGACAAACTGTACCACTACCGACGCCAGTGGAGCATTAAGCGAATCCCACAACTCAGCCAACAGAGACGGGCTAATTAGCGAAACCGGGGCCGTGGCGAAATGTCACGAATATTAACTGGAATAACTTTTACACATGCGTTGATTGTAGTAACGCTTGGTGAAGCCGGCGATTATCATTACGAGTTAAAGGTGTAAATGAGCGTAATGCTAAAGTTTAGGTAATCGCGTTGAGTAAGCGTGACGGGCTAACGTGTTAACCGATAGCAGCTAGCTAGTCGAAATCCGTCGTATCATACGCGAATGTGAACATGCCTTTACTGGCTACGCCTGATTAAGATAGTGCAAACAAAACATGGCCTATAACGAGTGTTTGTGGAGAAATGTGAGCTAGGAATGTAGGCCTAGTTGAATCGGCGTTTCTAACGTAAATGTTGTTTAAATTGGGCTAGCCTGAGGTATGAAGATAGACCCTCTCGACGGGTTAGAGCAATTACGGAAGAGTGCGAATTATCCGTGGATTATAAACCGCATGAAAGCGAGAGATTCCCAGATCAGGCTGCATCACATTTGACGCGGGTTGTGAGGGCTTGCAGAAGTCAACAAAGAGTGAGCTATCTAGGCGCATGAAACCAGAGTGCTACGAGGTAAAGATCTTTCAGTAAACTGTTAACTTGCCTCTTCTGCGACGACGCTGTGTTTTCCGCGTCCTGAGTTTAGGTCTATGGTCCTGAGTTGGCCTACTGCATTGGTTGTAGGCTAGCCGACTCCCGGTACTCGACTTCGTAGACTACGTCCGCTAAGAATTTGATGCAACATTGAAATGGCATTAGGAAGTAACGTGTAGCGTGAAGGCGGCTATAAGCGAATGAACCGTGACCCTCGTCGTGAGGGAGAACATCGAAAATCGGCACCTGAAAGCAACAAGGCAGGTGCCTGGGCAGAGTCATTAATAAAGCCAATGTAGCCTGGTGATTGGTCGAAGGTAATGAATGAATGACGTATTAAGTATACCCGGCAGAACTACGCTGCAGCTACGCAGGCGCTACATTTCTATCAAGCACACAATCACAATAGCACACAATTATGAAACCTGGCGTTTTTCTAGGCAGATTTGACATGGAACTACACTCTCATCTGGCGTAATAATCAAGGCAACTTGCAAACGTACCATAGGCGCAGTGATATCGTACGCAGCATCTGAAAATAGTCCCCATAGACAACAAGCAGTAGTAGTGCCAGTAGCTGCAAGTTGCCTTGATTATTACGCCAGATGAGAGTGTAGTTCCATGTCAAATCAGCCTATACATATACTCCTTCTCCAGCTGTACCAGGTCCTGGCTGCACTGGCAGGTGGCAGGTCAAGCAGGAGCAGCAGCAGGAGCAGGAGCAGGAGAGGCAGCAGCAGGAGGGATGTTGTGTAAGGGGCTCCTGGATTCCTGGGGTGGGGGTGGTGGTCCTCCTGAGGTCCCTGGCTGTTCATGGTCGATGCCCCCCATGACATCTATGCCCCCAGGGATCCCCAGTGACGCAGTGGTCCCCAGGATACCCAGGCCAGGGAGGTGCTGTGCTGCTGCCTCCACCTGTTGCAGCTATCTGCTGCCGTACAGCAGCAGCTTTTTTCTTCGCTAGGCTGGCAGGTTCTCTGCTATTTGTGCCCACACCTTCTGCTTTTGCAGATTGGTGTGGGCACCTTTAAATCTGTCAAAAATTACGCGTTTGTGCGCCTCAATCTCCTCGATGAGGAGGTGCACTTCGTCTGGCCGGAAGGACTGTTTGCGCTTACTTTCCATGTTGTCCAAACCCCTCGGTGTTGATTGTGCCCATTAAATAGACAAATCTTTCCACGTGACCAATTACAACAGAGGTTGATTGAATACATTTCACAGACATTTTTTTTTTTACGTGAACATGTTTTTGTGCAACGACATGTGATAACGGAGAGATGCGTTAGTCATTTCAGAAGCAATTTATTGTTTTACTAAAAACATCATCTTCCAGGCGCGCGGGAACATATCTAAAACATACCTAAAACCAAACCGAAGTATCCCCAGGTCTTTATGTGGTCGGATAGAGAGTCCAGAATGAATTTAATCGAGTCAGTACCTTTCCGGAAAGGTTGTTAAAGTGTTGTTAAAACGTTGCCAGCTGCAGCAGCGACATTTCCAGAAAGGTACTGACTCGTTTAAATTCATTCTGGACTCTCTATCCGACCACATAAAGACCTGGGGATACTTCGGTTTGGCTTTAGGGACCCTTTACTCACTACCACGTAAGTGAAATGTTGTTTGGAACAGTATAGAAGAGGTATAAAAATAGTGTTTTGTAGCGGCGAAAGGACGTGCCCCGGTCACTTCCAGGCTAACGAGTTTTTGGCTAAAAACGGTAAAATCGAACTCTCTCAAAAGACATCCGAATGACATGATGTGATGTCAACTCAACGTATGTACTCTCAATCATCCCTTAATTGATCTAAAGTGCATTTTACTCCCTAATTTACTCTTGGAATGCCGCATTCATTCATTGATGGAATGGAAACGTTATGCATAGCCAAGACCAAATAGAATTATTTTACAAGTATACATGATTTACTTTCTTGAATTTGTAGGCTGGAATGAATCGCGGCAAAAGGTTTTACTGCCGGGAGAAAAACGTCGCCTAGTAGGCCTAGTCCTATTCTTTTCTGTGGGCTAATATATTTTCTGCGACTCGAAATAGTCAACTAGCCTGCTTGCAACATCTCTCCTCAGCGAGTCACGTCACTTTCACTTACTTTCATACCTAGGCTGTATAACATTTAATGTATGGATATCTATAGATAGGCTACTCAAAGCTATTCATAACTGTTTTTACTATTTGCCTATATAGGCTACAAAATGTGCTAGCTTATGGCAAATTTTGTATTGATAAAAAGGAATGTTTTGCTATAGCAGGGGATGCAGTACCCTCAGCACCCACTTCCCGCGCCCTTGTCATCTTCGTGCTTACGTGTCTTCTTTCTAACAGAGTTGCGAGATATTCAGCACTGCTTCGGTGGATAGCTCCCCTTAAGAGCATCTTAAAGGTCTCATCTCATCGTTTTTTTGTTAATTTTGCGGTGATCTTTAGTATTAATTAATGTCCTGAGAGCTGGTTTTAGACGAAAAAATGCTTTGCTGGGTCTGTTTCATGCTGTTTTTGCTTGTTGCGGGAGGTGGGAGGGGACGAACGACAGGATTTCGCCTCTCAACATGAATATGCATAATATGCATAATATGCACTGTGATGCTACCTCCAGTTCGTCACTGAGGATTCTACTGCTCCAATCTACATTGCGAGAGTCGACTAGCAGCCTGCTAGCAGCTAGTCGAGAATTGAGGCTTTTCTGTGGCACAACATGCCAGTTTATGATCCTGAATCCAAGGAAGAAGTATAGGTAGCACAAGAACCGCTTCCTGATAGTAGTAGGAATGGTAATGTTTTCATGTCAACTTAAATTTAATTCTAAAAGTGGACGTTTGTGGCGATCGTCATCATGCTTTCAAGTTATAAATAAACAACGTTCTGAAACATAGACTTGTTTCTTTACACTGTCAGCCTTTGCAACCTTCCAGGTAGATATTTTACTTCACAACTAAAGCAATTTAGCCACTGACGTTGCTTGCTAATCCTATGATAGTTACGGCTTGAATTCCTGGATACCAACACAATCAAAGATCATTTGATCATAACAATGATCTAAACAAAAACACCTACCTACCTATTGCTAGGTGCACTTGCGGGAATAGCGCCACAATGCCCACAGAAGCAAAACATGTTTGCTGCAAGGAGACTGCCCCGGTAATGAGAACTAGCATAACGTTGGTTGATGGAAGTTTGTTGACAAAGGTTATTCATATTGTTTATATTCACGTGTGCCCCACATTAACATGTGTGCTACAAGGAGACTTCTCCGGTAATGAGAATTATGGTATGGCTTTGGTTGAATCAAGTTTGTTGGTAAAGGTTACATGTTTTCATTCATGTGTGACCGCTCAGGTGGTTAGAAGATTGAACGATACCGATACCCCCGTTGCCTGTATGACCCTTCACCCAGGATTAGAACCAGTCTGCCTTAAAGGGATATTCCGCCATTTTTGGAAATACGCTCATTTTCCACTTCCCCTCGAGCAAAACAATCGATATTTACCTTGTTCCCGTTCATCCAGCCATTCTGTGAGTCTGGCGATACAACTTTTAGCTTCAGCCTAGCATAGATCATTGAATCGGATTAGACCATTAGCTTCTCGCCTGCTAGCTTCATGTTTAAAAGTGACTAAGATTTCTGGTAATTTTCCCATTTAAAACGTGTCTCCTCTCAAGTTAGAAAGTGCAATAAGACCAACTGAAAATGAAACCTGGCGTTTTTCTAGGCAGATTTGACATGGAACTACACTCTCATCTGGCGTAATAATCAAGGCAACTTGCAAACATACCATAGGCGCAGTGATATCGTACGCAGCATCTGAAAATAGTCCCCATAGACAACAAGCAGTAGTAGTGCCAGTAGCTGCAAGTTGCCTTGATTATTACGCCAGATGAGAGTGTAGTTCCATGTCAAATCAGCCTATACATATACTCCATTCAAAATGCACTCAACATTTATAGAGTTGACTAGGCCCCCTGCGAGGCAGAATATGAAAGGTAAGATAATCCATCTTTAGCTAAAAGGGGGAAGCTGTGGGATGATGCTCCTAACGGAAATATACAAAACAGGTCCTTTTTCATCAAATTACTTTATCTTTTTGCACACAGTATATTTTAAGTATAATAAAATACAAAACACAAAAAAATAACATCCAAACTATGTACATAATTTACAATATGCTCTTTCTGCCAGGCAATGCAGACATCTGTGGGGTATACTACGAATCTCGATTAGTGGGTTAGCGAGGTATGTTGCGCTCAAAGCCAGGGTATGCTGTCATACGAAAGTGGATTTGTTTTAGCGTCGCTGTATCACCATGGTATCTTATGCTCGCAACCAAACCTGGTCGGGAGCAGGTTATGTGCTAAGTTATAGCTCAAATCGTGAAAAACTACCGCCCTCTGGCCAATTCTAACCAATCCATTATGTTCAAAAACGAAGTTATCTCACGTGTGCTAATCTGTCATACTTAGAACAGGTTGCGCCCCGCCTCTGCAAACATTTTGAAACTCGAAGGCGCTTTTAACTATGTTGCGCGTGCAAATATGTCACTACTATGGACGTGCATACCATGCAATATTTGATGACCATCAATTTTTTGATGTTATGGGTTAGACACTAAAAAAGACCACCCTAGATTTCTCTGCCGCTCATAAATGCGGAAGTAATTGTTGGTTAACCTAGGCTGTCTTGTGCGTCTCCACGTTTCCCGATTGGTGAAAGTCACCCCAACCACGAGAACGCGCACAGATCTGAGCTGAAAGCCTAGTTGGACAAATTCATCCTTGAGTGAGTTTCGTAGTACCATTCAACTCTGATTGCGACTTTCGTTTTTAGCAATCCAGGTTATCCAAAGAAAACCTGGTTGTTTTCAACGAGATTCGTAGTATACCCCACTGGCCTACAGATCCTTTGTGAGCTGGTGCTGGGGCTATCACTATGAGACAAATGGCATTATAGACATCCACAATGTTAGTTTAACAAGCAAAACAATAACACAAAGATGTTTGTCAATAAACATTGTCATTTAGATTAAATTATAGCCCAAAACACATACGTAGGCTGTGATGCTTCAGTTGAAGTGCTAATCGACCGAGTTAAATCATAGGTGGAGTCAAGGGGTTCTGGTATGATTGTGGAGATGTCACTTTCATCATCATCCTCTTCATCATCAACCCTAGGTCTGTTAGCTGGCCTTGGATGGACAGACTTGATGGGCGTAGAGGTAGCAGGCCCCCATGGTGCATCTAGTGGCAGTACTTTTGCTTGTCATGGCAGATTCTGTTTGGGTACCTAAAGTAAAGGTTGTCACAATTGATATTGCACAGGACAGTCATTATTTCACATAAAACCAATGGAGACAGCGACTGTGGTATGATGTAAGTTGCACATGCACAAAAAGACATTCAGGAATATCAATTCTATTTGTAAAGCAATACACTTTCCCAAACATTGACAAGTTAGATCACAAACCTTTGCTTCTGACGTGAGGAGCTAATGTACCCATGGAAAGCCGTGTAGCCCGACACGAACATCTAGGTAGGTCTGTTTGAGTGCTGGCATGAATGGGGGATGTCATCAAAGTCTGTGTTGTGCGGAAGAATAAAATCACTGTAAGCAAGTAATCAAACAACCTTACAAGGCTGTAATAATGACAAGAAGACATAAATTACAACAAAGCTATTTGTTGCAGCAGATGCAACACGAATGGAAAGCTTCAGTAACGTGCCTGGTGTATCTTAGCCCTAAGTGCAAGGGTATTGAGTTCTTCATTCCCCAGTTTAGCTGGCACAATGCCCGTGCACTAGAACACTAAGCTGATCATTGAACATTGTTAAGCAGATGCAACACGAACGGAAAGCTTCAGTAACAAGCCTCTTGTAGCTTAGCCTGCTAGCCCTACTGGTTCACGTGTATTGGGTTTTTCATTTGGGCTGTTAAGACTAGATTAATACCCATGCACTATTAGACTAAGTTGAACATTGTTGCTAAAATTATCTGTTGTTTTACGCGTAGCTTATGTTAAGAGTTTTGTAGGTTCAACAGTGTACCTAGCTTGTGCCCATGTGGTGCATGCTAACGTGTACGATATGCTAGTTTGTGACAGACATCCTAGATAGAAAAGTTTGTTTTTACTTACCACCTATGAGCTAGTGCTCGATCGTCGTGATGGCACAGATCCAGGTTTTAAAACCAGCCTTGACGCAAAACCAATGCTGTATGCACCGAAGTTGGAAAAGTCAGCGTTGCAGGTGGTGTTCCAAAAATAAAACCCAACCATTTCCTCTTCAGATCTTCTTTCTCAGGCAATGCATGTAATGTCAATGTTTTATTGCCACACATAAAGCAAGAACGAAGTTGTTCCGAAGCCATAGCAAGTTGCTGTCAAAAACGGTCGCCATCACGTCTATGGTCGCTGTTCGCTGAGCTGCAGAAATGAGATCTGCTACGAACTTCCTGCCCTGGTACTTCCTGTCTGCCGGTGGGCAGTAGCAAGCTAGTGGGAGGCGAGGCCATGAATACCAGAGCGGTACTAATTCTCGGAGTGACATCACCCCGTTGGGGTTTTCTCATTCGCTCGTTTTTCTCTGCGATTTCTTTCATTGCCTGATACAGGTAATGGGGGTAGAGGAAAATTTTCACATGCAGCATGCAAATACAACTCGTAGAGACCTCTAGTATTTCAACAAAAACAAGTATTAAACAGTTTCTCGCGGAATGAGACCTTTAAGAGCTGTGCACGCGCGTTCACGCTACGAGCATGTTCGGGAAACAGTCGGCAAAACCAAACGATCTTAAGATGAATCGTAGAAAACCCTCGTAAGTGCGTCTATCCATCGTTATTGGGAAACGCACCCCAGGCCTAGAATAGAGACAAGACACGGTTGGGGCAGCAGAGGAGACATGCATACACTCTTGCATGTAACACCCTGTTAATTACATTTCAATGTTAACATTCTTGCCAGTTTAGCGTTCACATGTTTGATTTTGTTTAGCCTGTTAAGCACATTGAATGAGCCGATTTCGAGATCATATCTCGAGATATGATCTCATAATTTCGAGATAATACACTTAGGTAAAAAAAGAATAAGATTTTCTTTTTTTTTTCCTTCAGATATTATCTCGTTATTTCAAGATAATATCTCGTAATTATGAGATACTATCTCGTTATTTCGAGATAACACACTTAGGTAAAGATTTTTTTTTTTTTTTTTTTTCCTTTCAGATATTATCTCGTTATTTCGAGATACTAAGTCGTTATTTCGAGATATTATCTCGTTATTTCGAGATATTATCTCGTTATTTCGAGATGTTACTTTTATCTTGAAATAACGAGATAATATCTCGAAATAACGAGATAATATCTGAAAGTAAAAAAAAAAATGTTGAATTTTATTTATTTTTTTTTTACCTAAGTGTGTCATCTCGAAATAACGAGATACTACGAGATACTATCTCGAAATAACGAGATAATATCTGAAGGAAAAAAAAAAAGAAAATCTTATTTTTTTTTACATATGTGTATTATCTCGAAATTATGAGATATTATCTTGAAATAACGAGATATTATCTCGAAATAACAAGATAGCATCTCAATTTTTTTTTTCTTCACTTGCGGTTCAGGGCTTCCGTAGTTCTGTTTACTTATTAAGTAGCTGTCTTTGGGTAGACTGGGCATCTCAAAAAAGCATAACAGGGTGATTCTCCAACTATGGTACTTTTTGGACCTGGACATTTTCAGAAAATGAAACATTTTTAATTAAAATATTATTTGCGTAATTTGTTTCCCCAGTATGCCTAGATACCTGCCCTGAAGTTGGCTGTGCTGATTTTTATGGAATAATATGTATTTTTTTACATTTTCCCCAGACATCTCAAAATAAATTGTCATTTCCACAACCGACCAAAAACATGTGTTTTCAACCAAAAATGATAAAATATTTGTAGTTATAAATATATTGGGTTACACATCACACTTACATCTTTCCAAATTGTAAATTGATTTATTTCTCTGAAATGCAGCTGTACAGATTTTGCAAAGTTAACACCAAAAGAACGCTGAACACCAGGCCACTGAAACCTTTCATTCATATTTCTGGCATTTTCAAATCTGATATTTTTCAGCTCATATACATATACCTTACCCTCAACAGTTAAATAATCAACATCACCACCATCATTACCTTAACTTTATTATTTTTTTTTTTATGTTTTACAAAAAAATATTTGTGGTTGTGGAAATGACGGGAAAGGCGGGTTATGGTGAAAATAACATTTCAGATATAAAACCTGTATTTCATAAAACCTGTATTCCTGTATTATTTATTTCAAACAGGGATAGTGTATTGATGAACAACTGGCCTAACAGCAGTAGTAATACAAAAGATAACTCATTCCATGTGTCACAAATTATTTTGAAACAAAAACAATATAATCAAAAACACAATCATCCTCATGTCAAAATGATAATTAATGTGAAAATGTTTCACCACTCCCTGAACCAGAGCAGTGTATATGGGCCAAGGTTCACTCACAGATGAACAGGTGAACCCAAGGGACAAGTGTTCAACATGTTCAAAATATGCCATATTGAAAAGAAATGTAAAAAACTATATATATTAGATTTGATTGATTTTGGTTATAATGCCTGTATTCGGGCCAAGGTTCACTCACAGTCAAGTTCGGTGAGTACTTCCTCCCACACTAATGGACCCAACATCATGTGGCGTTTCGTCACTGGCTGAGGTTCTGGGACCAACTTTACAACGTCCTCTGGCTGATACCAAATTATGTCATCATTCATAGGCCAGTACCATCTGTTCTTGCCTATCCGGCTCATGGTTTTCACCAAGGCTCCATTTTCTGAGTTCACATCTTGGATTAGGCCTGCGTAAGGATTCCCATCATAGCGGACCACACACCAGCTTCCAATCAGTCCCTCATGTAGAAGAGTGATGTCTTGAGATTTGAGAGTTGGGATTGGTGGGCCCAAAGCCGCCTCAGGCCTCTTTGCTCTCTGTGCTCCGGGCCATTCCACATGTTGCGGACCAAAGCACTGGCAGGTTTGGGGCTCTGAGCAGAAGCAGCTTAAGACCCGCCAAGATATGTCTCCCGGTCTTGTAGACACAATCTAAAAGAAAAATGTTTTATCGTTAAAGGGATAATCCGGAGTGAAATGCACTTAAGATAAATTTTTCGGACTATTGGGAGTACATACGTTGAGTTGACACCAAAATCATGTCATTCGGATGTATTTTGAGAAAGTTCGAGCTCACCGTTTTAAGCCAAAACTCGTTAGCCTGGAAGTGACGCGGGCATGTCTTTCGCCGCTACAAAACGCTATTTTTATACCTCTTCTACTGTTCCAAACAACACTACACTTACGTGGTAGTGAGTAGAGGGTCCCTAAAGCCAAACCGAAGTATCCCCACGTCCTTATGTGGTCGGATAGAGAGTCCAGAATAAATTTAATCGAGTCAGTACCTTTCCGGGAGAGATTTGGACCTCAGGATGTCTAAATTTCAGGTACAGTTGCCTCATTGTTTCAGTCAGGAAGCGCTTTTGCATCTTTTTTCTTCTTCTTTGTAATCGTCTCTTTTTTTTCTGTTGTTGCCCTACTGTTGTCGTCACGTTCGATAAAGTTTGTCATCTTTTCCTTCAGATCTTGGTTAACTTTGTTTTTTTGGGTTTTGCGAGTGTATGTCATTTTGGTTCTTGTCATGTTTGTCCTCATAAGCTTTAGAGAGAATCCAAACTGTTTTTTTGCCATGGTGACCAGGCCATATTTTTTGTGGATCCTACCAGCCACAATTTTTGAGATTATTTGGCTTGTTTTGCTATTTTCATCACCGCCTGGTGATTGCGGTGGTGTTGCCCCTGCCATAAAACTCTCAGCTGCTGAGACCATTTTTTGTTTCTTACGTCTGTGTTGTTGTACCGTTCGCCACTGTCTTCTGATTTTTTTTTGGTCGCTTACTGACATTTCTATGACAGACTTAATGAGTCCTTGCTGTTTCTTCTTTGCATATCTTTCTCTGTCTTTCCTTAAGAACTCAGCATATTTAATTGGATCAGATTTTAGTCTTTCCCTGAATAGTCTGGACATCTCTGCTGATGTTTTGGGTGCCATCTTAAAGAACAACAGAGAGACTATGTCAGATGTAGTTGTAAACAATAAAATATCTCAATTTAAAACATTCTCCAGGACATTATATGTGAAGTATATGTGTTCACACTATATTTGTAGTACTATAGGCAAACTACTTTGCTTTTAAGCACAGACAATGTCCTTGCCAAGCTAACCTGTCTTTCACTACCATGGAGACAGATGTGGAAAAGACGGTTGTGGAAATGACATTTTCCCACTTTTCCTCTAATATCTCATGTTTGACTAGCCTGTTCGTGTTAGTTTTAGAGTTAGCCTTAAATAATCTCAAATTACACCTAATGAAATTGTAAAAATCAAGAATTGTTTCCGTCAGAATGAATTATGAGCGATTCAGAAATGACATACAATAAACATACTCGCAGTATTTCTCATATTTACCTTGATATATCTAAAAAATATTAACCTCTGCTGGGACCATTCTTTCATTCAGCCATGTGGATCCCTCTGGAGTGTCAGTTGCTATGGTTACTGAGCATACAAATCTAGAATACCGAGCCTGGAATGGCATTTTATGCAGAGGTGTGGAAATGACGGTGAACCCAAGGGACAAGTATTTAACATGTTTAATATATGCCAAATTGAAACTAAATATAAAACCAAATAGTAGATTTGAATGAATTGGGTTATAATGCATACTTTCTGTTTGAATTTAAAATTATATCAGTATTAGATTTTAAGTGAGATAAGGTCGAAGACCCAAAGTCTGGCCTAGGGACAGAGGCAAAATAGTGAAAAACGCATATAAAATGGCTTCTATTTTATAAAAAAACAACAGAATTGAACCATGATTTTTTATATATAGGTTCCCCTAAACATGTAGTAAGTGTGAAAAAAATAAAAAAGTGGAAATGTTTTTCAGTTTTTTTAATATGTCAAGGACAGAAAAAGTACAAATGATTATCAATGATATGGTATGATGGAAGTATCTCAGTGCATGCCAACTCACTTGATATGTTGTCTAAAGGTCAATATCTTCCTTATGTGACTTGGCATGTGACTTGAGATACTTCCATCATACCATATCATTGACAATCATTCGTTCTATAATGTACTTCCATTGAAACGCATTGATTTTGACGTGACTCGATTTCCTCATTTCTGAGGTGATATGAAGTGATTGCAGCAATTATTTTGAAGTTGACTGTACCTATTGTTCAGATTTAGTTTTCTAGAAATATATGCAAATTATTGCATATTTAAGTAAAACTGGTCTCATTTGCATATCTAAACATCACATTTCAGAAAACTTGCAATACAAAAAAAAAATTGCCTTAATGTGAGTAAACAACTGTGAAAGTTTCAATTTGATATCTATAGTTTAAAATTTTACCCATTTCACCAGTAGTAAATCCCAATGCCAAAATGCATTGGAAATTGCTACCTTTGACCTTGAATAAAAGTATGTTCCACTGAATGTAAATGGGTAGATTTTTTATATGTGATGCAGGAGGGTTTAAGGATCAATAAAAAGTATGAACCATTACTATTGCAATTAGTTTAAGTTTTGGCCCTTTTTTGAGCTAGATTGACTGGCCTAATATGTAATGACTAGTAACAGCACTGTATGACAGATACCTTAAGTACAAATAACACAACACATAAAATAACTTGCAATTTAATATATTGAAATGTCTGAACATAACACCAAGAAAAACAAGTGCTCTTTCTTTCAGAACAACCTCAGGGGACCATACTGCCAATTGAATGGTAACACGGCTATTGTTCGTGTCTTCTCCGGAGAAGGGGATCTGAAGAAGGATTTCCGTCTCTCAAGGCTAACAGTCAATGCCCTTGTGGACACCCTTGAGGTTGACCGTGGAGGTTGAAGGCTGGGGGAGAGCACTGGAGGTGTCTATGTTTCTGTACTGGCTCGCCAGTGCCACCTCCTACAGAGTTGTAGCTGAGGCCTTTGATGTTCCCAGGACCACTGTGCATGATGTTGTGCACCGAATTGCCATGGGAATACTACAGGTCATCAACAGAGCTGTGCGGTTCCCCTCAGCTGAAAATCTGGAGGAAGTTGGTGTGGGCTTTGCTCGCCTTTGTGGAACTCCTGCCATGAACAGAGTGGCTGGCAGCATTGACTGCACCCACATCAGAGTGAAGCCTCCTGGTCCCTACAAATGGGATTATTACAGGAAGTTGTTCCACTCCATGCAATTCCAGGCCATATGTGACCACAGAGGCATCTTCTTGAATGTTCACCGGTCTGCCTGGGTCAGTACATGCTGCGCAGGCACGGTTCAACCGGCACCTGTCAACAGGGAGATGTGTGGTGGAGAGGGCCTATGGAATGATGAAAACTCGATGGAGATCCATCTTCCTGAAGGCACTTGAGGTAAAAAAAAAAGTCATAACCTATGGTTATTTGAAGGGGTCACCTAGAGTGAATCAACCCGTAGCCCTGTTTTACGTTGCTCAGTGCTGTTGGTAGGTATGACAATGATAGCATTTGGTGCAAGGTAGACCAAATCACAAAACGGCAGCCAACAGTAACTGATGAATGAAAGAGTTTTGTTTTCTTATACCTGCATTTGTTGGTGTACGCAAATCTGGTTTACAATGTAAAAAATGCTGTGATTCTTATACCTACGGACTGAAAGAACAGGGATATGGGCTGATTGCCTACAGATTTTTTCCAGCACATTAACTATATGTACATACCTGTTACCATAAATAACAGCTGTCTTGTCTACAGGTGAAGATCACCTTTGCCCCAGTGGTCATGTCCTGTTGTGCCTTCCTGCACAATCTGTCCTACCTCAATGAGGATTGGGTGGAGCCAGCTGCGGAGTTCCTGCACGATGACCTTGGTGCAGATGGAGCGGTGCATGTCAACCAACCCGGGGACAACTTCAGGAACCATCTGGTGGCTGATATTGTGCGCCACATCCATCCGGCATTAAAGGGACCATGACTATTGAGGGCCTGACTTTGAATCTAGTGTTTGTGGTATGAAACACCTTCAAACCCCTGTGAATCAACCCACAACAGTTGTTTATTTTAAGAGATGTCTTGTTGAATTTTTGGTTTGTGAAATACGCCATGTATTTGTATGCAGTGGGAGGTAGTTTTATTTTGAAAGGGGCTATTTGAACTTGTTTTGATTTTAGTATCGAACGGAAAAAAGTGAGCGAAAAAAGAAAGCTCCTCTAAAAGGAGAATTTAACTCATTAACTGCCATTGACGTCTTTAAACATCAATTTAGACACATACGTTCACTGCCATTGACGTCTTTAGACAATTTAGTCAATTGCATTTTTCAATGGGGAGGGCTCATGGGTGAGCTTGGGAACGATCTGGCAGAGTTTCAGGCTTGTAAACAGACTGTACTAGCGATCCGATCCGCTAGATGACAGCAGTGCCATTTGGATGATTATATGCCTGCAGAGTATCTGCCTGTAGAGTGCACATGTGGACATACAACAAGCTAACGCACTGAAGATCGACCACAGTGGATCTAGTTTGCACGTGGTGCAGGGAATAAATATGCTTCCTTCTTACATCAAGGATGGAAAACATGTGAACGGTATGATCCATTTACATTGAATATTGCTGTATAGACTAACAACAACTTTGCTAGTGCTAGCTTGCTAAGTCTACCGTCCTGTTCAGAGTCTATAGCGACCATCAGAGTCCCTAGGAACCTTGACGAGACTGATGAGATAACAGTGCAATCGTGGTTGACCTACTACTGAAACGCTAACGTTAAAAAGTTGGTTTTCACAAAAAGATCGTTTTCTCCATTTTTTGGTCAGAAACAGGTGTTTTTAGCCAAACTAACCCATGTTCTACTGACGATTACTAAAGAACGAAAAACGATAGAAACAAACCGTTTTCCTGGTGAAAGAAGAGAGTCTACTCTTTCATTTAGTACCTTCAGTGTTTACATAGTCATAAAGCTCACCGTTCGGTGGATCCTGAAATAACAGTCAAAATTCTGTAAAACGTCTGGCAGTATGGAGCGCTCTGCACTGAAAATGGCTGGCAGCCAATGAGTTAATAGTTTAAAGCAACACTAGTGTTTTTCATTTGTACCTTTTAAAATAATGTTTCCAAAATCAGTTCAGTGGTTCATCAACTCGTAACAGGGTGAACGGCACTTCTGCATTCGCTTCGCACTATGTAAGTAGCACACCAGATCTGGTAGCACATCTGTAGTTCGATGGAACTATTTATTTGTTTCTGATTGGCCGACGTTCCATGAGTTGAAATATCCCAGAACATTTTAACTCAGACTTTGCACAGTTAATAATAAACCATTGTGATATGTTGGATATGCCATAAATGATTCTTGAGAAGGTGAGGTTTAAAAGGCTACGTCATTTGTGTTGTATTCATCAACTCATTTTTGAACAATTCAGAATATGAACAGAAACTGAAGTGCATAAAATGTCTGTACCTCCATGATTGTTAGAAATGTATATTATGGCAATTTTTTTTTTTTTTTTTAATTGTATTTTTAATGTCAATACATTATCGAGCCTTGCACTATTCCGCAGCACCCCAGGGTGCCCTGGCACCCACTTTGGTCTACACTACTCATCAATGCGGGGATCAGTCCCCAATCAACCACTATCAAACCATCACGTGCAAGTTATCCTGCTTCTGTAGTTGTTATTAAACTACAAGCAATCAATTGAACCAATCCTATGTGTTGTATTTGTAAGTTGCTTTGGAGAAAGGTGTCTGCCAAATAGCCATAACCATATACCAGGTGATTACTTTCAGGAATAAATGCATCCAGTCAAACTTTTCAGACATTTATTGTCTTCGTACTGCACATTACAGTATACATAGTTGATCTTGTTGGGATGAAAACATGAAAAAAAAAAACCTCATTACACAAAAACTAATATTACTTTTGGCTTCCAAGAAGCACCTTCAACACATCTAATAGCTTGTGTTCCCAGGCCCTGCTCTCCCTCTCCCGCCTTTCCTCCAACTCCTTCATCTGTCTATAATACCTTTCCTCCCTTTCTTGTTCTGCCTTCTCTCTTCGGTCTTCTCTTTCTCTCCATTCTATCTGTCTTCTATCCTCTCTTTCCATCAGCTCCATCTGTCGCTTCTCCCCACGTTCAATTCTCTCTCTCTCTCCTTTCTTCTCGCTCTATGTGGACATTTTCCCTCTCCTCCATTGCTGCCCGCATCCCCTGGAAAACAGCTAACACATCACCACCACCTGCCCTCCTCTTTGTGGCAGGGGTTGGGGCTGGAGTTGAGGCTGAGGCAGTAGAGACCACATCCTGGCCTGATGAGTCCACTAGGACAGGAGGAGTTATGGAAGGCCTCTGTCCTAGGGCCTCATCCATCAGTGTGAACCACCTCCAGGATGCAGCAGTGGTCTCTCCTCCCTCAGTGCTGACCCCAGTCTTGGGGTCCTTCAAGGCCTACAGAACAACAGCGAGCACTACAAAAACACACCTTACCAATACATATTCTAAAAAATGTCAATGGTATGTGCCACAATGTTACCTTACATTTCTGTGTCAGGTTCTCCCATTTCCTTTTAATTTTCACCGGATCGATTTTGCCGGTGAGGCCGGGACACTTAAAGAGGAACAATGCAGGATTGGCGATTTCATCTCTGATTTCGGTTTCGTTTTTCGTTTTCACTCGTTTTATGCTTGCATATTTCTCTGCAGAGCTTCCCCGACAGCTTTAGCGTGTATATTTCTACATATATAGGCTATATATAAATATATAAATTGCAAGCATGGTTCTTCTTGTTCCTTACGCGTTTCTGACTTCCAGATGTAAACAGCAAACGATCGTTTATCAGAAAGTTGCAAGGTTGTAATAGCGGATAGGGACACCAGGGGCGGGAGGAAATGTGACTGTTTTCGATAAAACTGGTCAGTCAAGCAAAACAATGATTTCTAAGCGATGTTATGACTATGAAAAAGTTGCATAGGGTCTCTTTAACAAACTCTCTGTACGGCAAAGATGGATCTGTTTTACATCTGTACAGACATAATACTCCTCCACCACCCATCAACCAAGGACCTGACACCTCACCCACCACCACCACCACCACCACGACACACAAGCACACACAACACCTCCCAAAATTATTCAGCGAAATTAAATGATTCACTCACTGAAAACCTTTTTTGGCTGCATGCCGCCGCCCGGTAAAAGAGGACTCATGCTCCCCTCGCCAGCGAATCAACACCTCAGTGTCTTCATCAGTTCCTAAAGCAGAACGTCTTTGAGTTTTGGTCATCATGAATCATGGATGGTCATGGACATGCCCGCCTCCACATTTCTGCACAGTATGTGCAGGGGTCTCCAACTTTTTGTCCTCAGAGAGCTCCTCTAACAAAATCCAGATAGCCAAGGGCTACTTCAACATTATTCAGTATTACTGCAAGTCCTACAGATCGATGTTACATCCTTTACCATTACACACTTCTAGTGCTGTATTCATGGGTTTCATCAGGTCTCTTTCCACAGGTGTATTAAACAAGCATCATGCAGTCTGTATTGATACAGGTGCTTCATTTCATACATCTATAGGCCGTTTTTCACCGAAAGCGAACCTGGTTTTGAACTGGTGCCTTTCGAAAGTCTTTGAACCGTGGTGCTATCTAGGGAACCAATCCGCATTTACACCAGTTCTGAACCGAACCAAGGGTGTGTCATCAACAGTGGGTGTTGCATGCAAAAGCAAAAGTTAATGAGATGCATAAACGGGAGAGTGATATGACCAATTGTCCCATAAAAACGTCAGAAACTAGCTGTTTAAAATGCTAGTCGACGTCTGCAGTTGATATGGACGGAAAACGCATGCCTTTAGCCTTCTTCCATCTGAAAGACGCAATGACACACCCACTCCGGTTCGCAGGAAACGGTTTTATTTTTTGATTCAACTTCCGAACCAAGGTGCCACGTTCCGAACCGGACTTTGATTGGTGAAACCGCGACGAACGCTTTAAATGTTGGTTCGCGAAAGGAAATAGAATTGGTTCTCTGTCGGTGGAAAACGGCTATGTGGAATGATGAAACCCATGAATGAAGACTCATCTAAATTGTTATCTTCATTTTGATACAAATATTCTACCCCCTTTATTTTCGATTGTTAAACCCAAAATCGGCTATGACATCAACAGTTATCAAAGAGCAGAAAGACTGGGGAAAACGGCAAACCCATTATATGAACCAGACCCTTGCGTTCATTTCTCAGTAGGCTACCAAAGCAACTCAGCTACTCCGTCCGTTGTACGATTATTGCACATTGCAGTTTTGGACATGACTTCTTTCCTAAACGTATGAATAGACTTTAACCAGTTCTAACTGACAGAATACTAATGAGATAAGGGCCGTTCACACCAAGAACGATAACTACAACGGTAACTAAGAAATACTGCTCTCGTTAATATGAATGGGGTTTCTGCCATTCCCATTGAGCAACAGTTAGCTATTTTTTAGCTGTTAGCTGCGTTCTTTCGTGAGGTTGGGTTATGTATTCTCTGACACATAGCTACATAAATACAGCAATAAAGTAGTAAGACTTCCAGAATGACAGAAGCCACGAACATTCCCATACCAAAACACCCAACTAACACTCACATGTGTATTCTCCGTTCGCCTGGCTTGTACCGCTTGTAGGTTCGCTGTCCGCCATTGTAAAACATTGGAGCTGGAATTTGGAAATAGCCACTGTGGATTATGGGATGCAGTATCTGAGTAGTGACCTATGGTTTTATACCATAGACCTAAAAGAAATGGACAAACAGACTCCGTTGTTCTCAATGGAAGGGGGCTGAAACAAAATTCCGTTTACTTTCCGTCCTACTGCGCAGACTCGTACTCACTTCGTTACGTTAGCCATCCTGCACATTGCTGTAACTCGTCTGATAGATCGAAAACCTCTGAAATTGTTAACGTTTGTTTTTAATATTATTATTGTGTTTACTTGCCTTTAGGTAATGCTTTACCCTATCAAACAGTAGGCTACCGTAGGCTACACATATTTTCACTGATCTTGCGAATGACTTTCCGTCATGGTTTTCGTGTAGGCTCACTCAGCTTCTTATCCAAACAATACGGGAAATCTCCCCTCGAACGTTAGCTTCCCTCCAACCGACATGCTAACTATACTTCTTTACGAGAAACCAACGTTATATACGAGGAAGAAGTGAATTAGTTTTGCCTTCGATACTCTATATAGAATTCACAGAAGCTATAAAGGGCGACACAGGACACATGTTACATGAAGTTATGGGATCGCAAAATAAATCTGCAATCTATGGCCGTCCATGGGAGTTAGCAGAGCGTTGATCACCAGCTCATTTCGTGTTTCTACTTCCGGGAATATGCCTGCCCCCTTGTTGTATACTGGCGATTTGTCCGCCATTAGTACAACATCCGGAAAACTTCTGCGTACTGGTGAAATCGTACTGTTACCCCGCGTACACACTGTCCACGTCCGTCGACGGATCTTGGAGGTTGTGTCTGCATACACGCGATCTGATTGAGTGACGGATCCGTCGCTGCCTGAAAAGTTGAACATTTTTCAACTTTCTTGACGGAGGTAACGGAGCTGAAGGAACGGACGGACCCACAATGCATTTCGAGTCCGTGCATGTAAAGTGAATGAGATCCGTTGACGGACGTAGACAGTGTGAACGCAGGGTTAGACTCGCATTTTCCACACACTGCATACATTTCACTACTCATCAGTATCAGTATGTGACTAGTATTTAGCACGCAATTTCGAACACAGTAGCTGCGTTTCCATTGACCATCAAATTGCGCAAATTAAGAGTTGCGAAAAGAAATGTGCTTAATGGAAACACACACATTTTGAAAAAACTCACATGTTTCGATAAAAAGTTTTTGCGTTCGGGTGAGGTGGTATTTCGAGCGTATCGAAATTTGTATTTTTCGCAAAACTGCAATGGAAACACTTTTTTCGCATCTGATGAGTCACGTGATCCAACAACCGGATGTTAGGAGGAACGAAACCGACGAAGAAGACTGTCGACAGGAAGTGGCACCGGGAGAATAATGTAAATTTTTATTTTTTTTTTTCATTAAAAGTGGCTCGTGTCATTCTAAAATGTTGAATCTACGCAACCGCTCAACTAGTTTTGTTTACCCATAGCAACAACGTTGCTATGCCTTGCTGGTTTAACGTGATGAGAACGGTGCTGAAAGAAATCTAGAATTCTAGATTCTAGATTCTAGTTTTAGAAACTAATCAACTGGGCTGATCTACGAAATATTCCACTGACATGGCTGTGACATGATTTAAGCATAGGCCTACTACAACAAACTCCTGTGAAATATGTCATTTTTAATTTGATGTTTCTGCCCCACCAAAACGTAGGCCTCCTCCTCTGATGGCTTATAGCCTAATGACTGATAATCAGCGTGCCGTGGTGGCAATTTGAATGCATTTAGTGTAAATCTGGGTAATGTTGATAACCACCATGTCTAATGACTTACAGCACGCGAGAATACACGAGATTTTAATTTAGTTAGCCGAATGTAATGGAAACACCGCAATTGCGAAAATTGTGATATTCGTCATTAAGACAATATCGACAAAATTTTTTGCGCATATTTGTAATGGAAACGCAGCTAGTGTCTACGTCCGACAACTAATTATGCTCATCGAGGCTCACGTTTTCATGATTTGAAAGTGTCTTGTTGACATATCATGACGTTCAGCTATTGACGTTTACCATTCAAAGCTTCCTGGTTAATCTATTAATCAATCCGTCTTTAATCTGTTTTCAAGTAAATTAGACCTAAATAGCTACAGAAATATCTTCATTCAGACGTTCGTTTATTCACTAAGTAAAAGGCAACATCCCAGCTAGCACGCACACGTTGAATCAACGTTGACATTGGTTGACATTAGTTGACAGCGTTGAAGGTTGAACTGCGACGTTGGTTACGTGTCCATTACGCACTACAGTTATTTAGGCAATTGTTTTATTTTAGTGTTTTTTTGTCCACTACCCATGGCAAACGTTCGCTCTAATCGTATGTATTTTAAATCGGCTTTCACAATCAGCTACAGCTGTACCGATGGTCATCATGAAAACTTGCAATGTCTATACACAACTGCTTTCACCTCCCCGAGACGCGCACGCAACATGCACAACAATATACCGACATTTAGCAAACACGTGTATTTCCAGTTCTCAAAACTGATGAGGTCCAGATCTCAGTGGCCTCATAGCTGCCTACAGCCATGCCTAGTGAGCCTAATGATATAGCCTAATAGTTATGACATTAATAGCCTTTAAATGACCTCATGTCGGAATGGCACGTTGTTTGAAAAAAAAAAAGTTAAATACCGCCACTGCGACATGAAAACAGAAAATGTCGGAGTGGTGGGACCTTTTTCCATAAAGACGCATGCCTCCACTACGACAATTGGACGTCAATGTCGGAGTCGGGATATGTCGGAATGAACGGCGGATACCAAAAGTATTTAACTGCAGATTTCGCAGTCAAACATTTTTTTCATACTTTGTTATCACAAAATAGGGCTATGGGTGCACAAATTCGTTTTACAGGTACACACATCCGTTTTACAGACACACGACTCCTAACCTGTGTATCTCAACGTCCTGGCCTCATGCCTTCGAGACTTTTGTCCCATTTACACTGCAACGATTGGGGCAAAACACATTCGCATGTGAACCCAAATGTGAACTAATGCAACAGAAGTTGAGCATCTGTGAAATATTTTCTCATTCATAAAATTCTACAGATCGCTGTGATAATTGAGCATTTTCTTGCACGACTAAAGCCTACCTTACATTGACAGACTTTGCAAAGATTTGGAAAAGATTTTTGAAAGACTACAGTCTCAGACCCTCTCACATCTAAAGACAATTCATTGAGTTTTTAGTCACAGTCTAGTCACAGGCCAGTCTCAGATTAGGATTTTGCAAAGACTGTGGGTCACTATTTACAAGACTGCTGCTAGATTCCTTCAAATTATTTCCATCGTGCACTAGGCTACACGTCATCATCAACAGGAACTCACATGATAGCCTACTCATATCAAAGTAATTTTTTCACGTTTCTGCAGCATTGTTTGATGTGTGACATCACTAACAGATATAGAGTTGTTCTGTCACGTAGAACAGCCGACTAATAAATTACAAGAAATGAAATAACAAATAATCATATAGGCTACAGCTGTCGCCTATTTTTGCCCCTTCCTGTTTCATGTTCGCGCGAGGTTACTATTGGTTTTTAATGTTCACGTCACTATTTGCATGAGCCACGACTGAAAAGACTTCCGATAATATCAAACATGTTTGATATTGTCATAACGGCAAAACTAGAAAAAGACTGCCTCCGACGGACTTAAAACCGCTAAGATTGGCACCTTACACTAAACGATTTAGATGACGGGAGCGCGCCGAGATTCTAGTACAACTCCCAAGATTTCCGCCCGATTTTGGAAATTTAGTCGCCGACTGTCAAAACAGACCAAAATCGTGCAATGCCAGCCTTTAAAGTCAATTGATACAAGTGCTCCTTCTATGAGTTTCAGCTGTAGTTTTCCGGACGGATACTTTTGCACCATTTATACCACCTAGCGAGGTGTAAAAAGGATTTGTATATGTGTGCAGTTGAGTGAATCGAAAAGAAAAGGCAGCCGGATCTGGATCCTGGATCGCGCCCAGGCATCCCTGCTCAAAAGTAAGTAGCCGTGTTCCCGATTGATAGATTTTCTTTACACAAAGTGAGAAAATATTTGTTGCGGTGTAAGATTTACGACCTTATTATTTAGGCCCTACGTAAGGTCTGCACAGCAAAGAACAAACCTGTCTAGCCCTATCAGATAGTTTTGATTTTATGCAAGATAGTCAGCCGTGAGAAAATTGCTGAAGGATTGTCAGATTATGTCCTCGGACGGACGGTGTTATTTCTGTGTAGGTAGGCTAGGCTATATCCTGCATTTATTTAGCGATAGCTAGCTTGATCTGGCACTAGAGAGGATTTAGCAAGCAAGCAGGTAAATTAACTCATTAACTGCCATTGACGTCTTTAAACGTCAATTTAGACAAATACGTTGACTGCAATTGCATTTTCAATGGGGAGGGCTCATGGGTGGGCTTGAGTGATCTGGCAGAGTTTCAGACTTGTAAACAGACTGTACTAGAGATCCGAACTGCTAGATGGCAGCAGTGCCATTTGGATGATTAATATCTGCCTGCAAAGGGCACATGTAGAGACATACAACAAGCTAACACACTGAAGATCGACCACAGTGGATCTAGTTTGCACGCGATGCAGTGAATAAATATGCTTACTTCTTACATCAAGGATGGAAAACACGTGAACGGTATGATCCATTTACATTGGATATTGCTATATAGACTAACAACAACTTTGCTAGTGCTAGCTTGCTAAGTCTACCATCCTGTTCAGAGTCTATAGTGACCATCAGAGTCCCTATCAACCTTGACGAGACTGACAAGATAACAGTGTTATCGTGGTTGACATACTACTGAAACGCTAATGTTAAAATGTTTTCACAAAAAGATCGTTTTCTCCATTTTTTCGTCAAAAACAGGTGTTTCTAACAAAACTAACCCATGTTCTACTGACGATTACTAAAGAACGGTAAACGATAGGGGTGGGCGGATCTATAGAAATAATCGATACTATCGATGCCAAAGCTGGTATTGGATCGGATCAATACAATTGTAAAAGTATCGCTATGTCTCCTCTACGTTCACTATTCTTTGCTTGTGTCTCCGACTCGCCTATAATCCTGAGCAAACGCTGTTTACCGTCTATGGTTTTCACATCTTGAACGAACGCCTTGCTCTCATAGCTCTTCCAGCCCCAGCCTCCTGCTGCTCTGCTGTGATTCGTTGTCGTGCCGTCATGTGGCTCACTAACGTAACACATTGAATGTGTTGACAACAATGAGAGACATAGCTGAGAGGAAGAGAAGCGCTGTGTGGAGCTATTTTACTGCACAAAGTGATACTGCTGCAATTTGTGATACATGTAAAAATACCATTTGATACTGTGGCAACACGACAAACACTTAAAACACATGATAAAGAAAATGACGAACTACGAAAGTGAAGCATATTAAAGAAGTAGGATTCAGACCAAAGATTTCCGACGAGACGAGCCGCGATGTTCTAAAACCTTACGACTGCGATTAAACATGTTGAATGCTCTGTGACGGCTTGCAACTACGTGCAACTTCTAATTCACACAGCTGCAACTCGATATGAGTAGAGTATTATCAGCCTACTTTTGCTATAAGCTACCTCTCTTCCTCTAGTTTCCTAGTCATTTTCCTTATCATGTGTTTTTTTATTTTTGGGGGGCTTTTTATGCCTTTATGGCGAGACACTACAGGTGAATAGGGTAAAACAATTAACTTACAGATATCATCATGAAACTTTTGCCAGCTGATTACTCACATACATGTGTGAAAAAAATTTATTGGAAGTTTTCTGTAATTGAATGTTTGAATATGCTAATTAGGCGTTATCTCATTAAGCGCTAATTTGCATTTCAAACCTCAAAAAATCAACATTAGAGAAAGCCAGGTCCAAAATTATTTTTTCATGTTGTATATGTAGTAAATCCAAAGACATGTTCAGAGGGTTTTATGGATATTTCATTTTGTTTCCCAGTAAACCCGAAAATACTGCCAATACCCATAAAAACTTGATTTTTGTCTCATTTTTAAGAATAAAATGTCATATAAATCAGGCTTAGAATAATAAATCAACAAACCCCTCTGGAGAAGTCTTCAAAATATACTTATGAATAAAACTGAAAAGTTTGGTGTATGTAGGTGATACAGAAGTGGAGTTTTTGAGCTTGGAGTGGGAGAGGAAACCGGAGGAAACTCGTTTCGAGTAAACAGTCTTGAAACCATAGAAACACAGCCATTGAGATACCGTTCTAAAGCATAGACTCGCCCCTGAACTTTCGCGATTGGTTGATAATACAAAGGAAATGCCCATATTTGGATGGATAGCGTCATGCACGAGGAACAGGGCTTTCCAACGGTGTCACCAGAGCCCATTTATGGAGAGCCGGTCCACTCGCCATTAACTCCATTGTACCTGCATTGTACCTGCAGTTCCTGTTGCAGTTCCACTAGGGACGATAAAGAGTAAGTGATCAAACAATGGGGGTCTATGGGGCTAGACAGCTAAATTGGTCTGTTTCACCTGATTGTCATGTAAAAATCGAAGATTAGATTTTAGTTTCTGCAAGCTTAAAAATGGGTTATAGGTCGAAAGTTGAATGAACAATTACTTATGGCCCTTTGGTTTCTCACAGGCTTGGTCGTTGTTGCCCATAACACACTAGCACCCTGCTAATGAATGACGTTATTGACATGTTTGAAAGGCTTTTTAGAGCAATCAAGGGACTTAAAAAATCTAATACTCAGCTGTGTGTATTTTCCTTGACCCCCCTTTCACATGCAATATTCCGATTTCTACACAAAAAAATTATATTCAGAGAAAAGTGGATTTTAGGAGAAACTCCATTCATTCTCCACTTGCTCGCGATCTCCCTCTAGTTGCAGTACCATGCGGAAGTATTCAGCGAGTGATCGTTCTCCCCTTATTAGACATTCTCTGGTGTCACACACGATATGCTTCGGATCACGGGTAGGACATGATACTTAAGAATGGGAACTTTTGGTGAAATTAGGAGAAACATATAGGCGCGAGTACACAAAATGTCACGAAATCAACACCTAAATGTGCAAATCGGACTTTGTTGTTGTAGTAGGGTGGTAGAATACATGCTAAGGTAGCAAACTAGCACAAAATCTCGAAATTGACCGGAGGTCACGAAAATCGTGTTTTCACCTGCAGTGTCTCGCCTTAATTGGACAGGACAGTAGAGAGTATGACAGGAAGCGAGAGGGAGAGAGAACTGGGGTGGGATCCAGAAAGGACCACGGGGCGGGAATCGAACCCGGGTAGCCGGTGTGTGATGCAGGTGCCCCAGCCAGTTGCGCCAGGTGCCCCAGCCAAGTGCTAATAATTTTGTGCACTTCAATAGGCTACATAATAAAAAAAATTGTACAGTATCGTCCACCACTAGTAAACGATAGAAACAGACTGTTTTTCCTGGTGAAATAAGAGTCTACTCTTTCATTTGGTAGCTTGTGTGTTTACATAGTCATAGAACTCACTGTTCGGTGGATCTATGAAAAACAGTCTAAATGCTGTAAAACGTCTGGCTGTATGGAGCGCTCTGCACTGAAAATGGCTGGCAGCCAATGAGTTAAGCTAAACATAGGCTACCTGTCATGATAATGTAAACAAACAAGCAAACTTTCTTCTACTTACAAACTCTCTTCTTACTTATAAGCAGGGATGCCTGGGCGCGATCCAGGATCCAGATCTGGCCACCTTGTTTACTTGTCAATCGATTCGCTCGAGGTGCACGAATCACGATACAAATTGCGCCTCGCTAGGTGGTGTAAATGGTGCAAAAGTATCCGTCAGCTGAAACTCGTAGAAGGAGATTCGAGCACATGTATCAATTGACTTGTAGTCGTGCAAGAAAATGCTCAATAATCACAGCGATCTATAAAATGTTATATTTCACAGATGCACAACTTCTGTTGCATTTGTTCACATTTGGGTTTACAAATGCACGAATGTTGTGCATGTTCTC